>NC_066617.1:269018479-269328998 GCF_025201925.1 Gopherus flavomarginatus
TTACCATTGGTAAGAGACCTAACAAGGAATGTTTGAGCCTAACTGGTCAGAGTTTCAAAAAGTTATAAGCTAGTGAAAATTAAGAGTTATAACAGAAAGTGTTATGCAACCTTAACAGTAGTGGTTTGAGACTAGCACCCTGCAATACTTAATAGAGGGACTGTGTCTGGAAGCTTCATTGCACAGTTAACATATGGCATCTGAGATCAACTCTTTTCCTTTTTGACAGACTAATAGCGAAGTACAACTTTTTCTTCTCTCCACAAATCCACTCAGTGCTACTCAACAGATTCAGTGTCAGATAGTCTTTTGCAGTTCTTGCTGATTAGTGGCGCTGATTTGTATCTTTCCCATTTTTAAAAAAAGTTGGGGAAAGAACCACTGCTGTGCTGTTACTTTGCTTTTCAGATTGTTAACTTGTTGACATCTGCTATCACCATCAAGACTGCATGCCTCCTCCATCTGTCTGCTCTCAGTAGCAGGGCTTTGAGGCGAGACTTCTTGAAGGCTGTAATTGTGTTGTTATATAGCAAGTAGAACGAATTTCTACTGAGCTACACTGAAGATTTAATCAAGCTATAGTTCTTAAAAAAAAAACAGACTTTTAGTCATGCATTTTACTTTTCCTAGTTAAAACCTTCTACAGTTTCCGCTCTGGGACAAACCCTTGCAAAATACGACTGTAGTTATGGGCACAAGTACTTGAAAGAAAGAAGGTGTTAGTGGAAGCCACCCCACAAAGGAGACATATGTGAACAAAAAGAGTCTGACAGAAGGAACTGTTATAGAGAAAAGAGCTGCGGAGACAGAGAAGAAGGAAGGTATTAGGAGAGTGGGCTGAGAAGCAGAAAAAGGGAGGACAGATACTGAGCCAAATCCCCAGGGTGTAATAGAGAAAAATTTCTTCCACTAAGGCTTCCTTCTCTTTCTCTCTCCCCCACAGCAAGCTGTCTTCTCTATTAGGGAAGTCTTTCTCTTATCCAGGAACGTCTCCTCAAATGGGTACTTTCTGTGTTTCCACTCCTCCTCCTCCCCCGGCCCCTGCCATCCCCCTAGGGCAGTGTTTTTCAAAGTACGGGTCAGGACCCAGTAATGGGTCATGGAATGTCAGGCACTGGGTCACCTTGCTGATTCAAATTATAATGATCGTTGCCACGCAGCAGTTCTAAAGGGCCACGTGGCAGGGGCCAGAAGAGGAGAGAGGTAGAGGGGGAGTGGGAACTGGGGAGGGGAGCAAGTTGAGGCTTGCAGGGCTCCTGTGGGCTTCTCCCCCAGAGCCCAGGAGCTCACTGCTGCCAGTGGGAAGAGAGGGACTCTTCCCCTGGAGCTCCTATGCTGCCTGCCAGCAGAGGAGAGAGGGGCCCTCCCCCTGAGCTAGCTGCTGCCGGTGGGGAGAGGGCTGGGGGGAGTCCTCTGGCCCTGGCCCCAGGCCCAGGGCAGCCTCCCTGCACCCCAAACCCCTCATCCCTGGCCCCATCCCAGAACCCAGACCCCCAGCATCCCAATCCTCTGCCCCAGCCCTGAGCCCCAACTTGCATCCTGAACCCCTCATCTCCAGGCCCACCCTAGAGCCCTAACCCCCAGACAGAGCCCTCACCCCCGCACCACACTCTGTGCCCTATCTTGGGCCACCTCCCACACTCCTTACCTTAGGCTTACCAAGGCTAGTGTCAAGTGCTAGTTATGTAAAGTGGGTTAAGCTGGAATGTATTGCAATATTATGATTTTATGAAAACACTAGTCAAAAGATATAATTGTGTTGCGTCATGGACATCAACAATTTTCTTTAACTGGATCATGGTGAAATAAGTTTGAAAACCACTGCCCTAGAGTACCTGCACCATCTCTTGCTGAGAGTCTCCTTTCTATCACCATTTCCTCTGAGATGCTTTCAAAAACAGAAAGTAAAAAGAAAAAGCCACCATGAGGTAACACCAATAAATCAAGTAAAGAGCACATTGCCGTCCACTAAAATTAATGTCTGTTCAGTAGAAATATGAAAAATGAAATATTATATTTGATTTAAAGGACATGACTTGAAACACTGTTGCTTCACCCTGACAGCTATCAAGACAAATACGTCTCATTGCCTTTTCAGTCATTCCAAATGTCTGATATTTAACGCAAGCTTCCGTAAAAATATTTTCAAGGAAAGGAGAAAACATAACAAAACGGCACAACACAGGGGAAGCAATTAGATGTTTAAAACAAGAATAAGATATATGACACACAAGGACATTGTTGGAAAAACTGTGATTGCTCATGAGTCATCCTAAAGTTTAATTCATTTGATTACCTTATCACCCAGAGGACTGACTGCTTACCCATTTTTTCTTACACGCGCTGCCATGTAATGAGTCATAGCACTAATTCCACAGAGATATTTAATTTGCAAATTAATTTACTAGAAAATGTCAACTGTTTTGTGGAAGTTTAATCATCAGTATGTTAACCTTGTTCATTTCCTGCTGAAGCTTGTTGTTCATTAGGCAGTAAATTTTAAAGATTTTTTTAGGCTTGTAATACAAGGATTTCTATTAAAATGTTTAAACCGCTAGACAGTTTGCTCTTTGAAGTAATAGCCAAGATTAAAACAGCTGCGAAACACTAATATGCAATGATTTTACTGCATAGCAACCATCAATATTAGTTGCAGATAACAGACTGCTGAGTTCAGAAACCATGGCAACAGATGATGTCACCCTGTGTATCTACCTTATTGATTAACTTTCACCTCAACAAGATTTTTTTTCTAGAAATGAAAGACGTTACTTAGCAACTACATCATTTCTATTGACTTGCTCCAAGTTAAAATGCCTTTAACCACCACTTCTAAGCAATTTTTTTTAAGCTAACCCACCAGATTAGGTACTAACCTCTCATTATCAGGCTTTTTGTAACACCACTGTCTAATACAAGGGGACTGCCAGCCACAGATCCCAATTGCTTTACACCAACTACAATTATTCTTCTTTTTGATGGCTAAGAAGTTTGACTCTGAAAGGTAGTGTTCTCAAGAGAACAGAATGTGTAATGAAGGAATTAAAGGACATGATCAGCCTGCTTTTGGAAAGCAAACATCATCTGAAAAATGACATATTCTTTTGTTTTATTTTTTCCTCTTTTGATTTCAAATCTCATTACTCAAATCTTTGTTGCAGGTCTCCTTGGATGTACAGAACACAAGAGGATTGGATAGCAATAATTTTAATCAGACTATCAGTTGAGAATTATTAAAGAAAGCCTGCTAAGTACTCTATTGATCATTCTATAGGGTCAATCTTCTCTTCAAAAAACACCTGAACAAGGTCTCTAGTAACCCAGAAGGAAATGGAAATCTTTGTTACAAATATTACAAAACATCATCTGAAATACCAGTGTCCGTGGAGCTTTGTGCTTTGTCTTTTTAAAAGCAGAGCCATTGTTATGAGAAGGATCTTGAATTCCTTAGACTAGCTCTGAACTGGTTGCTAGCAATATGAAAGTTGACAGCAGCATTGAAAACAGCAGTCTGACATCCTGCAGAGGCCCAACTGCTCTGTGAGAAGGAACGCCACCAGACACAAATCACACATTGCTGCCAAAAGTCCTGCCTCGGTTGGGACTGCCATGAATTTTGCAAATCAGTCCCTTGGGGAACTTGCTTCTCCATGTGTGTCCCAGGAATAGGTCCACATAAAGCAGCAGCAGCACACAAGTACCTTGCCCAGCTGCCTCCATCTAAAATGCAGTTCAGGCTCCATGCCTCTGACAGTTGTACCTGACTGTTTCCTGGGAGAGAATCCCATTCAAAAAAACAGATGAGAGTCAGTAACTATGGCTGGGGAAGCTACAGCCTATGTGGATCAAAAGGAAATCAGTCCCACCCAAAGGGCACGAGAAGGGGAAAGGGCCAGAGGGAAATCTATGGGTGGGGAGAGAAAGATGCCTAGAAATTATGGCCAGAAGCAAAGGATTGACAAAGCTGATTTACATTTTTTCTCATTAATCTGGGGCCTGCTAAAACCTTATATGCTGCAGGTGTGGTATAAGCATTCAAGAAAGATCTAGGGATATGTGACTGGTTGGATCAGAGAAACCCCCTTGTGGCTGCCAACTAATGTGCCAAGACTGCTTCTGCCCCCACTTTCCCTGCCAGCTTGGGACTCCAGCACCTTGTCTTATTAAGCCAGACTAGCAAGTCTGCTCCAACACAGACCCAGGGTCTGAACCACATGCCCCAAAGATGCAGACTTACTGAAAGCAACTTAAGAACTGTTCCTGTCTTTAACACTCAGACGCCCAACTCCCAATGGAGTCCAAACCCCAAATAAATACGTTTTACCCTGTATAAAGCTTATACAGGGTAAATTCATAAATTGTTCACCCTCTATAACACTGATAGAGAGATATGCACAGCTGTTCCCCCCCACTCCCAGCACAGGTATTAATACATACTCTGGGTTAATTAATAAGTAAAAAGTGATTTTATTAAATACAGAAAGTAGGATTTAAGTGGTTTCAAGTAATGGCAGACAGAACAAAATAAACAAAATAAAATAAAACACACAAGTCTAAACCTAATACAGTAAGAAAACTGAATACAGATAAAACCTCACCCTCAGATGTTTCAATAAGCTTCTATCACAGACTGGACGCCTTCCTAGTCTGGGCACGATCCTTTCCCCTGGTACAGTCCTTGTTCCAGCTCAGGTGGTAGCTAAAGGATTTCTCATGATTGCAGCCCCCTTTGTTCTGTTCCACCCACTTATATATTTTTTCCATAAGGCGAGAATCCTTTTTCCCTCTCTGGGTTCTCATCCCTCCTTCTAAATGGAAAAACACCAGGTTAAAGATGGATTCCAGTGCAGGTGACATGATCACATGTCACTGTAAGACTTCATTACCCACTTGCCAGCACACAGGTATACAGGAAGACTTATAAGTAAAACAGAGCCATTTACAGTCAATTGTCCTGGTTAATGGGAACCATCAAGATTTCAAACCACCATTAATGGCCCACACTTTGCATAATTACAATAGGCCCTCAGAGTTATGTTTTATATTTCTAGTTTCAGATACAAGAATGATACATTCATACAAATAGAATGACCAGATTCAGTAGATTATGAGATTTGTAATTATACCTTACAAGAGACCTTCTGCATGAAGCATACCCCAGTTACATCATATTCACACTCATTAGCATAGTTTCATAAAATCATATAGGGAGCAATGTCACAGGATATATAATGGCTTTTCTCTTTCAATCTTTCCAGGAATATACCCTAAAATTCATCAGAATGCACACAAAATCCTCCAGCAGATGGAGAATTCAGGCACCCAAATGTCTTCAGCCACTGGAAAATCCATTTGGGACATTATGCCTTTGAGAAGGAATGATCAAAATTAAGTACACCTCTACCTCGATATAATGTTGTCCTTGGGAGTCAAAAAAATCTTACCACGTTAGAGGTGAAACTGCGTTATATCGAACGTGCTTTGATCCACCGGAGAGCTGCTTTACTGCGTTATACCTGAATTTGTGTTATATTGGGTCACATTATATAGGAATAGAGGTGTATAAGTAAAATGTATTATAAATCCAAACCATTTGAATTGAATTGCAGTTCTGTTCTTTTAAGGCAGTGGCTCTCAACTTTTCCAGTTTACTGTATCCCTTTCAGAAGTCTGATTTGTCTTGTATACCCCCAAGTTTCACCTCACTTAAAAACTACTTGCTTACAAAAATCAGACATAAAAATACAAAAATATCACAGCACGCTATTACTTTCCCATTTTTACCATATAAATCAATTGTAATATAAATATTGTACTTATATTTAAGTGTACAATATTCAATATACATACCCCTGTTGAGAACCACTGTTTAAAGGACACACAAACACTTTTTAAAATGCACAATCACAAAGAAATTTTGGAAGCCAGGGCTATGTTTTACCAAACCTTATACAAAGAAGTGGAAGAGTCAGGTAAGAGTAATACAATTTCAAAATCTGTGAATAGATCAGAAACATTCCAAAGTCAAATGAAGCAGAAACAGAAAAGTTTAAATCGTCTGTAGAAATTTCAGAAGTAAAGGATACTATAGAATTTATGAAAAAAATTGACAGAATATACAGTAGAGGATATTGTAGAATTGTTTAAAATGCCTGATGGGTATAGTGGAGAATTTTATAAAAAGTTTAAAAAATATCCATGCCCCTCTTATTTTGGAAGCAAGTACATATGAAGTTTTTACCTTGCCCGATAACACTGGAGGATGGCCACAATCTCAGTGAAGGACAAAGACAGTACAAACTGTACTATCTATAGAACAAACTGCTAATTCCATATTGATTTACATTTTATTATGAAAAAAATAGAACTGCAGGCCAAAAAAAAAAAAAAATCCCTGATCCCTGCAAGGAAAAAGCAAACTCTACTTCCCCAAAGGCAGTCAGCTACAGTACAACACTTTTAACCAGCAAGGCAAGAGAAAGACTAAGGAGAGGTGTGGAAGGGGACAAAGGCTGGCCAAGTAGAGCACACCAAAGTGAAACCCTCTCATTAGCTCTGAATTTGTCTAATCTGTTTATGAGGAACTACCCATCTGTTCTTCACCAACGGAGCGGGGACTCAAGGAATAAAACTATACATCTTAAATCCTGTCAGTGCCCACAATCATAACCAGAGCTATCCCTTACAGATAAATAACCTTGACCAACTCTTTCGTCCCATCCCTCCCCTCCTCAAATGACTGACAGAGTGATTAGCTCTGAAATATGTCTGGAACTTTAACAAATCCAGGCTCTGGTGGACCAGAAAAAGCCAAGCATGATCCATATTCCAGGTGTCCTACTGGAATGTGTCCTGAAGGCATCTCCATCCTCTTTTCTAGAAAGGCAGTTCTACAGCACAAGTATCACCATTGACCACAAATGTGACAATGTGGAACAAAGAGAGAGGCAGCCTCTTAGATAACCCAGGCTCAATCCATTGAACACTTCAAAGGTCAATAATAATACTTTGAATTCCAACCAGAAGCCACTGGCAAAAAGGAATGCAGTTATTGAAGCAATATATTTTGTGCTCCTGATGTAAAGCTCAGCCTAATATATGAGCTGCTGAATTGTAGCTCCAAATAGACTGCATTAAAGTAGTCTAATCTCAAGATGACACAGGGTTGAATAAGCACAATGAAGTCTGCCTCAAAAACTCAGCTTACCAAGCGCAAATGGATAAGCATGCTCTCTGACATGACTGCTACCCAAGCATCAGCTAGCACTCTTGGCTCTTATAAGCCTCCTAAATTGCAGACCCCATTCACAAATAATCCCTCCACATCACCAATTAGTGGTGCTATTGTTCTAACCAATTTTACTGGCTACTTGCCCAAACCAAACAACATTATCTCTTGTCTTTTTCAGACTGAGCCTCAGCTAATTACTCCTCATCCAGAACAGAATTATCTCTCAACACTAGCGGCTGACTCTCATTTACACTGATGTCACATTACATTGCCAGATCCATGTAAAGTGGCATCAGTGGAAATGAGAATCAGGCCCTAGGCCATCCATTCCACTTCAGCAGCCAGGTTGGTGGTAATGGACATCTGCATCTGAATATCATCCATCTACTGCACACACTTTGTCCCTATTCGCCCTCCTTGAACCATCATATTCTCACTAAACAAAGGGGAGAGAGACAGAGTAGAACCCTGTGGTGCTCAACACATGAGAGAACTCGAGATGGATAAAAAATTGCCCATTATCATACCCTGGGTTTTCCATTTCAAAATGAATTCCATCTCCTGCTAAGATGTTCTTTCTGATGATAAAAAATGAGCAGGTGGGAATAGACTGTGTCCACGCTGAGAATACTCTGGCATAATGGAGTCGCCTAGCTGGAATGCTGTACTTTCCCAGAGGATAACCTTTTCTCCCCGGCTATTGATACTGTGGCCTCCCAAGTTTGCTATCTCTCAGTTCCACTCTCACAGGCCACTGTGGCTCATAAATAACTTTATGCGGATGAAGTGGGAGGAAATATGGGTGGGGCACCGCTAGGAGCAGAATCTTCATGCAGCATAAATGATTGTAAAAGATTTGAACTATGGCTATGCAGAAGACAAAATAAAGTTTCTTTATGTCTACTCTAATGCGTGTAAAGTCACACACTACTTTATAGTGCCCTGTGAACCACAGCTAGAGGAGTGCTGGGGCTGGCACACAAGGACTGTGGGTTACTCAGGCTTGTTGCTGAGAGAGTAGGAAGGATGAAGATAATTCAACAAAGTAATCAGCAAGAATTCTTTTTTCCTATGTAAAATGATTGGGGGGGGCATAAGTGATGGGGGAGCTAACTGTAGAATACAGCAAAAGGCAGAAAATTATATTCAGATGTTAGGAGAAAGGAATAATGGGGCATTAGCTACGCAATAATCAGCAAACATATTTATCTCATCAGTAACGTGAAAATGCATGGCTCAAAATACACACAAGGGCACACATTAGAAAATGTATTTACACTTATTTAAGAAATAAAGCAACCATCAGCTCCTTCCCCAGCAAAAGACACATCTGCTCTAGCAATTACAGCATATCCATTACACTGGGTAAGCCAGGCAGGTCAGTTCTATTCACCTAGCACAGGAACAGTTTGGATTTCAGAAGCTATGAAGAGGAAAGGGATCAGCAACCGCAACAGCTGCAGGTGACTGACAGAGCAGAGTGCTTTACAGCAAAAAGAGATAGATTGAGACTTCCCCCCTCAGGGATGAGAAGCCTGAGGGCAGGCAGATCACAGTGACAGAGTTAAATTTTTTTTGAAACCTTTATTAGCAGCTCTGGTACTGAAATAAATGATTCATTCATCTGTTCTGCCTCACAAGATCCCAACAATAAACACATCACCAATTTCTAACTGCTATTCCCAATGCCTTATTTACAGTTGCAATTAACTAAAAGAAACAAATGTATTTTCCTAAGGGCAGATGCATGCACACACACACACACACACTCTCTCTCTCAATACACACACACACACACACACACACAGGAATTTCCTTTCCCCTTTGTCGCTGGAGTTCTTCAAGATGTGTGTGTTTCTCTGTGTATTCCATTGTGGATATGCATGCGCTCCAATTACCGGAGACCAGAGAGTTCTTGTAAGTAGTGTCTGTTAGTTTATGCCTGAGCCCTTGCTCACCTCATGCTCCACACTAAGGATATAAGGAATAGCACATACTGACCACCTCTCCAGTTCCTTCTCTATGTGATTCAAAGCAGAGAAGGAGGATAGGCAGTGGAATACAGGTAGGGACCACACATCTCAAAGAACTCCATTTACAAAGGGATAAGTATCTTCTCTTTCTCTAAGCGTATTCCACTATGGGTGGCCGACAAGCAACACTCAGAAAAGAGGGGACCGAGGATGCAGACAATATGGATGCTTGCAGAACCACTGTCCCAAAGGAGGAATCAGCAGAGGAGACTTGGACCAAGGCATAATGTCTTGAGGACTGATGTTGGAACTCCATGTTGCAGCCTGGCAAATATCAAGCAGGAATACCTCCTGAAGTGATGCCACTGAGGCTGCCTCTGATTTTCATAGAGTGACCCCTTACCCATGTTGGGGAAGAAGTCGTGCATAGTGATAAGGTAGGATACAACCAGAGACTCATTTGGAGATTCCCTGGGGGAAATGGCTTGTCCTCTCAGTCATTCAGCCATGGCAATGAACAACCTAGGTGACTTTTTGATCTGTTTAGTTCTCTTCAGGCAAAATGCCAATGTTGTTTTTTTATTGAGGGAATGAAGTCTCTTCTCTAGGCTGAGAGCATGGGGCTTTGGGAAGAATGCAGGTAAGTGAATAGTGTAATTTGCATGAAACTATGAAACTACCTGAGCCATGAATTTCAGGTAGTCGTAGCAAAACTTGGCCTTTATAGACTACTGGGAATGGTGGGTCTGCCATTAGGGCCCCAAGTTCACCTATCCTTCTGGCTGAGGTGATGATGAGGAAGGCAACCTTCATTGACAGGTGAAGCATCAAGCATATAGCTGACCCTGCCATTCTCTTCAGTCAAGAGATCTGGGAAGGGTTGAATGCCAGTCATGGAGGTTGACACACATAGGAGATCTGGGAACCAGAACATTTGGGTGCTTTGTCTAATCAAATTTTCCAAAGAACTGGGGATAGCATCAGGATAGAAGAAAAGCATAGTTCAAATTCAAGGGAGTAGAAGAGCATCACCTCTAGAGTACCAGCCTTGAGTTCCCCTGGAACAGTAAATGGTGCACTGGGAAGTAGACAGGTTGCAGGTAGGGGTTCTGCACTTAGTGAAGATGCTGTTCACCACTAACTCATGCAACTCCTCACAAATTCTGGCCTCAGATCCATATACTCCATAAATATGGATGGGGAAAAAAGTAGTACGTGTTGTGTTTGACAGACAAATTCTCTATTCTAATTAATCATTGCTAATCAATGAGCAAACACTGTATTTTCATTGCCCAGAAAATCATAGAATTTGGACTGATTAGAGCATCCTAATCCTTATTCTACCAGAAAAAATGTGTTTTTTCAGAAAATTTTTGATAGAGAAATGTACTATAACGTGCAATTATATCTTTTACTTTCTGACCCGTTAAGAAATTATGACAGAAGTTCAGTGATTTTGCTTTCAGAACTTGAGTGTTTTATAGAACTGGAAACTTCTCCTTCCTGCACTCTTTTATATATGCAGTCAGAGCACCTTATGTGCGCATTCTGCAAACACAGTACAACTTTGGCTCATAGAATATGAAGTTTCCCAATATATAAAATAATAGGGCACAAAATATATTTTGTTTTATTGATTCTGAGTAACACTTTAAAAATTTTAATTCTGGTAAGTGTCTTTTGACAACACAGTAATGGCTTTAAATATCTAAAAGAATGTACTTAACAATCTTAACTAATTTTTGTTCTTTTGTGAAGGTGTCAGTAGAAACTTTATAGTTAAGTTTGAATTGGGATTTAGTCATTAAAGTAAGACTAAATTCCTTGTTTTTTCAGTCTTAAATTATTGAAATTAGTCTCCATATTTAACATAACAGCTTCTCCCAGACCAACTGAATTTTCAAAATAATTTTCCTTCAAAAATGTATTCAATTTTTCAGAGAAAACATTCAAAAAAATTTTTTATTTAGTCATAAGAGCCTCAAATTCCGTTGGCTCCTTTTCCTAAAGGCTCACGGTAACAATGACATAAAAGTCAAGGTCTTTATCTTCACCAGCCCTCAAGGGCTTGGGCCCAGGATACCTAAGAGAACCTAAAGCTCTGCAGCTCAGGAACAATGTAGCTTTCTACCACAAGGACAAAGCTGATCTGTGCAGGAGACAGAGAGCTTTCTCAGTCAGTCCAAGACTGTGGAATGAACCTCCATGAGAACTAAGGGCCATCAGAAATCTCCCCACCTTTGGCTCCACATGCAAGGCATATTCTTTGATCCATCTTCTCTAATAGAAACACAGAACAGCATTAAAACATTAAAAAACAAGCAAAGAAAAAAACACCACAACAAAACACCCCGCTGTACACACAATTCTTTCCCTGCCGAGAAGTTGAGAGAAAGAACAAACCACTTGTAACTGATGGTAGTCATGTTGCTAAATGCTCTACAGGGAGGCTCTCAGAGTCTACGTTAATGAGGGTGGCATAAGAACGTACACAGAATAAAGTCCAGATTTCTCCCACATACAAGCATTGATAACATCTCACCAAGTCACTTTTCAAATTTTTATATAGGACCAACTAAAAGTTACCCCCATGCTTTGTCATAATCTAGGTGAGCCCTGCAATGAGTGCCGATGGGAATTGTCATACTTATGTTTTTTGATGTTACCCAGCCTACCGCCCTGAATCTCTGGTTCTGCTCCTTATACATTCCTTCCCATTCTTGACCCTTGAGAACTAGGTAAAGTGGCTAGATAGCAGGGAACATGCAGAGTGAGTGAGGATGGTGTCATGGTGCTACTGTGATGAATAACATTGTAGGTGGGTAGGGGAAAAGAGTGTATGTGGAACAACGGTGTGTGGGGGGGAGTAGGATGATAGAAAGACAGAACAAGGAACAATGGTCTCAAGTTGCAGTGGGGGAGGACTAGGTTAGATATTACCTATTTCACTAGGAGGGTGGTGAAGAACTGCAATGGTTACCTAGGAAGGTGGTGGACTCTCCATCCTTAGAGGTTTTTAAGGTCAGGCTTGACAAAGCCCTGGCTGGGATGATTTAGTTGGGGTTGGTCCTGCTTTGAGCAAGGGGTTGGACTAGATGACCTCCTGAGGTCTCTTCCAACCCTAATCTTCCATGATTCTAAGAAAGACAAGTATGCTCAAGAGTGGAATGGGCAGGAAGAGAATGAGGAGGGGAGATGGGATGGGAGATAAGTCTCTGTGCTTCTACGGTGCACCAGGTGCAGGCAGCAGTGCCATGAAGAGCCCTGGATGTCCCAGGTTGTGTGCAGATGGAGCTTCACAAGACCTTGCTGGATTGTGTGTCAGAGAGCTGAGGTACCCAGCCTGAGAGTACACTGAAACCCGTAAGGTTAAGGATCACTTAATCTTAAAAATAAGTATGAGCTCAGAGTTAACCACCAAAAGATGGACTTTTCTGCTATGTGTATAGACCAGGGATCGGCAACCTTTGGCACACAGCCCATCAGGGAAAGCCGCTCGTGGGCCAGGACAGTTTGTTTACCTGCAGCGTCCACAGGTTTGGCCAATCCCTGCTCTCTCTGGCCATGGTTCCCCGTCCGAGGCCAATGAGGGCTGCGGGAAGCAGCGGACAGCACATCCCTTGGCCTGTGCTGCTTCCCACAGCCCCAGTTGGCCTGGGACAGTGAACCACAGCCAGTAGGAGCTGCAATGGGCCAAACCTGCGGATGCTGCAGGTAAACAAACCATCCCGGCCTACTAGCGGTTTTTCCTGACAGGTCGTGTGCCAAAGGTTGCCAATCTCTGGTATAGACTTTACCTACAGACAGACATGTTGTGGTAATTTAGCTTCCTCAATCTGAGGTCAGAGGTCAGGGTGCGAGGAATTGGAGGTATGCTTTGTGGCTTGTTATATGTTGAAAGTACAGGAGGATTTGTTGTGGAGCTCAGGAATCAGCAAGCGTATTATGATGTTTGGGTCAGGCGTGCAAGTTGAGGTTGTTGTGGATACAAAATGTGGCTTAGCTGGTGATTTTCTGTTGCTCTTCATGATTATAGTGTTAAGGAATGCAGTGGAGTTTTGTTTAATTTTGGACTGAGAAAGTAACTTAGGATTTGGCTCATTGTCTAAATGCCATGGAGGTATGTCCTGTTTTACAAAATATACCAGAAGACAGGTGGCCTGATTCTGATCTCTACCAGAGCAAAGCAGAGGGCTTGAAAAGCATAGATTAAAGGCTAGAAATCAATGCTAAATGAGTGAGTAAGCCAGGGGTGGAACTCTAGTAGAAGTGTTACATGTACACAGCAGCTGGCAAAGGCAGACTGCATGGATGCATGGATGGATGAATAAAATTGATATGCAAGCCAACTAATATATTTGGAGTTTATTTAATGTTAAGAACCCTCAATACATCTTTTTAAAAAATATACTCTTCTATGCTTACTTGACACGGACTTCACTGTGTAACAAAGTTCTCAAGATGATGTAATTTCAAATCTATAGATTATGTTATGATGAAACAAACCAGCATCAATGCAACTCTTCAGGGATAAGTCATTACACCAACTCAACGTTAAAATGATGCCAATGTATATCTAGTCTGCAGAGATAGATGTCAAAAAAGAAACAAAGCAATATTGGAAGGCTATTGTGAATAAACTGCACTGACAAAATAAAAACAAAAAAGTCTGTTACTAGAAAAAATAAAATAATCTCAAAAATGTGTCAAAATATTTATTATAATACCATTGGGAAATAAATCCACAGAAGCAAGAGAATTCTTAGTTAAAGCTTCCATAGCACTCTCAATATAGTTCCCTATGCATAGGCCCTTATCTGGCCATATATCATGTTTGTGCCAAGGCATACTCTGGTCCCAACATCACCGGGCATCATTCCACACCATTGAAAAAATATTTCATTGCTATTGTGTTTTAGTATGTGTGTATGAACAAGTATCGTCACAGTGTGTATGAAGAAGTATAACTTTAATTCATCAAATGTAAAAGGAGTTAAGTCTCAAAGGCCTCGGCATGGAATATTTATGATTTTGTGGGGTTATGTTTAAGACTTAACATTTTTATTCCGGAGATTTTGCTATGAGACTCCCCAAGTTTAAGACTCCCAGTTATGGCCACCATCATTCTGGACTAAATTCACTTCAAAGTCAGTCTAAATTTTCAGCCACAGGGTTAATGGGGAGCCATATACCCTAAGTTTATATTAATACAGAGGCTTGTGTTTAAGATGACTCTATCCTACGTTTAAGAAAGATTACTCAAGATCATAAGCTAAATCCTGTATGGTATTGCTTTGGTGCACTAGTATGTAGATGAAGGGATATTAAAAGGCTTCTTCCCCCTCCTTCCCCAAGCATATCCACTCAGCAGCAGGGCATAATTTCTGTTCAACACTAGGAAGGGGCCACCAGAGCACCACGATCTGCAGTAAGGAGAGAGGAGGAAGGTATGATTTCCCAAGTAGGGGATATGGCCAGAGGCCAAAGATAGCCATCACACTTGTTGCAGTCAGCAGCACAAGCCATTAGAGGGCACACATTGTATGTGTTCCCCTAGCCAGCCCTGAACACATTCTATCATGCATGAGGATGGGAGTATTGCATGAGTAAAGCAGGCAAGATGGACATACAGGAGAGAGGGAAAAGTGCAAGAACACCACTATCCACCATGTGTGGCCTGTGAAAAAGCCAGTGAAAATGGCAGTCTGCTGTCTCCTTGCCCCATCTGGTAAAAAAGACAGTCCTGGAAGGGATAGAGAAATGGCCAGGTCAAGACTGATGCACTGCAAGAAGCGAGCTGTGCCACCCTCATGGATGTAAAGCATATATCACCCATGCACACTGATAGTCCAACAAGAAATTATGCCTTTGACACTCACTTCCTCTGTGGTCCCTTAAGGGAGCTGCAGCTGTGCACCAACCCTGCCAGTCATCAGGAGTTTATGCAAAATGCCTAATCTAGACCCCAAAATGCCTAATCTAGACTCCAAAATGCCTAATCTAGCGTTAAGGGGAAACAGTCCTCAATGACATAATCCATTGTTACTTAAACCCTCTGTTTTTTGCCCTGGAGCTCTCTCTCTCTTTTCTTCTTCTCCAGAGTATTTCTGTGAACTGTCTTTCATGGAGCTATAGTCTTCCTGATATCTGACTCAATAATTAATGTGTAAAGTTATTGCTTGCATGCATTCATAATCTTTCCCTCTCATGAATATGTGAAGGAGGAAAAATTATAAGTTGTCAAGTGTTTCCAGAGCCTCTGTCCATGACAGAATGATAGATCCCAATGCTGTATTTAAAACACAGCTGAATAGATAAAAATAGTGTTTAACTTTTATAGTCATTACGAACCACAGTAATTTATTGAACCCTTCAATCAGCAAAAGAAACAAAGGACTGGGAATGGGTGAATGACTCATTTCTTTTCGTGTTGTGTACACTGCCTTTCCAATAACTGGATGATCTAACAGCTAAATAAAACTGTACTAATGTATTTTAGAAAAGAAAGAAACAAAATACTTCACAAGCAAACAAAAATTACTGGAGAGAAATAAGGGAATTCAATTGATGTCTGGCTCTTAATTACTAATATATATGTGACGGGACCCCTGGGGTGCATCATGGGACTGTGGGACTGCTGGTCCAGTCTCTTCTGTTGGAGTCATCAGTCTTCTGGAGTGTCCTTGTTGCTAGTTGCAGTGTAGGTGGAGGGAGAGAAAAGGCCAAGCATGAGGCCACTGTGTTCTGTTTTATAACCTCAGTCCATGTGCTTGGAGAACACAAGTCCAGGCATGTCTGGGGGCATTGCTGAGTCTCCAGGCAAGGTTGAGCAATTCCCCTGGTGTGGCCTTGTGCATTGTAGCTCCCTTGCTGGACAATGGCTGGTGATGTCTGTTCAGTACCCACCCAGGCATTGGTTACCTCCCTTGTCATTGTCTCTGGAGAGCTAGTATCTGGCCGCTTCCCAAACCACAGCATATTTTAGTGAAAGCCATACAACACAATTCTAATAATTTTATATGCATTAATGATCCACATATTTAGATGGAACATTGGGTTTCAGCAGATCATAGCCTTTCCACTGATACCTCACATGTCGTGCTTTATATGCAATATCACAATTATATATAGATGAGGAATATGAGGGTTACAGGGCGATCCCCTGAGGTGTAGTGTGTCACAATATACGAAGAGTGCATGTGAAATAGCTGGGAGGGTAACCATGGACTTTTCAAAAAAAGAAAATTGTTCTTTCAATGTGAACACTAAGGGTACATCAATTAAAAACCCATGGCTGGCCCATGCCAGCTGATTTGGGCTTGTGGAGCTTGGGGTAACAGACTGTTTAATTGTGGTGTAGACATTTGGGATCAGGCTGGAGCTTAGGCTCTAGGACCCTGCAAGGTGGGAGGACCCAGAGTTTGGGCTGCACACCGAGCACCGCAATTAAAAAGCCCCACAGCCCTTGCCCCGCGGGCCTAAGTCAGCTGGCATGGGCCAGCTGGGGGTCTCTAACTGAAGTGTAGACATACCCTAAGTCACAATAGAAAAGCTGAAGTTATTTACTTTGCCCAGCAGCCTGACTAGTGAATGTATGTGCATCTTTTGCTTCCTGTTTATCTTGTTATTTTAAAAATTGAAGACAGATACCTAGAAGGAAGTTGGATGCTATGTGAACAGTAGCATATTAGACAGTTTGAGTACATTCTCATGACACAGAACAGTGCAAGGTGTCATTTTTCTGCAGATGACAATGAAAACAGTTTGCTGCTACACTGTATATGACTTGGAAATCGAGAAATCAAGATGTACAATCTGTCATGTAATATTCATATTACAGATTTTCATTCAAATAAATCCATCACAGAATCTAACAAACCACATTACATTCTCCACAACACACAGAGAGAACAGAACAATATAGAATTGCCATAGTGGTCAAAGTAGTAGTACATCTAGTCCAATATATCATCTCCGACAGTGGTCAGCACCAGAAGCTTCAGAGGAAAGTGTCCAAAACTCTATCTTACAAAACCAGGTCCACCTCCATATGTATCTTCACTCATGAGAGGGCAGGGCTCCCTACTAGTTTTCCTAAGTTATACACACATGCACAAAACCAGTAAAATGTCAGAATGTTAAGTAAGTGACCACATTTAAAAATTCAGCACCCATGCATACAATCCTTGTAGAAAATGTTTATCGCTTTCGGATTACAACCCCTTTTCACCAGACCACAGAAATGCCCCTCTTTGATAGAGGGAATCACTGCAAAATTTCAAATTTCTACCACCAAAGAGTTAAAGATATGGGGGAAGACACCATATCTTTCTATAATGGAAAAAGTATATTTCCTTGTCCATACGTTTCATTGCCAAAGTGGTTGAAACATTTTTGATGTAACAAAGAAAAAAATCTTGAGTTGAAAATGAATTTTCCAATTTTTAGACCTAAGATAAGTTGAAAAAAAGTTGTAAGCAGCTTTCAGTGACTCCTTAGAATGGAAATGCTCATGCAACCACAATGACAGATGTTGCTATGAACTTGAGCAAGAATATTCACTCTTCCGTAAGGTTTTGAATTAACTGATGCTGTATAATTTTTTTACTGAAATTTATTAACTAAATCTCAGCACTCCATTTTGATCTTGTAAAACTGGTCTGGTCTGAAATTCAGTTGTGATAAAATATTCAATATTTCACAAACATTTTAGATTAAAGAAATACACATAGCATCTTTTGAGAATTCTCTTCTTCACCCCCCATCACCATCCCCAATGCCCCTCTTTGAAGTAGCCAACAGAAACTTTCAAATTGTGAATAAAAATCATTCACATGAGCATGATGGAATCTCAAGTCAACATAGGTGCTTGGTTGCCCAGTTCTTACCCTCTTGCATATTTCCACGACACCAATTAAGGATTAAATTATGTTGTCTTAAAAGCATCCTGATAGGTTGATAAAGTTCTGACTGCGCTGGCATTTCTTTCTCCTAGCTCCCTTGATAGCTCATATTAGCAGCTTTAAAAACTCAGATAATATACAAATAAAAATATACAAAGCAATCTAGTGCACTTTTGCGGTTTTAAAACATTTTACAATTTTGTCAACACTCATCTTTGATCCAGTGAGGTGTTAAGCTCTTCAGAGAGGAGTCAGCCCTTTCCTAACCCAGATAGTATTCAACAACTCCTGGATCAGTCTCTGACTGCTTTGTATAATTCCTCAAGTACATTCTTTTTTTTCAAAGCACCCATCTTGGATATGCATGCTTATTACCTAATTATTTATACCCCACTGGAGTATGTCAGGTTTTAATTGTAAAATGTACAGCTTGTTAAACCCAATGTAGAGGGAACAAAACACAACTGAAATTATGGAAGATGAGACCAATTAAAACAGCAGAATACACATTCTGGGTATCAAGGAAATATGTTGGCTCTCCTCTTCTAATATTCATTGTCAATAGACATGTCTCTCATTACTTAGAATATAAGCCTTTTGTGGGGCAAAAACCATCTTTTGTTATATATGTGCAGAGTGCCTAGCAAAACACAGTCCTGATCCTTGATTTGGGCCTCTAGGCACTTCTGAAATAGAATAATACTAGTAATTGGAAAAAAAAGCCTATAATAGATTGTTAAATATATTAAATAAAAACAGCTGTCTTTCCTGGTATATTACACATTTAGACTGTTAAAAACATTATCATCCCACTCCACGCCTCCCTTCTTACATATTAAGAGAATTTAAAATGGTTCACCATGTCATGGTCATAAATTTTCAGCTAACCTACACCTACTACATGATGTCTCTGAAGATAGGCACTAGAATGATCTGATTAAACTCTAAACATAATCATTTGTTACAGACCAAGGTAAGTGGAGGTAAATATGATTTTAAAGCTATTATTTGCAAAATTATTCAGTGATACATTTCTCCACCAAATTCACTACCTTGCTTGCTAATAACAAATGTAGCATTTGATTGATATACCTGGTTTTATATTGAGTTTAAAAAAATCTTCAGCCTTTTAGAAAGGAGAACAGGTACTACTCCTTGTATCACTACCAGTCTGAATACCTGCTCACCATTTTATTTTTAATAACAAAGATATTGCTGCTAAAAAGAGTAAGAATAGTTTTTATAAGTCTCAGTTGTTCCATTATACCTCTGCTATTAACCGTTACTTGCATCATGAGAGTTTTCCCAATATTTTCAACCAGAGTAGAATTGGCCCCTCCATCTCTTTTTCATGCTGCCTGACTCAACACCAGGAGACATGGTTTTAGGGAACGCTGAGCAAATATAGCAGAATAGAAGACCTGGAACACAGGAGGCTTTCCAAAAGAATAAGTAATATTTTTGAAGGGCTATGAAATAGAAAAGGACAAAAAGGAAATAAAATTCAACTTACTTCCCTCAGAGACTATATAGGCCCAGAGAAGTTAACACATTTATACTTAGGGCTTGTCTACATTTACCAGAGGATTGACGCTGCGGTGATCGATGCATCGGCAGTCAGTTTAGCGGGTCTAGTGAAGACCCGCTAAATTGATCACTGATCACTCTCCCGTCAACTCCTGTACTCCAGCGGATCCAGAGGAGTAAGGGGAGTCATTGCGTAGTGTAAACCCCAGGGTAAGTAGATCTAAGCTACATCAATTTGAGTTACATTATTCATGTAACTTAAATTTCGTAGCTTAGATCAACTTTTCCCTTTAGTGTAGACAAGACATAAGTTTAATGTAACATCTTTATAGATTTTATTAGCTCTAAGTACCATGTGTAGTCTTTTACATCTACAGTGAGTATAAAAAAAGCTGCCACCTCAGAATTGCTTGAAATCTGAGCTTTATTTGAAAAGAGACATTAGTTAAAAAAAAATCAAAGCTTACGCTATGTCTATAGTACACACTTTGGTCAATGTAAGCTCTGGTTGCATGAAGCTGCTATAGTTAGCATATGACTCGTGTGTGTGCATACTTGGCTCTTTGCATCAGTGCTGTGTGTACTCACCACGAGTGCCTGTGTCGATGGATGGGGAGTGAACCATGGGTAGATATCCCAGTGTGCAACTTCCCACCATGCCACTCGCCAGTGCACTGTCTTGTCAGAAATTTTGGGAAAGCATGAGTGGGGCAGAACTGACTCACACTGCGTGACTGGGAGCCAGAGGTCAAGTTCTCATCATGCAATTTCTCTACCACATAATGCCATTCATAACCCATAATATTTGTACCTTTTTTAAAAGATCCCACACGACTGCCTGGCACTTCTTACTGTTTGCCATCTCTGAAGCATGGAGCCTACACAGCCCTACAGTACTGTCATGAGCATTGTAAACAGAGGACAAACAATCCTCGGCTATTTGCAGAGCTGCAAGAAGAACTGCAGGAGAGAGACATGACTATTTAGTGGAGGAAAGATGGCTGTGGGAGATAGCGAAAACCAATTGATGATTGCTGGTGGCGTTTATGAAGCAGCTGCAGGACAGTCACTTCTGGGTCCGAGAAATGAGCCCTGACTCGTGGGATTGCAGCATAATGCAGATTTGGGATGATGAGGAATGAAGCAGCTGTCTGCTGAGTTCAAACACCCAGGCACACAGGCTATTTGAAGAGCTCCAAACAGAGTTATGTGGCTGAGAGAGGCATTGGAAGAGCACTTTAATGGCCATCCATAGGAATGTAATGTGGTGCAGTGGACTGTGCTCCACCTAGGCTTCAAGTTTTGAAGGCTGTGAGGAACTGTGTGCCACTGGGTGTACATTTATGAATATAACCCCATCTGTTAATGCACCTATTTATTTGGCATTGCTTGCTGTACCTTTATAATTATTATGTTGCGTTTGCCACGGCTCCTATGAGTTCCAAAACCCTGTACAATCGTAAGTTATGGGTGCTTTCAGTAACACTAGGCATTCTGCAGCATATGCTGTGAAATAATACAGATGCATTAGTTTCAAAAGGATAGAATTTTATTGAGTACCAAAACTGGTGCCAAAAAACAAATGTGCAATTAAAAAACAGATACAATAAAAACTTCTGAAATAAAAGAATGGAACAGAACTTAACAAAGGGAAAGAACATTCATCTCCATTTCAGTCCATTTTGCCTACATATACAGGAACTGTAGCTCTCACAGATCAGTGTGCGTGAAGCTGTGGTTATCCTCACTGGTTTGGAGTGGTATGGATGCAGCTTCCAATGCCATGTGAAATGTTGGGAGTTGCTAAAATGGAGATCTCCATTGACTGCGAAGAGAGGTGAGCCTGTAAGTCTACAAGAGGCTGCCGCATCTTTGCTGCCGAATGAGCCCCATTTATGCCCTGGGCCTGCTGGGCCTTTCTCCTGTATTCTCTTTCCTTCGCCATCCAGTCTGCAATGTTCACCCTACAAGCCCTCTGTTCATATCTGATATAGCACAGCAGCAGACAAATTTGAGTGTTGACACATGCAAAACTAAGTTGATGCAAGGCAATATAGAGACTTACTATGGTGACAGAAGGGGTTCTTCCATCACTTCAGTAAATCCACCTCCTCAAGAGGTGGCAGCTAAGTCGATGGAAGAACTCTTCATCGACCTAGCATTGTCTAGACTGGGGCTTAGGTCGGCATAACTATGTCTCTCAGAGGTGTGAATTTTTCGCAACCAGTGAATAACATACCTGGGTCTATTATCTTTCTAGTGTAGGCCAGCCCTAACTTTGTTTGGGGAGGTGAAGTTCCTACACTGACAGAAAAACCTCTTGTTTAGGTATTGGCTGCATCTCTACTGTGTGGATATGCCAGCATAGTCTCGGTAGTGCAGACATACTCTAATTTTAACAACAGCTAATGAAGGAAAAAGAAAAAAAAAGGCAGATGGACAAAAGTGGACAAAACTTGCCAGGAAAGTGTATGGCAACTGAGCAGCCAGTCACAACTTCGCCTTTGTAATCAGAGACCTTTTGAATAAACACTCATTTAGAGCCTGCCTAGTGAATATATTGAATATATATTAAAATATATTTACTCTGCAAGAGTAGTATTAACTAGTCAAAAGGAAACACCCTGGCAGCGTATTCAAAGTACCAATACCCATAACCATCAGATTGAGGGTTAAGAACTTGCCAAATCAATTTGTAAAATAGAAGTGTTTGAATTTTCTAAAAACAAAAAGCAACTTTAATAAAGGTATTGAATTTATTTGAAAATAGGTTAAACAAGTAAATGCAGTTATTTTTTGCTTAATAGTTCAGTTTAAGGCCAGAGTGAGAGTTTATAACCAGTTATATATTTGTGAAACAACAGGGAAATAAATAGAAACTCTGACAAAACCTTTCAAGGATACTATTTTTGGGAAGGTATTTTTGGGGAGGGCCCAGGAAAAGATTTTATAAAGGTTAGTCAAATTTCAAAACTAAAACAACAGAGTCCTTCCAAGGTCAATCAGCTGGAAGTATAATACATACCGAACACCAATACAATAGATATTTGTTGAGATAAGTAACTAATACACCAAGAGGATAATTCTAACTGAGGTGAAACTTAAAGGCCAAGACTAGTATTTCAGCTCTAGCAGGGCTGAGCAAGTATTTCACAAGAAATAGTTTATCCAATGAATTTAGCCATGTTTCCAGCTCACCAAAAGTTCATGAGTAGCTCCTGATTTCGTAATTTCCTCTAATTTATTTTTTATGTTATTTTACCTCACCCTTTTTCAGAGGAGTTCTTTTCTCTATATACTGAGTGCAAACACTTTGCTACACTCTGATACTTGTATTTATAACACTGTTACTTAGTTGTGACCAGTTGTGTACTGCCAGAATTTGTGTTCTCTGTTCCCTGACTAGATGAGCATAGTTCATAGGAAACTACAGAGGACTTTTACTCTCCTAAGAACTGGAAGCAGTTTACAGAGAGAGGAGCAGTGCTAAGGAACTTTACAAAACATATCTTTAGTGGTTCATGCATTTCTAGAAAAATTAGAGTGCTGTAAGATTTATTAGACGGGTGCAGAGTTAAAAAGTTGTATTAATAAATTTTAACATTAACAGGTTTAATTTCACTTATGATAGTCACACAGAGCAACTATGCATGCACAGTCCTTGCTATGAAGTGTGTGTGCTCAGATCCGTGGCTGGGTCATTAAATTGCCTCTGGGTTTTGGGAACACTATTCCCAAAGCCGCGTCCCTATCAAATAAATTAAGTGTATTGCATTTAATGCTATGTGTTATTGACAGCATAATTTCATGTACAGGGTGCATTTGGGTCCTTGTTTGGCTTATTTAATTGCTAGAACTCTGGGGAGGACTTTGAGGAATTCTGCCACCCCAATACATCAAGCCAGGGTCTAGCTTATACTTGTGCTTGCAAGCTTAAAATTCACTTTGTCCATCTTTGTGAAAGTAATACTCAATCACTCAGAGGTTCAGAGACAGTGAGCTCCAAAAGGGCAAGAGCAAGACCCAAGTACATTCAGTTTTGAATTTGAGTGAAAATGGCAGTCACCATTCAGGTCTATACTAGTGAGCATTGTTTTCATGAAGTCACTTACTGTGAGATCTCATTTGGAACAATTTGGGCTTTAGTTTGACTGGTTATTACTATTTATTACTTATATTGCACAAGCATCTAGATGCTCCTCTGATTCCAGAGCCTAACCCCATTGTTCCAGATGCTGTACACATATGCAATAAAGAGCCAAATAATCCCCCCCTACACACACACACACACACACACACACACACACAGTTGCAGGCAGTTCAGGGGAGGGGGATATTGACAGGGCAGGAGGGGATGTGACCAGCACCTGAGCGGGGGAGGAGAGATGTGCGAGCACATGGTTGGCACGACAGCAACTGGTACCTCCTCACTTCCCTATTAGCTGGGGGGACAAGGCTAGCAGATTGGTTCTCATAGTGCATTCCTCCTCCCCTCCCCTCCACCACCTATTTAAACTCTCCCAGGCTTTACAAAAGCCTTGTCCCATCTATCTGATGGTATCCCAACTCAAAGTAGTATGGCTGAATGCTAGTACAACACAATCTCCCTACCTCGAAGACTAATGGCAATTATCTCCATGACAGCCCCAAATACCATTATTCGAAAGAACAAGAGTCACAAATTTGCTCTCAAACCTGGTATTTGCTACCCATGGAGTCACTGAGCTAACCTAAGTAAAAAATTATTAATGTTTAAATAATCTTTCCCCATGCTAAATAGGTCCACAAGACACCAATTCTTGAAAATTTGCTTTGATGCAACAGCTCATAGTTAAGCATCTAAGTTAAGAACTCAGAAAAATGATTAATTTTAATCAATCCATTTATATGTATAATATACTGTAGTCTTTCTTTGACTCCATTATTTTCTTTTGTTTGGTTGCCATCACCACCTCTCATTCTTCAAAGAGTTATTAAAACTTACAATACAAAAAGAAACCCCTCATTTGTACTTTTTATTATTCATCTCCTCATCATCACCTCCTTTTTTCTGTTTGGTTTAGCAGATTACTTGAAATGCTGTAGAACTGTCACTAGAGGTTCACAGTCCAATCACTGTTCATCTATATCTTCACAGAGAGGTAAGCAGATATAGTTATATTGTGGTCCAAAATGTGAGCTCTTCAAAATTAGTTACATGTCACGGATGAGTGTAGGCCAATGATGGGAGTCAATCCATCATATATGAGAACAACATGACCCACAGCTGATATATTTATTATCATGATGTAAGTGTTTGAAATCAATGGCACCTAATATTAAAGTTGCTAGTGAATCAGCAGCAGAGGTCACAGAAAGGTATGAACCAATATCTCCCCATCTGTGCTATGAAATAATAAATGAAGCTAGTGCTAAATTTAGTAAATATTTTCCAATAAAAGTGTAATGTCCACTGAGATGAATGTTACCTTCAGAGTAACAGCCTCACTTTGATCACACATATTGATGCAAGAAAAAAGAAAGGTTATTTCCTGTTTACTGTGACAAGTTTTAAGTATCAGACCAAAACAAGTTGAACTGAATAAAAATAGATCATAACACTTCAGCAATAAACTGAAATAATATGAAGTCAGAGATAAAATTTTGAATGGAATGATCCATGATTTAAAAAAAATATGACAGGAAGCACATTATGTTTCATTTCACTAATGATAAGCCACAAGCAGTTTTCCTATATTCTTGATAGAGACATGAACTGAGGAAAATCAAGCCAGTCAAATGTTTGCTAATCACAATAAATAATTCAGCTAAAGTACAGTTTGATTTGAATGTTAAGAGGAAGTAAATCAAAACCAGACATAATGCAGGCAAGCACTAATATATAGTCAAAAGGTCCAAGTGCTAGTATTCTTCTTATATTTGCAACATCCGAAATCCATATTAATTCCTTTTACTGTCAGAGTTCATTTGAAAGTTAATAAGAAGCAATGAAAAACTGGTGATCATGTGAAAATGTTTCAGTCCAGCTATTGCAAATTATGCAGCAGAGCCTGGGCCTCTGTGCAATGCCATGTAGCAACGTTCTGCTACCCCTACTCACACTGAGTAATATCTTACTTCTCAAATAGCACATTAAAATCAATGCAACTACTTGTGGAGCAAGGTACCACCCAGCATGAGAAATGACATCAAGACCTTGCCCTAAGTAAATACCCTGCACAGATGCTATCTCCATGATGGTTGGAGCAAATGGAATTATTTCTCTAGTTAGTGGAGTACCATCCATTGCCTATACTCCCCCACCTAGGTATTTTGGCCAGTAGAACCACATAGCCATAGACATATTGGAAACACCTGTTTCCCCTGGCTATTACACTGAATTTCTCTCTGCAGTGCCATGGAGAAGACCACCGCTGAGCATTAGTTCCATAGCACACAGTGGTACAGACCACTAGGACTGTGCTGCATTTAGGGCCTTTAATGCCCCCTAGGTGATAAAGGATTTTGCCTTGCAAGAGGAAAGACCCAGCAGGGTAAATTTTGTATTAGTTAATTTCTTGTCCTTTCTTCAGTGGACATGGAGAACAATTGATCACCATCCTCTTTATATGAGCCCTTAACGTATTTCAAGACTGTTATCAGGTCTCTTTTCTTGGAACTAAGAGTTCTCAGTTTTTTCAATCTTTCCTCACAGGTCAGGTTTTCTAAACCTTTCACCATTTTTGTTGCTGTTCTCTGGACTCTCCACAACTTCTCTGCATATTTTTGAATGTATAGCACCCTGAACTGGACAGTGTACACCTGCTGAGGTCTCATCTGTGCCAAGTAGAGTGGCTTACATTCAACACTCCTGTTGATACACTCTAGAATGGCACTAGCTTTTTTAGCAGTTTAATCACATAGCTGATTCATTCAACTTGTGATCCATCATAACTTCCACATCCTTTTCAGCAGTACTACTGCTTTGCCAGTTATTCCATATTTTGTAGTTGTGCATTTGATTTTTCTGTCTTAAGTGTCATACTTTGCACTTGCCTTTATTGACTTTCATCTTGTTGATTTCAGACCAATTCTCCAATTTGTTAAAGTTGTTTTGAATTCTAATCCTGTCCTCCAAAGTGCTTTGCAACCCCTTCCAACTTGATGTCATCACAAATTTTGCAAACATATGCACCACTGCTGGCCTGCGCTGACTGGTGTTGCTGATTACTCGGTGTCCCATTTTCAGTTTAGGGAAAATATGGTCACTCAGATATTACTGTGACATTCCATACCTTGAGGGAGCATTTTGGAACCCCCATATTCCTCATTTTTATATAATTGTGATCTTGCATATAAAGCATGCCTTGTACGGTATCAGGGGAGAGGTTATGATCTGCTGAAAGTCATTTATCTATCCATATAGGTATGTCATTAATGCATACGAAGTTATGAGAATTGTGTTGCATAGTGGTCACTAAAACATGCTGTAAGTTGGGGAATCAGCCAGATATTAGCTCTCCAAAGGCAACAGCAAAGAAAGTAGCCAACACTCAGGTGGTGTGTTAAACAACCCATCAACAACCATTATCCAGCAAGGGAGCTACAATTCAGTGACTCACCTGCTTGAGGCCACACCAGGGGAATTGCTCAACCTTGCCTGGAGACTCAGCAATGCCCCCAGACATGCCTGGACTTGTGCTTCCCAAGCACATGGGCCTGAGGTTATAAAACAGAACACAGTGGCCACATGCTGGGCTTTTCTCCTGCTTCCACCTATGCGGCAAGCAGCAAGGACACTCTGAAGACTCCAACTGAGGGGACTGGCCCAGATTTCAAGGGTGAAATCTGTGTAATATGAACTGCAGTATCCTGTGGGGTGAGGAAAACTGCCTAATCTAGATGTTGCCCAGTCTAATAGGGTTGAGAATTTAGACTGCATGCTTATATATTATTTCTTTTGGTAATTAACTCTGACTTTTTGCCTATCAATTAAAATCTTTTATAGTCAATAAATTTGTTTAACTATTTATCTTCACCAGTGAGTTTGTATAAAGTGTGTGGCAAATCTGCTCAGGTTTTGCAAAGGCTGGTGTATATTCACTTTCCATTAATGATGTGGTGAACCATCTTGAGCAATGCAAGACAGTATATTCCTGAGGTACAGTGCTGGGAGTTGGGGGGATTTGGCTCTGATGCCTTTCTCTGTGTGATTCATGAGTGGCTCTGGGAGCATTCATGCAATCATTGCTGGCTATGGGGCTCCACATGTGGTTGTGCTGAGTGATAACAGCACCTGGAGGGGTTTGCTGCCTTTCTCTAGCAAGGCATTGTGAGAGACAGCCCAGGTTGGAAAGAGTTACGGGGGCACAGCGGTCCACAGTCCCAGGCCGTACCCCCGGGATCCAGTCACAATTACCTCACCCACCTGTCTCTAATATCTTGAAACTGACATGCCCAAAGCTACACAGTCTATTCTGTAATCTAGCCCTGATTAACTATTCTTAACTCATATCAGGCAGTTAAAATCAGTAGGAGACTCCACAATTGTTGTTTCCTAAATGTTGATTGTTCCATGATTACCAGCAGGTCTTGTGCCATGATTGGCTTTCTCATTTGTGCACACTGCTCAACAGTTAGCTGGACCATGGCATCCTGTCAAAGCCAGGCAGAGAGCTGCAGAGCACAATACAAAACATATGACAAATACCAATATCTATTAAATCTGACACCCCTTTGATGTAAAAGAGAGTGTCAAAACTTATTTGACATATGGCACAGATGTACATGGCATGGCATTGTGTACTTGTGCACTATGGGTACATTTTCAAAAGTGCCTAAACACAATTTGACTTAGGGGCTTTTGAAACATCAGTACTGTATTAACACAGTATAATAGCCTGGCATTATAGCCTCTGTAATCTGTGCTGTTTACATTTGGAAGAACATAGTTGGCACTCAAAAATTCAAGGCAAAGCTTCACACAAGTGGAAGCAGACTTTCAATTTTGGAACATTTCCCTGTAGTGAATTGCTATAAATATCATAATTACCATTACCTAATCAAAGAGTGGACTGACACTAAATTGTGTTAGACTTCCTTCTGAATCCTTGACTAGTCTGTCTCTTCCATTTGATTTGATAGTGAGCTGAATATAGCTGTGGAATACTTCAACATCTTTGATGGATGGTGGGTGCTTGTCGTGTGGCGGAGGAGTATATGGTTGAGAATGCTTAATGAAAAACTGTATTTCATTGCAAGCCTCCCACTAGCTAAAACCATTGTTACATCAATGCTTTTAGCTAGTGGGAGGCTTGCAATGGAGTATCTTTCCTTTCGCATAGAATGGGCTATAATGATTTGTGAATAAGAAACTTTGCAAGTAGGACACGGAGTGCTTAAAAAATAATAGTGCATTACGTTTGTGCAAATGCTTGACCCTGCTTCAGCTCACTTAAGAAGCTCTACTTGGCTTGATGACAGGATTTAGAAACATCCTGAATAGTTTCAAAGATAAAAGAGTGAAATAACCTAAAGACTGAAATATCCCTTAGGATAACAGGAAGAATAGCTCAAAGGTAGATTGATGTGTATCCCTTGTGCCATTACAGGTATTCAAAACAAAAGAGGCTTTACAGTAGTTTTAAGTGCTGTCCATCTGGTGGGTGGCTCACTTGAAGAAATGTCTGGGGTACTTTTTGGTTGGCTCACATAGTACAAGGCATTCCAAAAGGAATGAAAAGAAAAAAAAAGAAAAAAAAAGAGTGAGTGAGTGTTTGTACAAACACATTGGCTAGATTCCAATTAATTACTGCAGCTCATGGAAAATAATAAATGTATTCAACATGATATAAAATGGTATGGTTCTATTTTACATCTAAAATAGCTAAATAAAGGACTGTTTTTTCAAAATGTGTTAACCAAATTGATTCCATGAAATAGACAAGTGTATGTGGAAACAATTATATGAGGAAACTTGCATGTGCAGAAGCAAAGTTGGCAATTGTATGTGCACAGCTTAGTATTTTTAAGTGCAAGTATGATTTTGTACAAGAAATTACCACCACAGGAAAAATTAAGTCAGTTCAGTCTGTTAAATCTACATGCAAGGATGTAATGGATGTACTACTTATTATAACATTTTACCACATTATGAATAAAATGAATAGAGAATATTTGTGACCTGGAATGCTTGCTGGTGTTGTCCAAATATAAGTCCTTGTATTGCACATCATCTTACTTTATAGAACTAACCACCAGGTTTTCTAGAGCTATATTGGCCATAGCCTGCCCTGTAATGTGTTGATGTGGCATTAAGAGAAGAAGTTATAGAAAGAACCTCTTCACTCCTTCCTCTTGTACAGCAGTAAGCAGGATACTTAACTTGCCCTGAAGAGGAGAGGAGTGGCCACACAAACCTCAGTGTCCCTGTCATAAACAGATAGATAGTCAAGGGTTAATAGAACAGAAGTACTTCATATCTCTTTTGCCTGTAAAGGGTTAAGTTCAGTGAGCCTGGCTGTCACCTGACCAGAGGACCAATCAGGGGACAGGATACTTTCAAATCTTGAAGGAGGGAAGTTTTTGTGTGTGCTGTTAGTTTTTGGTTGTTGTTCACTCTGGGGACTCAGAGGGACCAGACGTGCAACCAGGTTTCTCTCCAATCTCTCCGATACAGGCTCTTATAAGTTCAGAATAGTGAGTACTAGGTAGATAAGGCAAGTTAGGCTTATGTTTGTTTTCTTTATTTGCAAATGTGTATTTAGCTGGAAGGAGTTCAAATTTGTATTTTGCTGAAAAGGATTTTACTTTGTACTTGTATACTTAGGCTGGGAGGGTATTCCCAGTGTCTATAGCTGAAAGACCCTGTAACATATTCCATCTTAAATTTACAAAGATAATTTTTACTGTTTTTTTCTTTCTTTAATTAAAAGCTTTTCTTGTTTAAGAACCTGATTGGTTTTTTTTATTCTGGTGAGACCCCGGGGGACTGGGTCTGGATCCACCAGGGAACTGGTGGGGAGAAAGGAGGGAAGGGGAAGAGAAAGATTAATTTTCTCTCTGTTAGGATTACTTTCTCTCTCAGGAAGAGTCTGGGAGGGGGAGAGAGAAGGAGGGGGGAAGGTGGATTTTCCTCTCTGTTTTAAGATTCAAGGAGTTTGAATCACAGTGATCTTCCAGGGTAACCCAGGGAGGGGAAGCCTGGGAGAGGCAACAGTGAGGGAAAGGGTTTACTTTCCTTGTGCTAAGATCCAGAGGGACTGGGTCTTGGGGGTTCGCAGGCAAGGTTTTGGGGGGACCAGAGTGTACCAGGCACTGGAATTCCTGGTTGGTGGCAGCGCTACAAGTACTAAGCTGGTAACTGAGCTTAGAGGAATTCCTGCTGGTACCCCATCTTTTGGACACTAAGGTTCAGAGTGGGGAATTATACCATGACAGTCCCTTAGCCAGTTAGCACATATGCTGTGGCCTTTTCAGTGGGGCAGCCATGTATGAACTACACTATGCATTCTTTATGAATGGTGTGTTCACTCCGTCTTCCTTCCTTTTGTTTATCATGTGCGCAAACGTATCTTCTTCTTTCCAAGCTGAGGGCAGTTGTTCAACTCCTTATTCAGATCATCTAAAGCTAGGTTTCTCACCTTTCTGACTGCTTGCTGGGTGCCTCTGTAGGTGGCAACTGCTTCTTCCAAAGGGTTATTTTCCATCACCTTTCTGGCTTCTCTCTGATTTCATACTGCTTTTTGCATTTCCTTGTTCCCCCACTATTCTTCTTGAAACAATGATCTACCCAGCTTAGCGCATCCACATAGCATCTCAGCTTCATGGATCAATGCATTCTTAAAGATACACAGATTGGAATTGCAGAAGAGGAGTGTTGTATCTCTTGGTGTAAACCTTGCGACTGTCTCACAGTCATGCTGTGCAGAATCAATATCCTGATGTAGGTATCACTGGTTAAAAGCTCACGCTCTGTCCATTTTCCAGTCGTGACCATTACCACCAAGAGCTTGTGTTGGGATACAACCATTTCACTTATAGTAACCTTACAATCCTTAACCATTTTCCTTTGGTTCATCCTGGTTAGCTATGAATCTATTTGTGTGCTTACTCCATCACTTTGGTATGTGTAAAGATTACTTTCTCTTGTCTTAAATCAAGTGTTGTCAGTCACCCACTGACTGTCTCAACACATATCAAGAAGTGCAGCCTTCTCTGGATTCTGTGGGCACATTATCCACTCACAGCCTGATCGACTTGATCCCGTATCAGTGTTGAAATCTCCCCAAGTGAGCAGTAATTCGTCTGGTACAGCCATATCTGCTATTTTTTTCAGATTCTGCTTAACCTCTTAATTCTCTTCCTCAGGTGTAACTGATAGATATAGGTATTTGATTAGGTTGGACATTAGGAAAAAGTTCCTAACTGTCAGGGTAGTTAAACACTGGAATAGATTGCCTAGGGAAGTTGTGGAATCTCCATCTCTGGAGATATTTAAGAGTAGGTTAGATAAAGGTCTATTAGGGATGGTCTAGACAGTATTTGGTCCTGCCATGAGGGCAGGGGACTGGACTCGATGACCTCTCAAGGTCCCTTCCAGTCCTAGAGTCTATGAGTCTATGAGGTGGAGTATTTGATAGGTATAAGTAATATAGAGAGTCTAAAAGCCTCAAGGCCTATAAGACAAGAAAAGCCAAACTAATTAAGGCTAACCAAGAGTAACTCTAGAAGATCATAAGATATCACAAGATAAAATGCTGTAATGGTTTAACTGCCAGCAGGTAATCACAAAATGCTAGTTTCCACAAGCTTGGGATATTTTTAGTTAAGGACATCAGCAGATATCTGACCACAAGGATGCCATGGTACCTAATTGACCTAAGGATGCCATGAACTAATTGACTTAAGATTGAGGTAAAAAGATTAATAACTTATCAGAGAAGTAAGGTGAGGAACTACAAATAAGGAAAAAGGATGAAACCTGTACTGAATATCCATTAGGCATAGTGGCATCAGTGTAACACATTATAGAAGTTGTATGCCAGTTGTATCCCTATGTTCTAAGAGAGAAAGGTAGCTTTTGGGAGATGCAAGCGTGACAACCAGTGGTGATGGTGGTGATGGTGAGGGGGAAGATGATAATGCTTCAGATTGTTTTGCAAGGGATGGTGTAAATAGATGAGTGCTCAGCTCATTCTGTATTATCTCTACTTGCCTTGCTGAGTTAGAGAGTTTGTAAATTTGCGAACTGTATTAATACAATTATTATAAATATTGTGTGATTTCCTAAATGAGAATGTTAGAACCATACACACTGGGGCTCCCAACTGAACAGTAATTTTGATAATACTGGGCCTGATCTTGGGACAAGACCATACCAGATTTCAGAGTGCTAACTTGGGGAAACTAAATCAGTAATATCAATATATTATCAATAGAACAGGCAACACAGGACCACCTTGTTATGGGGTATATATTGATACCACCAATAATGTATACTCCTTTTGTTGTTATTTGGACAGTCATTCTCCCTGCGGATTTCCTGAATAGTTTTACAAAGTTTGTTGCAAACAATCATTCTACACCATTTCTCCTTCCACTACTGCCTGCATGGTGTACACCCAGCCCAAATTCAGTTCTGCGGCTGAATTTCCTAACCATTTCCCTAAACATCTTAAATGTATTTCTTTTAAAGAAACTGTCCTATTTTTCTATCCTAATAGGGGTCTGAGTTCACCTATACTGCACTTGTTCTATAAGTCTCCATTTGTCCAGCACCCAGAATATTATCAGCCAGTCTGTTTTTGCCATTTCTATTTAGAAAATTATTTTGTGTGTGTTTAAGTTTAAGCTCTTCTTTATTATCTGTCTGCATCCTCTTCTGTCTGTCACCTAAATCAAACCATAGAATACCAAGAAAACAGGACATGATTAGCAAAGCTAATTATCTCTTATTAAATCATAAACCCTGTGAAATTTACCAGATTCCCACTTCTCTAGTTTTATTATAAGCTTAATGTGAAAAACCTTTCACAATTCCAGAAGCAGTCTGAAAAAAGTAAATACTACATCAAAGAATGTGCTGTATTAAAAATATTAATAGTGCTTAATCTAGCAGCTGAGATGCAAGGGGCAAGAAGGACAAACAGCAGCACTTGTCCTCGTTTGTCTTAAATATTGTTATGAATTTTTAAAGGTACAGTAACAGACGATTTATTGCCCACATTAATGAAGACAGAAAACATCTAGCTTCAGATAAACGGCTTTGTATACAAACCTTCCCCTGTCATGTTGCATTAAGTTAAAGGAATTCCTTGTCATTTTAATCACTCTTCATAAATCTGCCCCCGCTTAATTTTCATAGATGGTTTCAGAATATCATTTTACACCAACTTTACACATGAGAAAATGCAAATAGCAAAGTAGTGGAGATTGAAGCCCGTAGATGTCAGCATCTATATTTAATTGTTTTCTACATATGCAGCTAATGTAATCAGTTTTCTTTCCTGGTCTACTCATATGTCCCACTGAACTGCATCTTTTGCCTCCTTTATGCACTCCAGCTTTTGTACCAACAAATCTGCATGGAACATCCTTTCAATTAATGTGCTCTGCTGTTTGCTTGTGCATATTACACAATGCAGTAAGCTGGTAGGGTTATAATAATGCAAGAAGGACTATGTATTTATATGGTCATGAGGTATATCTAGATACCAACCAGGTATGTTTCACTATAAGCAGCCCTGGATCAAATTGTCTGAGTTCACAAATAATAACAATTAATACACAGAAAAACTGGAGAGGGGCCCAAAATAAATCCCTTGATACAAACAGCATTGAACATTGAGGATGTCTCTGTTGACAGCTAGACTTCGAAAGCCATTTGCAGTGCGTAAAGTGGTAACTTCGTTGGCCTACTCACTTATGAACATTGCTACATATGCTTATGTGCCAGCAGATTTTCTCTTTTTATATTAACTAAATGTCTAAGAGGGCAGAAGTATGTTCATGGAAATATTTATATAATTTGATATTTAAGAAGAAATTTTTTTTCAGTTCAACACAAACACAATTATTTCAGTTCCAAGCCATTCAAATTGAAATGACAAATATATTTTGAGGGGAGGGGACTGACACTTTCCTCATGACATTTTCATAAGCAAACTAGGGAAATGTGGTCTAAATGAAATTGCCAAAAGGTGGATGCAAAACTGGTTGAACGAAAGTACTCAAGGAGTAGTTATCAATAGTTTGCTGTCAGACTGGGAGGACACTTCTAGTGAGATCCTACAGAAGTCTGTCCTGGGTCTGGTATTAATCAATATTTTCATTAATGACCTGGATAATGGAGCCTCATGCAGGGCTGGCCCAAGCTGCTTGGCGTTGCTTTTCGCCCAAGCCCTGCTGCCTGGGGCTGACCTCCCGAGCCCCATCTTGCGGGACTGACAGCCTGAGACTTTATGCATCTGGGATTTTTGTTTGTTTGTTTTATCTGGCAATTCCCAAGCAAAGGGGGCAAAAGTACAAACGTTGCCTTTATTTATTCTTTAATAAGGATCTGGATGCAGAAGTAGGTTTAGAATAGAATAGCTCCCATGGTTCAGGCACAGAACGGGAGTTCAAAGTGATTGAGGTTCAATTCGCTGGTCTTACCACAGTTATCCTTTGTGAACTTTTGCAAGACATTTATTCTTTCTATGCGTCTCTGTAAAATCTGGATAATGGTACTTTCCTACCTCGCAGAGGCATGGTGAGATTTAATTCATGTTCAGATACTACAAGAACGAGTGCCATAGAAATGCCCATAGATTAACTATATTATGCATAGCCCCACAGTTTCACCAAATGTATAAACTTGTTTTTTAATGTTAAACACATTACAATGTTATAAAAATATTTGTATCCCATCAAGCTGAATATATTAAATTGACTGTGTTAGGTTAGCGTGATAAGTTTCTATTTCTGTATCACAATCGGCATGGATAAAATTGTGGAAAAAAATTGTAAATACATTGAGCCAGATCCTCAACTGATGTAAATCAGCATAATTCCACTGACTTCAATGGAGTCACAACTCTTGACTTACACCAGCTGAGGATCTAGCCTATATTTTCATGTAGCAGCCACTTTGCTCATTTGCAACAATACTTGCAAGCATCAGTGAAGATCACCTATTCAAAGCTTAAGAGAGTCAATTCCATAACTGCATCTGCTTCCAGTGTAGTATAAATCTGTTCATATCAATGTGTGTATGGAGATGATTCAGAAAATGCTGTGCACTGTAAAACTCATTGGAAGTTGCAGAACATCTTAAATGAATTGGTGATACATGTTTCAGAGGTGTGAAAGGCTGTTATTGTTATTAGCGGTACTAGTATTTAAAACTACTGAGAAGCCCCAGTCTGCACTGTGGTAGATGTTGTTCCTACCCTGGAAAGTTGCTATATCATCATAGCTTTAAACAATATAACTCACTGACCTTTAACCCTAAAGTTTGCTTTCAGATTATGCGGGTTTGTATTCTGCTAATGCCATGAATTATGGAAGCTGAGTGCTACACTCGTGATTGATTCATTGCCTCAATTCACTATGAGCAGTCTTTAATATTGCACTGAGCACTCTTGTTCTTCCACTGAATCAGTCAACTGGTAGTTTTTAAATAAGAGATAAAATGCATTTGTACTTTTTTCTGTACAATATCCACAGTAGATACAATTTCCAAGAGCTCCTAGGTGACCTGAGTGCCTGAGTTCCATTGATTTTCAACTTTCGAAAATGTGTTTTGAAAATGTAACTGGTATGATTATTTTTTATTTTATTTTGTACTACTGGATAATAAAACTAATTTTTCAGACACTCAGTTCAGAATAAAGGCAAAAGGAAGACTTTTGCCGTTTTAAAGATAACCAGTTTCTTTCACCACACATGTAAAGTAAATAAACATAATTACAGAACAGGGATTGAAATGGTAAAAGGTAATATCAAGAGGAAGCTTTGGTGTTTGTCTTTGAGTCACTGCCAGGATGGCTGCCCTCTTGCACGATGACTAACTAGCGAAAACAGATTATAAAGAAGCTCTCCTCTGCTTTCCTCAGAAATAAGCTAATTCCCTTATTGCTTTCAGTTCTCTTCTGTGAGGTTTTTAATTATTTTTGACACTTGCTTTTAACCTTAGAGAGAAGCTCAACAGAGTGCTCCCCATTATAAAGTTATGAAAGTCATTAGTCTTGTTCTAGAAAGCTGATAGGGATAAGCTGTCTCCTTTAGAGCTGACATTCCTTATGATGTGGAGTTTCATTTTTTAATGTGTTCTCCTTTAACACAGACACCCCTTGTACAATAATGTTCTTTAAAAGAGAAACCTCTTATTATGAAAAGCATTACCTTGGCACTGAGAAACTTTGCCGCAAATAAAAAAATGCTACTGTGAATAAAACATTAAAGGTGTTACTGAATCTGTGTGCATAAGGTCAGCTAGAGATAGAACCTCTGTGACATAACTCTGCAAGGCAAGTATTTGAGAGACTGAGTTTAGAAGTTAGTCCTCGTGAGTCTAAATTCCAATACTAGCATTTGCTCTTTTTCTTCTTTTATATATGAGAGGAACTACTGGAGGTGAAAACAATCACGTTGATTAAATGAGAGGATATCTAATTACCAGGGCAAAATTTTGACCTGTCCTTACAGTAGCATGCAAGGATGTAGAGCAGGGGGAGGCAAACTATTTAAAATTGTATGGAGGGCTGGTTAGGGGACGAGATCATGGCCTGGCTCCCACCTCCATCTGTCCCCGATGGGACTCCGGCTCCATCCAACCTCCCCTGTTCCCTGACGGCAACTCTCAGACCTGTGCCCCATTCACAAACACTTGCTTCCTGTCCCCTGATGGCCCCCTGATCCCTGCAGCCCCATTCAACCTCTCCTCTCATTCCTGATGCCCTGCCCCAGGACCCCTGCCCCCATTCAACCCTGTTTCCCCCCTGACCACGATCCACACCCCCACCCCCTGATCACCACCCCGAACTTCCCTGCCCTCTATCCAACCACCCCCCCACCCCCTGCTCGCTTACCATGGTGTCTGGAGCTCCGGTGGCTGGCAGCGCTACAGCCACACAGCCCGGATGGAGCCAGGCCATGCCACCGCTGCTGCCACCACCATGCAGCGCAGAGCACGGGGTCAGGCCAGGCTCTGCAACTGCGCCGCCCCAGGAGCTCACAGCGCCACCACCCAGAGCACTGTGCCAGCGGCGGAGCAAGTGAGCTGAGGCCACGGGGGAGGAGGGACAGCAAGGGAGGGACCGGGGGTGAGACTCCCTGGCCAGGAGCTCGGGGGCCTGGGAGGACGGTCCCAAGGCCAGATGTGGCCTGTGGGCCGTAGTTTGCCCACCCCTGAAGCAGAAGGTGTGAAATGCAGCTTTACTCCTCAGCACAAGTTATCTGTATCATGGGTCAGAGCACAGATGGGAGAGAATCCTCCATGGAGTTGCTGCTCCCCCACATCTACACAAGCAGGCAAGAAGTGGGCTGACATGGGTGAGGAATAATTGTGGTGTTTAGTCTGCTCTCCCAACATGCCAGCCAGTTCTCCAGTAGCAGTTTGCTTCCCCCTAGAGTGAGTGGGAAGCCAGGAAGGGAGCTGTGACTCAGAGTCACAGTTCTTTCCCTGGTCTGTTTCTGGGACAGAGCAGGGCAGGTTGAAATGTTACAATCTAATCGTACATCAGTGTTACTGAGTCTAATTATCAAACTGTGGTTTATTAATTTTCCTTCTTAACTCCTTTTTCGTTCCTTGGTATCTTTAGGAAAAACAGAGGGAGATCTTGATTTATTTACTCCTGATGCTTAAAAGTTTTTCTTTTATTGTGCTTTTTTTTCTCTTTCTTTCATTCTCTTATTGTGATGATAGGAATCCATATAGTTAAATAAAAGCTTAAATTCTGCACATTCTGAATGCGTGATGCATATGACATGCCTCAACACTGCTGAATTCTCTTATCTTGTAAGGCTGATGCCCTCTCTGTTAACTTGCACTTTATTTTGAATAATAAAAATAGCAGTTTGCTCTAACTAAGTTTTGTGAGTGTGTGCGCACTTAGCCCAAAACTTAGACTGGTTGGAATTTAAAAAAACAAAATCAAAGCTCATTAGATAAAACAGCCTACACTGTATGTAAACATGTTTTGTTAATATACATACTAAATATATAGGCCCACTGAATCATCCAACTAGCAATGAGTTATAAAAGTAATCTTGGATGAGTTTTATGATCTATATTTAATTGATTACAAATAAATCCACGAGCCCAAGATCACCACCCCTCATTGCAAGGTACCACTTCCCAGGGAAAAATCTCCCTGAAATCAATGAGTGTTGCAATATAAGCTATAGCAATGCCAGCTGTTCCCAAGACAAACAGATAATCATCCTTCCCCAGCTCAGAAGCCTTCTCACTTAACTGAAAAACTGATATCTTAGTCCTTGGCAACACTGGCGCTTTACAGTGCTTCAACTTTCTTGCTCAGGGGTGTGAAAAAACACACCCGTGAGCGCAGCAAGTTACAGCGCTGCAAAGTGCCAGTGTAAACAGTGCCTCACAGGGAGGTGGAGTACTGGCAGCCCTGTACGGCTGCAAGTGTAGCCAAACCCTGAGGCCCAAACAACAGGAATCACATTCAGGTCCACTACATGGCAGCCCAGATAATCACCCCAAGGCTACCAGTCTGGTCCAAAGCAGGTTGTAATAAGCATAGTCATAACACAATAGTCTATAATAAATAAAACATAAGACTTTGGATTTGCCTTTCATTCAAAGATTGCAAAACACTTCAACAAACATTATTGGTTTAATTTCTGTGAGCTAAATATCCCAATTTTATAGGAGGGGAAACTGAGAAAGAGAAAACAAGCATCTTCCCTCAATGAAAAGAGACTGTGGCTCACTCCTTCTCAGGAACATTTAAATTCCCTTACATAGGTAATTCTTGTGGAAGGGATGATTTTGCCCATTTTTCCCCAGCTACTATAAATAAAATATGATACACAATACACCTATTTTTTAAAATACCAGCAGAATATTAGTCTCGGACAAAGTAATGTACTTTCTCTTTATATGGGGTTACAAGAGGCTTATTTCCTTCCCTTCCTCCCCACCCACCTTATTCTTTTTCTTGGGCTAAAAGATTTATGATTTTAATTTTCAAATCAGAAAGTTTTGCAAAATAAGCTAAAACCTCAAGGTGGCCAGCCAAAGCTTCTATGGAATGTTTCTTCAATGTCTCCTCAGCCAGTAACTGAGTTTACTTTGGCAATTATTAAAGTGAAGAATTATAAAATATTTCTAACTTACATTTCACATTTTAACATGAAAATACCACTTAGAAAGTAGTTGAACAATCTTAGGAATCCAACGTCATGACAAAACGTCTCATGTTTAAACATTCTCCACCTCAAACTCTCAGTACACATCAGTATTTAATATATAAGGTGAAAGGGGTATGAATTACAATTTTCTGCTCCATATTTTCCACATGTTATGGCTAAGGAGTAAATTATCTGTGTGATGCAAGTGGTATGAAGAATAACCATAATATTTTGTCCTCATTTAGCACTTCTCATCCAAAAATATTAAAGTGTTTTGGTATCATGATCCCCACTGACTAACAGAGAAACTGGTGCACAGAGAGTGGATTCCCCAAGGACACACAGCGAGTGGCACTGCAGCTGCATCTCCTGACTCCTGGTCCCCTCTTCTAACCCAGAGTGAAACTGTCTTACTAAACAAAATTCCCATTAAATTAAGATATTGTATGCATAAGTTCCTACATACAGCAGTGCACATTTACTCTTATTTTCCTTGTATCCTAGCTAAGAGAGAAACATTACAAGAAAGTGACCAAAATAGGAATGTACAGACCCCACAAACAAAGGCAAGGATTTTTAAAGGTGCCTAAGGAATTTAGGTGCCCAAATCCTATTGAAATTCAATAGCATGCCTAACTCTCTCTGATTCCATTGAGAATCCCAATCAAGACATCTATGATATCAGAAACAAGAGAAAAAATCCACTTTGAAAAGGGACAGATTGAAAAACCAACAAAAAATTAAAATGTAATACTCTTAAAACTCAACCCACTCTCAAGAAGAAATTTACTCACAGAACTAAATTGTTTGTAAGGTATTCCATTCCAGGAAACACATTTCCTTTAAATCATATACTGATACCAATAACGGGTTGGGAAAGCAGCCCTGCTATATTAAAGATGTTTGAGTAGGTCCTCTAGCACAATAACCTTGAAATTTCAAGAACAGTTTACTACATGATGGAGGCAATCCCATGGTTACATCCATAAAACCTCCTTACAGGCCTCATATTCCCTTGCACCTTCTAACATCTAGTTCTTTCTTGCTATTCTATTCTATCAATATGCTTATATGCCCTCCTTCACTGCAGTATCTGAGCACCTCAAAATCAATCATTAATGGATTTTTATGCTCACAACACCCCTGTGAAGTTGGGAAGTATTATTATCCCCAGTTTACAGACTGGAAACTGAGGTAACGATAGGCCCGAACTCTGGGATCTTCCCACTGCATAGGGCCCTAAAGCCTGAGCTTCAGCCTGAACCCAAACGTCAACATGACAGTTAAACAGCCTCTTAGCCCAAGCCCCATGACCTCAAGTCTGCTGAGATGGGTTTTTAATTGCAATGTAGACATTCCTTCTGTTAACTGACTGCACATGTGTAATATATTAGAAATATTCAAAACCTCCTAACCCAGCCAAATGAAAACATTTTTTTCCAGCACAACCAAAGGCACTTCCTCTTCTGACAGCTATTTTTCTTCTAAAAGGTCAACATTCTTCCATCATAGCCTGATGAAAAGTAGCTGATAACTCTTAGTTCTTGTAGAAGATAACTAGTTCTGCACAAGAACTGTTATTAACAGCTATACATTTGTGAAAGAAAAACACAGGCAAATGTCAATGTGGCACTGCTAACTTGGGTGAATAGTTTATGACCTTTGTTTGACCCCACTTATTGCAGACAGTATTAGTGAAAGAAGCAATCATAAATTAAATGACATTTAAGGTTTGAGCAATAATTCAAAAGCAGCTTTAGTTCTTTTCCAGCAAATGCTACAGAGGGCAGATTTCATAACAACTTCATTTACCGATTCTCAAAAAAGTCTATCATATTTACCGTTCTAGTCTCTTGAGAACAGAATCATATTTCATATTCCGATAAGTCAAAATGAATGGAATCCATTCTCTTTTAGATGATTTTTCCCTCTGGCATGTTATTTATGTTTATATTGTCCCAACTGCACACCTGGAACTGCATACTTAATTTTATAAAAGTCTATTAATAAATAATTGTTTTAGTCAAAGCTTTTGAAAAGGCAACTGAAAAGTGAGCAGGCAGTTAGAAAATGGCTCTCAAGAACAATTATTGTATAGGGCTCAATCTTGCAGTCCGTGAGACAGATCCTCTGCCAGTGCATATCTGCGTATGTCTATCAAAGTCAACAGAGTTATACCAATTTACACAAGCTGAGGACATGACACTTTCAATTCTGTGGGAGTTTTGTCCAAGCAGAGGGTGCAAGAATAGGCCTATACTCCAAATATATCCTCATCAAAGAACTAATAGAAGCGATCTTGAAATCTCCTCTACAAAAACTGAACACACTGAAGAAAGTGAAATATAGTATAATGCAGCAGATGCCAGGAAAAAACAGGTACAGTACTCTTTCTCCTATTCTCCCTTCACCCTACCATATAAATCATGCAGACATGACTCATGCACAAGAAGGAAAGTTCAAGCTCTTTAAAACAAGAAATATATGAATAGAAAAATTGTAATCAGAAGTAGATTATGAGAGCATGACAAAGATCCTAATGATCTTCACCTACCTCTTCCAGAACAAGGTAAATTAGAGCTTCCTTGGCATTTCTTAGAGCTGTCCTCAGCTGACAATGGACAAGAACGTGGATGTTCACACTTCTTTCCAGTCCATCCTTTTTTACAATCACATCTTCCACAGTTACACTGTCCATGACCTTTACAATGAATAGAATTAAAGTCTAAGTCAGTCTCAATCAGGGCAATAGATTAATTAAAGTCTAATGACAATAAATACAGTCTCCAATTTCTAAAACTCCATTTTTATTAAATAATTACCATGGGAAAAGGTTCAATATAATCAAATCATTGCACCTAAAATCAATATTTCCTGTATGGTAATAATAATGGATGCCACACTGTTTGTGTTATCATATAGTTTCTAGACCACGGAATCATTTTTCTTTTCTTAGAAAATACTGTAGCATCTCATGTATAGTATAAATCTTCATATACAAGACTGTTAACCAAAGAGGTAAAGACATTCAAACTTATTTTCTCACAACAATGAAAACCCTTAGTAGCAAGGCAATCATAAGACAACTTTCACACTCACCACAAGGCCACTCTCCATGCTTTATCTCACTACCATCACAATACTCAGTCTTACCAGCACACAAATACCCTCTGTTCTGCACACACTTTCAGTTCAACACTACTATGACCCACAATGCACATATAAACACTCTGTAAATCACACTGCAGTGCAAGACCCTTACTCCATCTACTGACAATTGCAATATTATATACCATGTCACATAGAAAAAGAATATAAAGTTCACGGCATACTTAACATTTCATCCCTTATGAAAACCACACATTTCTACAATATATTTAAATAATTATTTTCAAAAAGTAGATCTACTTTTCGGTATATTCTGCTTTAAAAAATGGATATGCAAATTATGTGATGCTGAATACAATTTGCCTTGGCCTACATTAACCACTCATTTGTGGTCAGCATCATGGGCTGTCTGAAGGACCAGAGGCAAAAGAGCAAGACTGAAGATCCAATTAAATCTCCTCTGCATATCCAGGAGAGAAAGTTCTACCTTGCTCTCTAGATTCTTCCATCAATCACTTAAAGGAGCAGAAGCCTGGCAGAACAAAATATTCTAAGCATTAGGCAAAGAAAGCTTGAGCATCAGAGTGACAGGGTGTATAAACCCCATACTGGTCAGGCGGGGGTAACCAATCACTTTTGGAAAAAGAGGCCACGCCCTCTCGCCCTTGCTGCACATGCTCTCAATGAAAGGAACAGATAAAAAGCAACTGGTCAATTCAGTTGGGGCTGGCTGAAGAACAGGATGGACGGGAGCAGCTGGCTCCTGCTGAAGAACCTTCAGCTCTCCAGACTGCAGAAGACAGTAGTACAGGGGACCTCAACCCCTAGTTTCGGAGGCCAACAGAGACACCAAGCTGCTTCCTGTGGAGGACAAGCCCGCAGGAGACTCAAGGGTAGGAAGTGACCCAGGAATGTGTTGGGAGCTGACACTTGAATCTTCAATAAGGAGATCACTGGCTTCATAGGGCCCTGGACCAGAACCTGGTAGAGTAGGGTAGGCCCAGGTTCCTTTACTCCCACCCTGCACTTGCCACTAGGTGTTACCACTGGGGATCATTGATAAAGACTGTTGGTTTGCTCTGCCCTGCTCCGAGAGCCAAAGCCCCAGACTATTATTTTCAGCCCCAGCCAGGAGGCTAAGAACTCCAGACTGTTTGTTTGTTCTGCTGTCCTCCCACCCCACTCCTGAGGGATTGGGCCAGAAGTAGTACTGCCCTGTGAGCCAAGCAGCACAGAGGATTATTTGCCATGAGACCCCATGTCCCAGCAAGAAGAGGTGACTCAATGGGCCATGTCTGATATGATGTCATGATTTGAAAAGGAGGTAAACCCCCCCATTACACACTGCACCCCCTTGACAATCAGCAAAATCTTTCTTCAGCAGCAGAGTAAGGTTTGAAACAGGGCATAAATGCTTGTTTCGTTAGACCAGCTCCCAGGCCAGCTCTACTCCCAAGAACCTCAGCCAGTCACAACCCACTGCTTTAAGTCCAACCTACTCTTCTTTTGTCCACTGTCCCATCTGGTTTTCTTCTTGCAAACTATAAGCACATATGTTTTATAGATCTAGTCTGACTACTTTGAAATGTTTACACTTGCAAATACTATGTGTCTAAAATGTATGCACTTACTAGTTTACATGCAGCAAATTGGAGGAGGCAGGGGGCAAGGAGCTCCCTAGGCTGACAGAAAGGCCAGCAGACCAGCTGCCATCCTGCAGGCACACAGGAGGTGATTTTTCTTTATGTTTGTTAATTGTTTTTCATTTAAAAATGCCAAAGGCCGCTCTTCTTTCCCTTGTTGTTTTTGTGCACCTGCTGGCAGGCTGAGCCTTGGCCATAAGCCCCTGTGGCCCAGATGTGCATCTCTGAAAGGCTAATTCACTTTATTGACTCTCTCCTGCTAACACAGCCGTGTATGCACTAACAAGGCATGGCACATAGTCTATACGTGAATATGGATGTTTTCATATGGGACAGCTCATTTTGTTATTGGTTTTTGCTTTCTATATCAGATGTTACCATGATTATCTTTAAAGGAGGACAGTCCTTTGACAATGAACATCTCTAAGCGAAGATCACACAGTTAGATACCAAACAGCATTAAACTCTTTAAAAGAGGACATCCAGTTGGCAACATGAAATACTGTAAATTGCCAATCCCCTCTAGGTAACGTGAAATCTCTGAAGGGAGCTACCTTTCTGTGATATTAAGCCTTAGCAGCAGGGCTCCCAATTCCCATGATATAAAGTCTTTGAAATAACTGTTGGCATTTCATTCAGTCACAGTAAAATTCGTATCTGCAACAGGGTTTCTATGATTCCAGTCCACTAATCTGGACAGGAAAGGTTTCCTGCCTCTATCAGTTAGGCAGGCAGAACAACAGGAGAAACTTTTGAACCAGCTCAGCTCCCATTATTGTCTATCAGGTTTGCCATTTTGCCTGGATTTTCGCCAACCTAAGTAAACCCCCATGGATTTTTTACTAAAACACTGAAAAAAACTTGTTAAAACCTAAAAAAGGAACAGTTTTGAAATGAAATATAGCACATATGCTTTGTGATTCACTTTGTAAGCACTGTTTTTCTGCAGACATAAAACAGTAAATATATTGTCAAAAATTAACAGCTTGAATTTTTTAAGTGCTTTCTCACATTATGGGTTTTGGCAATGACCTACACAGATGCAAAGTACCCTAGTTTGAACTGGGGTAAGTCACACTACTGAAAATCAGTTTACATTGGTGCACTGTGTCTAAGGTAGGGGTTTGCACAGTTTGTGTAAACAAGGCCTTTGCACAGTTTGTGTAAACAAGGCCTTGAATATACACAAATGCAAAGCCTGTAACCTAGTTAGCCTCTTTTGTATTTACCTTTAGCTGCTGATACACTTTTACCAAATTATTTGCTTTTTCTACAAGTGGAATTATATTTCAATCAAATCAATCCCAATGTGGTAAAACTCAATTGATGCTGATAGTAGTAAGTTCTAAAGATAGACAATATCCTGAATTCAATTGTCCTGTTTTCTGTTTGTGTTAAATACTTAGAGCTGATCAAAATTTCAACCAAAAAAGTGGAAAGAAAAAAAGTCATAAAACATTTTCACATATACAGATCTTTTTTTCTCCTTTTCTGACCAGTTCTAGTCCCAACATTCTTTTTCAAACATAGTTGTGGTTAAGAAATCTAGATCTTCATATTTATAATTAGTAGAGAAGAAGGACCTGAGGGTTACATTTCACCGTCTCAGTTTCAGCCTCCTCTTACTGTTCTAGGCTCCTTTTGTGATCTTTTGATTTGGGATCAATCATGCTTGCTGGGGGAGGAGGGAGCGGGGGAACAGGACTCTAAACTTTTCAGAAGCTATTTTTAAAACTGATTTTGTTCTTGTGTGGTTCCAAATTTTTTTCTTAATTAGATCAAGTCAGATTCCCACAGAATACTGCAGTATTAGTGTCAGACTGTAATCTGTCAAGTCCCTTTGAAGCTGCCTTCAGTTGCTTTTGCATCTGTGCTTCTGTAGAGTCCCTTGGTGCACAAAACACATGCAATGTTTTAGTCAAAGTCCTTCTCATGCTTAGTGCTAATTTCATTGTATTTATGGTAATTGGATAAAAATGAAGAGGCATCATCTTCCCCAGAGTTCCACCAAGTGTCACTGGGATGCTGGGGCATCAGTCCTTTATCAGTCAACAAACCATGAGGATATTGGTAGCTGAGGACGAATCTTTGAACCTCCAGAAATGGGGTAGGACTGTGTTAGTTGTTCTTTCTCAACAAGGATTCAAATAATGTGCTGAGCACCCACACAACTGAAGTGCTAGATGACTGGTCCTGATAAATGCTCTCATCTTTTCCCATTTTATTTTCTTATCTTAGCAAATAGCAAAGACCTTCCTGTTATACCCGGCATTCTTGAATGGCATCTTGAGTATCTTGGAACCAATATTCTGAGGGGCAGCAAGGTACAGTTCAGAAGTAGACTCAACAGCATTTAATAGGAACACATATTTCTTGAACTGATACTAAAGTCACTAACATACCGCTTTTTATGCTCTACCAACCATCTTGTATTAATAACAGATTGGATTCTTTTAGTTTTTCCTTTATTTTTCCCCTCTGTCTCTTCATTTGCAACATCTAGAAGTGACCCTGCATGTTTCAGTCTGTGTGGTAGAGTATATCCACAGTTAACAGCTTCAGTCATTCTTCAAATTGTTCAGTTTGTGCTCTATTGAACATGATGTACTTAGCATAACACAAATGGGTGCTTACAGTTGGGCTCCTTTGTTCATATTTAGACAAGTTGGTCAAAAAATATGTTTTATGGAAAAAAATAAAGATGAAAGATTTTTCATTTCATTTAAAGGTTTCACAAAATAGCATTTTTTTTATTTTAAAAAATCTACTTACTTCCAATAAAGTAATTAGAGTATGAGTCCTAATGTCTGCTGAGCAAAAATTACACTAAAGAAATAGAATGAGGAGTGACAGCAAGCCAACTGGACATTCCTTCTTCCAAAATTAAATTCAGACATCATGTTTACATTTACATATACCCCTTACCTGAACAGAAGTCATCAGAATATCTGTCATACACTGCCTTGCAATTTCTTTCATCACACTCACAGGTATCTCCATGAATATCTCCCCAGTCACCAGTTGGATCCACATCATGGCATGTGCATTCACCACATACACATGTGCCTAAGGAAAAAAAAAGAATAGAAATGGGCCTACCGTCTTCTTTTACGTAGAGACTGTTTGGTTTGGCCAATGTACATGGCAGAAGGACATTGCTGGCAATGTACATTGGCCAAACCGGGCAGTCTCTACGTAAAAGAGTAAATGGACACAAATCAGACATCAAGAATTATAACATTCAAAAACCAGTTGGAGAACACTTCAATCTCCCTGGTCACTCGATTACAGACCTAAAAGTCTCAATATTACAACAAAAAAACTTCAAAAACAGACTCCAACGAGAGACTGCTGAATTGGAATTAATTTGCAAAATGGACACCATTAAATTAGGCTTGAATAAAGACTGGGAGTGGATGGGTCATTACACAAAGTAAAACTATTTCCCCATGTTTATTTTCCAACCCCCACTGTTCCTCACACCTTCTTGTCAACTGCTGCAAATGGACCATTTTGATTACCACTACAAAAAGTTTTTTTCTCTCCTGCTGGTAAAAGCTCACCCTAACTGATCACTCTTGTTAGTGTAAGGTAACACCCATTGTTTCATGTTCTCTGTGTATATATTGTGACAGATCCAAAACAGTGGGGTACAGGAGTCTTGTAGAGGGCAAATATACTAGTCACTGGATGAGCAGTTTTCTGTTCCCTGAGTGACCAGGGCAGGGGCTGCACTAGAGTAATCAGGAACCTGCTAGAACCAATTAAGGCAGACAGGCTGATTAGAACACCTGCAGCCAATCAAGGCAGGCTAATCAGGGCACCTGGGTTTAAAAAGGAGCTCACTCCAGTCAGGCAAGGGGAAGCCAGAGGAGAGGAAGTGCGTGTGAGGAGCTGGGAGCAAGAGGTGCAAGGAGCTGAGAGTGAGAGGGAGAGGGAGTGCTGCTAGAGGACTCAGGAGTACAAGCATTATCAGACACCAGGAGGAAGGTCCTGTGGTGAGGATAAAGAAGGTGTTTGGAGGAGGCCAGGGGGAAGTAGCCCAGGGAAGTGTAGCCGTCATGCAGCTGTTACAGGAGGCACTATAGACAGCTGCAATCCACAGGGCCCTGGGCTGGAACCCGGAGTAGAGGGTGGGCCCGGGTTCTCCACAAACCTCCCAACTCCTGATCAGGCACAGGAGAAGCTGACCCAGACTGTGGGGAAGATCACTGAGGTGAGCAAATCTGCCAATAAGCGCAGGACCCACCAAGGTAGAGGAGGAACTTTGTCACTATATATATATATCTTCCTACTGTATTTTCCACTGCGTGCATCCGATGAAGTGGGCTGTAGCCCACGAAAGCTTATGCTCAAATAAATTTGTTAGTCTCTAAGGTGCCACAAGTACTCCTGTTCTTTTTAAGGATACAGACTAAGACGGCTGCTACTCTGAAACCTACATTCTTTCTGTATTTGAGCCAAGCTTTCAATTTCCCCATAATTAAGATGAGAGAATTTTCTAAATGCTCTCAGGATAATTAGATGCTCATATTATAGGAGGTTTTGTCCGTAGAGATATATTTAAGAAAGGTTTCTATGAGACTTGCACTTTTGCCCTTCTGTAATAGTTTTGGACTGCAGCCAAAGGAATAACATTCTCACTTTGAACTATTTGTTCCCTGAAGCCAAGTATAGCAGCTGGTGAATACATATCTCATTTTTTTCATTATTTCTTCCCAAATTGGCAAAATTGAATGGATATTATGGATGAAATCCAGGTGATTGGACTTTGTGCAAAGAACTACATGTAGTTCAAAAAAAACTATCTTCCAAGGCCATGAGCAGGCCCTCTTTGGTTGCTGTTTCAGGTTCAGAGATGAAATAATGACCACCGTTCTTTCATAGCCCGTATTCAGGGATTTGGGAATCCAGGATGAGTTATCTGCCCATTACTCATCCAGTGCAGCCTCATTGTAGGTGCAAGAGGTGAAAAGGGCTTCCCATTCTTGGGACAATTTCATCTTATAAATATATATTTTACATATACATATTCACACACATTTGTCTATAATAGGAAAAATGTGTATGCATATACACAAACCTATTCATACATGCACACATAAGTGTATGTTTATGTGTACACACATATACACAGATACCAAATTTTAAAGATTCATGTACAGAAGTGAAAGGAGAGCAAAACCAAAAAGTATTTCTAAAAATTATGACCTTTGTCCTAGTGCAGAATAAATGCACATATAAAATATGCGAATGACACACCTCTGTTGCTGCAGATTTTGCCATCTGGAGATGTGCATCTTTTCTTGATCTCCCATGGGGTGATGTCACACTGGAATTCACATTTATCTCCATGCCAACCAGCCTCACAGTAACAGTTTCCACAGTAACACTTTCCATGGCCTTAACCCAAAGCAAATTTTATACAGTGAGAAATAGACAAGTTTTTAAAAGAGCATTAACAATCTAACCATTTTTACTAATTTTCCTCTTCATCCTTGCAGTGTTATGATCACAACTAAAGCAGCTGACAGATTTTATTTCTGAATAAAATAAGATTTCTACAGAAGCAATTAATTATGTTGTATTGATATACCTCCATAAACCTATTTTACAAATGTTCTTAATTTGTAATACATAAATAAATAATAATAAAATTAAATTTAAACTTATTCTTTTTAAAGTCATTAAACTTAATTCTTGAGTATGGATGGGTAAATTTAGTAGATCGTGAATTTAACAGAAAAAGTACAGAGCAACTTAAAATACACTACTGTGGCTCAATCTCTCAATCATGAACTACAGCAGGGGTCGGCAACCTTTGGCACTCGGCTCGCGAGGGTAAGCACTCTGGCAGGCCGGACCGGTTTGTTTACATGCCGCATCTGCAGGTTCAGCTGATCGTGGCTCCCACTGGCAGCAGTTTGCTATCCCAGGCCAATGAGGGCGGCAGGAAGTGATGCGGGCCAAAGGATGTGCCAGCCCCCACTTCCCGCAGCCCTCATTGGCCTGGAGTGGCGAAACGCGGCCAGTGGGAGCCTCGATTGGTTGAACCTGTGGACGTGGCAGGTAAACAAACCTGCCCGGCCGGCCAGGGGGCTTACCCTGGTGAGCCACGTGCCAAAGGTTGCTGACCCCTGAGATACAGGGTACTGTGCACTTGCAACTTCTAAACAACAGGAGTTGAGGGAGCTCAGCCCCTTGCAAGATTCACTCCATGGGGTTCTGTGCCAGTGGAGGGCTCCACCCGTGCTGAGCAGCTTGCAGGACTATGGCTTTTGTTTGTAACTATTTTAAACAGGGACATTATTGACATAGACAAATCAGCTCTTAAAAATTAAGAAGTAGCTGGTAGATCAATCCCTTTCATGAATCAAAACAAACCTTTAACAAATTCACCTAATATCCCTCCCCCACCTTCAAAATCCTTAACAGGTTCTACCTCTGGTCATTTGGGGCTTAATCCTACAAGATTGTAAGCCCTCTGACCCAATCCACCAAAGCACCTAACTTTCAGCAGGTGAATAGTGCAGTGACTTTAATGGGACTACCCAAGGCTTTGAAGTTAAGCATGTGGGACTCTTCATGTGCTTAAAGTTAAGCACATAGTTAAGTGCTTTGGTGAGCAGAGCCAGGACCTTGCAGGATCAAATCCTTTCTCACTGTACTATGAGTGTTAGACTCAACAGCTCCAGCAATCTCTGCAAGAACTGGATCAGCTGCTGTCCTCAAATATCTCATGTTCATTTACTATCAACAGTGAAAATTTTGAATTGTGACATGTACATTTCCACAGCTGTCAACCAATTAAGGAAAAGAAACAGTTCTGTATGATTAATGTAACTAACCAACCCAGAGCAAATTTTGCATTTCAAATACTCACAATGAATTGTTCATGAAAGCAGATCAAGGATTATTTCCAAACAAATTTGTGAATAATTTCTAAAGCTAAATACATTTGAGAACTTGGCAATTTTTTGCAGACACTTCACATTGGTAGAAAGGAAGCTACATTTGTGAACTAAGTTGTTATAATTTTTTTGACCATCTCTATCTTTGACTATAGAGGGCTCATTGAACGATTCCACATCATCGGCTACAGTCTGCACCCTCTGCCAATCATCTTGTGACTGCGTGCCACTAGAGCACAGGTGAGTAGGCGAGCGAGTGTGGATGGCGCAATGCAAACCATCACCATTGAAAACAAGTCACACGTGTGTTCTGATGACAGGGCAAAGTTTTATTTACTGTTTTATGGCTGTTGAGGCACAGAAGCTGAGTTGTAAACAGCAGCAGACTTGGCAGGCATAATTTGTAATCCCTTTCTCAGCATCAAACTACCTACATACTTTATTTGTAAAGGACTACCATTTGCACAGCTGTCTTTTTAGCCACAACTATGCTCACAAGACGTAAAACCATCGTCAATATCATCTTCAGTCACGAAGGATAACAACCACCTCTGACCTCTTCTTTTCTACCCTCACACTCATATATACCCAGAACTAGTATGAACTACATAATTTAATCTGCAATTATCTTGGAGTGGATCTATGGTTCCTGACTGAAGACAATGCTGTCCTATGAGGGCACAACAACAAATTTCAGGATCAGAGTTTAGTAAGCTATAATATGGTCCATGTTAAAAATCAAGCCGTATCTTTGCTGAAACTGAATATGAAATCCCTATGGCTAATCCCCCTGTGACAGGGCATCTGCCCCACACTAGCCCATAAAGGGTTAATAGAACCCTAGGAAGGCTGCACAACAGACAGCCAATGGGAGAGGACCCTAGGGAGGCTATGCAGGAGACAGCCAATTGGAGAGGGCTACGAGAAGCAGCCAGTCAGGGCCAAGCAGGCCCACATAAGAAGAGCTGCAGGGCAGAGAAAATCAGTGTGTCCCTGGAGTTCGGAAAGGGAGGAGGACTGGCTGCCTCACAGGCAGAGGTCAGCTGGCACCTTGGACTGAGCAGTGCTGGGCAGGATCAGGGGAGCGAGAGTGAGCTCCTGGCTGACTGCTGACATACTAGGGCCCTGAGACAAGGGTGGAGAAGATGCTGGGGCTGCGGGGAAGTGGCCCAGGGAAGTAGACGGTGGGGCTGGAGGTGATGCAGCATGTGGCTGCCATCTACAGGGTCCCTGGGCCGGGACCCAGAGTAGTGGGTGGGCCCGGGAACCACTCACCATCAAGCAAAACCTAGAAGCAAGCCCAAAACCAATGCTATTAACACCAAAAAACCAGAGGAAATGCCAGGAGTTTGTGCAGGCTTTTGAACTTAGCATGCATGGGAAGTAATTACCAGAGAAGGCGGAGGAATTTTGGGAGAATTTAAGAACAACAATCCATGAAACAGCTTTCGCTACATTTAGGAGAAAGAGACCATCAAAAAAGAACTGGTTTGAAGAAAATGAAGTGGAACTATTAGCTCTCATCAATATTAAGAACACAGCCTATCTGGAACACACCAAGAAGCTAACAGAGAGCACCAAAGAGAGACTTTGACATGCAAAAATCAAGATGCAATAAGCAAGCAGACACTGCGCAAATCATTACTGGATCAAGCTCTATGAAGAGATACAGACAGCCTCAGACACAGGAAACCTCAAAGTCATGTATGACGGCCTGAAGAAAGCTCTAGATCCACTGTCAACAAGGTTGCCCCTCTCAAAGCACACAGCGGTGAAATCATTACAGATAAAAGCAAGCAGTTGTCTTGTTGGGTTGAATACTATTCAGAGCTATATGCATAAGAAAGAAACAAACATCACCAGTGAATCACTAGACCAAATGCCAACCCTACAGGTCATGCCAGAGCTAGATGTGGAGCCCACTGTAGAAGAGCTAAGCAAGGTCATTGATTTGCTATCAAGTGACAAGGCTCCTGGAAAAGATGGCATCCCAGTGGAAATCAACAACTACAGGGTTATCTCGCTACTAAGTGTAGCAGGAAAAGCTTTTGCAAAAGTCATCTTAGTGCACCTACAACAGCTGGCAAATCGTGTCTACCCTGAATCACAGTGCGGATTCAGGGCTGGAAGATCAACTATAGACATGATATTTTCTCTGCATCAACTCCAAGAAAAGTGCAGGGAGCAAAACTGACTATTGTACATCACCTTTGTGGTCCTAACCAAAGCATTTGACACAGTAAGCAGAGCAGGTCTACTAGCAATACTAGAAAAGATAGGATGTCCACCAACCCTGTTCAGTCTTATACAGTCATTCCACAACAATATGAGAGCAACTGTCCAGTTTGACGAGTCCACTTCAGACAGCTTTGAGATGAAAAATGGAGTGAAGCAAGGATGTGTTCTTGCCCCTACACTCTTTGGAATCTTCTTCTCAGTACTCTTGAACTGTGAGTTTAAGGACATGAAAGATGGAGTGTATCTCCACACAAGATCAGATGGGAAACTCTTCAACCTGTCCTGACTTAAGTCAAAAACCAAGGTAAAAAAGGTGCTAATCAGGGAACTTCTATTCACTGATGATGCTACCTCATAGCCCACAATGAAGATCTATTACAAGAACTCATGGACTGCCTTTCAAGTACCTGTCAGGCATTTGCCTTCACCATCAGCATTAAGAAAATGGTTGTATTAGGATAGGGGGTTCCACAAGGTCCTTCAATCACCTTGAATGCAAATCAGCTAGAAGTAGTCCAAAAGTCTGGCTGCTTAGTTTCTACAGTGACCACCAACCTCTCACTGGATGAAGAACTAAATGTTTGCACTGGAAAGACTGCCCTACCTGTAGCAGACTAACTAAAAGAGCGTGGAGCAACTCAAAGCTTACCATCAAGACCAAACTGCTAGTATACCAAGCTTGCATCCTCAGCACTCATGTATGGTGGGGAAACATGGACAACTTATGCTCATCAGGAGAAAAGGTTTAACGATTTCCATCTGTGTTGTTTACACCACATACTCAACACCAATTGACAAGAAAAAGTCACCAATCCAGAGGTTCTTCAAAGTTCTTCGACTGTGCTGGCTGGGCCATCTGAGTAGATTGGAAGACGGACACATAGCCAAGGACATGCTACCTGGGGAGCTATCAGAAGGAACAAGAACAATAGTCCAAGCTTCGTTATAAAAATACATGCAAGCGAGATCTGAAGGAATTTGAAATTGGTCCTGACCAATGGGAAATCTTGGCAAGTGATCATAACAAGAGTCACCATTGTCTCCATGAGGGTATCAAAGTCCATGACAGGAGCTAGCTCCTATAGCTTGAGGAGAAAAGAGCCTGTAGGAAGCAAGCAGCTCCCAACAAAGATACATACATTTGCAATAACTGCCAAAGATCATGCAATTCTCGGCTTGACCTATTCAGTCACATGAGACATTGCAAAGCATCTACATCATGGGCTGCAATTCCCACTATCTCTCGCAGATGAAAGGATGCCAACACGTGCCTAGTTTCTCTATTTGGGGTCCATCCGTGCAACTGCATATGCATATGCTTAGCTTTTAGCACATGAGGAGTAGTTCTATTGATACCCCTAGCACAACTATTCATGTGCTTAAAGTTAAGCTTGTGCATGTTTGAAGGATAAGAGCCTTAGTTTGCAAGGTCTCCAAGAGAGTGTTCCTGTCTTACTGTTTGCAATATCAACTTTAATTGGGTCCTGATCCTGACTGAGGTGTCTGGGTCCTGGTATAATATAGCCAATTTCCATAGTGATGAATTAGGAAGTCACAAACACGAAGGATGTGGTTCACTAGCACCTTTCTCTAGTAACTCTTGAATTCAACAGGCACATCAACATAAAATTGGAGTTTTACAGAGGTAAATCTAGTCGCTGGTTGGATTATGGCATCACTGAATGAAACAAGGGTAGGGAATAGGAAAAAGTTTTATAATGAGACATCGCACTGATGAGAAAGGATACACAGAAAAATGCAACAGGAGAGTTTAATGGGGTTTTGTCAAATGTCAAATGTTATCAAATGTAATAAAGTGTGGCATTTTCTCTTCACACTTGGTATGCAAAGTAAAATATATATTGAATCATTGACATATATCCCTCCCCAGCTTTTACTTTGGCCAATTATTTGATAAATTTGGCCAGCATTCCCAGGATAGGGCTTCTTTAGAGGGTCATATTACTATCATCATTTTAAAAAACAACTTATTCTATATAACCAAAGTTCTTTTATCTCCCAAGAGCAGCATGGAGAGTTAAACAAATAGAAATTATTTTGGTGTCTATACACACATGGGTAAATACAGATATTAATACATATTTGCAGTATTATGGGGATGAATTGGGTCCCCTTGTGTTTGTGGGTGTGTGTTACTCCTTTCTAATCCCACTTGTCCCAATACTGTACTTCTTTGTTTTTAATGTATCCCCTCAGTCTCTCTCTCTTTCTTCCATCCTTGCACGTATCCACTTCCACGTACCTCACTTGTTAGAAAATTAGCAGATTTGTGGAACTATGCACCCTGGCTCCTGTTTCTCTTAATAAAAGGAGACAGTGGCTCAGGGCTACTATGTTCCTCAGATTATTGTTCAGCCCACTTGCTCATCTGAAATTTCTACTCACTATTCACAGTAGATATTCATGCTATTTATCTCTTTGTCTCTCAATGTATGCATGCAATAAAGTCATTTTATAATTCCAGTAAGTAAAAATCGGAACTATTGTATTACTCTGTTGCATGTCTCAACCAGCTTTGACTGATCTTCTTATTGTACTTATTTACTAATGCACTTACCTGTACAGATCTCGCCTGTTTCATCATCTATGCATTCTCGGTCATCACACTCACAAAATTTACCATAGATGAGTCCATTCCCTTCTGAATTCTCACACTTGCATCTGCCACATTGGCACACGCCTGTAAACATTAAAAAAACCCACTCTTGTGATTATAGTTAATAGAAAAAATAGTTGTTGCTGTTTTAATTAAGCCAACAGTGGTTTTATATGCCTTATAGCTGAGCTCACTGAAAACTTAAGATAAACCAGGAGGTCAGGGGAGTCCATCTGAAGTGTAAATAGAGTTTTTTAAGTGCCCCACTCTACAAAGAATAAAGAACCATAACAAGAAGTATCATACTTCTCTAGAGCCAAGTAAAATTCACCTCCAGGGCTGCCTGTCAACAGCTACCCCAAAGGCATCATAAAATCCACAAACATGAATGCAACAGTAGAAGACATTCTCTTTCTCTCGTGAAGGAAGAAAGTTGAATTCTACACTGCCAATTTCTCAAGGATGGAATCTGACTTTGTCCAGCTCAATGGCCATATGGCAACAGATGAGCATGACAGGACAATTGAGATCCTAGAAATAATATTGGAAGCATCCCCTCAATATATTTAGAGAGTCCCACAACATCCTAATATCCCCTACACAATCATAATTTTGACAATGTGGTCCCAATGTAGTGAGATGGGGAAAACCCCAAGAAATCAGTCTGAACTAATTTTGAGGGAGAACCACCTGCAGTAAGAACTCATGCACAGATGTCAGGGAAGAGGACTCAACTTTATATAGCAGTTATCACTTCAATACCTTTAATTTGCCAACTGACTAGCTAATTGCAGTGTAAATGTGAATCAATCAGTAAGTACTTTACCAATATATAATTAGAAATGGTTAATAGAACTGTAAGCTTTTTCTGCGAGGATGTACGTTACAGGGATATTTGACATAATACTGGAGGATCAATCCTTCAGTCACTGATCTTAAACTTTTCTGCAACATTCCTTGGTTATGAGAGAAGATTCCTTGGCCTATTCATGTAGTTTTCACTAGGCTCGGCAAACCGGTCAATTAACTGTTCAAATAATGTCAAATTATCAGTCAATTGATTGTCTATTATTTGACCATGGTCAAATATTGTAAAATATTGCAGCAAGAATACCCTGATGTAGGTGGCGGACTATCTTTTGATGGCATTATGGTGCCATTCTTTCATTTTTTAGATTTGAAGTTCATTGTTTTGCATTTTTCTGAGTTAAAATAACTCACTTAAGCAACTTACGGCTTAAATAACAATACAAAACAAAAACTTGTGGTACTAGCATAACATCTGCTGATCATCATGCTGATGACTCTGCTCATATGTTAAATCCCTTCCCTTTCCCCTGCTGGTGCATTGAGACCACAGCTCATCATGCTGGACAATACAGTCTTATTCTCTCCTTGTACTCCCCTATCTGCCTGTCTACATCCATCGGTTGTCTCTTGTCTTAAACTGTAAGCTCGCTGGGGCAGACACTGACTTTTTGTTCCGTGTTTGTACAATTCCTAGCATAATGGGGCCCTAGGCACTACCAGAATAAACATAAAAAAAATCAGCAATTTGCATTCTAAAGTTATCTAGGAGTTTGCTTCAGCTGTGTTCATGCCTCTTGTGTATTTGCTTTCCACCAAAATTCAGTAGATGAGATTACTGGAATAAAAACTGGTATCCAAAGCAGCACATGTAAGCTAATAATAGATGATACTATTGCAGATATCAATTTTTAAATTCAGATATGTATTTACAATAGAAAGTAGACTGAGTGTCACACTCATTCAGACAGGGAATAGAAACATGCCATGTGATCTACATGCCCAAGCTAAACAACTCAAATTTAAAAACATTGACAAGAACTTGATTACAAAGAAGCTACAGATCAAGAATTATTTGTTGAAGTTCATTAGCGAACAATGTTGGATAATGAATAACTTCAAGAAAACTCCAGTTTCTCAGCAGATGATTCACAAATCGAAAAGGAGAGAAAATGTATTCATTACAAGTTATTCAACCAGCTTTATGCACAACTATGTGCATGCATTTATAGAAAATGGATTGGGCAGTTGGGCTCCTATCATCATGGTAGGCTTGTGTTTTTGAAAAGATAGTATATATATATATTTCTTTCTGCTTCAGATATGAACCCTAGAGTCTAAGAATAAAGCAATGAAGGTCAACTCCCTGAGTGAAAGACCTGGTGCCTAGCTGGGCAAGTACTTGCAATAAATACACGATGATATACTTGTTACTTCAGTGTCACACATATATCAGATACCTGTTCCAGGTTCTAGGCAATCCGACAAATATTTAAAAAAACATAGTCCAAACCCGCAGAACACCAATCATAGCCGGTAAACAAAAGACATTACAAAACTAAAACATTCCTGCCTCAAGTCCCACAGCCTACTCCAAATCGTTCCAAACTCAGCCACTTCAAATGGCTGCTCAGCTAGTTGGGCTTCTCAGTGAATCTCAGAAATTAACAGATTCAGGCCATCTCCAGCCAAGAGATGGGGGAGAGTGAATTCAAAAGGGAAGAGGTGCTGAGGGAGAAAGCTCTCCTAGCAGCATCTTCTCTTTTACCATGAGGGGGCTCCAGCTCATGCATTTTAGCTGATCACAACTGATGATGTCTCATGTTGAGAGCCAAACTTCCATTTAGGTCTTCATCAAAAACAGTATTTTAAACTCCACCCAGAAAGAAACAGGTAGGCAGTGCAGATCCCAGAACACCTCACAGAAGAATACTTTGCTTAACATTTACACATATTTGTGTGTCTAAATTAAACATGTGTGTATGTTATTTGTTTCCACAATTGCTTGAGCTGCCTTTGATAATCTGGGTCTATATGATGTTTAGCAAAGAGGGAGCTGTGTGGATGTAGCTTTATAGCCAAGTCGTGGTCCTTCTCTTGTTCAAAGTGGTAAGTCAGTTACTTTGTTTATATAGTTTCTCTAATCTCTCTCTCTCTCTCTCTCTTTGACACATTGGATCATGGCTCATTTCTGGTTTAAAACTTGATAATGACTCTCTATTGTTCAACACTTCTCTTTGCCCATCAATATCTCAAATCTGACAAGCTGTAAGAGAGCGTTTCACTACTGCATTGAAGAAAATACCAAAACATGACAATATAAACTGATTATGTAGAACAAATCTAGGTCCAGTAACCAGATATCTTTACAAAGAGAATTTCCACAACTCTGGGTTTTACTGTCATGTTTTAAGGTGCACCACTTGAAGAAAGGGGCAGAAACTAAAGGTTTTTGTATAAACAGAAAAGCAAAAGGAGAGAGAGCGCAGCTCTGATTACAAGAAAACCTAGTCTTTAGCTCTCAGTCTTACCCTTAAGCAGCTGATTGAGTCTTCACCAACCAGTCCTGCCTTAATTCCTCTCCTGCCTATAGTCAAGTAACAAGTATCATATCAAACATGGATTAGACTCGCATGGCTACACTAGAGAGTTGCAGCACTGGTGAGGGCGTTACAGTGCTGCAACTTAGGATGTGGCCACATTTGCAAAGCACGGCCAGCGCTGCAACTCCCTGGTTGCAACGCTGGCGGTACACCCGGTCAAGCCTAGGGTGTAGCGATCCCAGCGCTGGTGATCCAGCGCTGGTCAGCAAGTGTGGACACCATCAGCGCTTTTATTGACCTCCGGGGTATAAGGAGGTATCCCAGAATTCCTGTCCACAACAAACCGGAAGAAAGGGGGAGCTCGGAGTTCAGCCAAACTGCTTATTTAAAAACAAACACAGCTCCTGTTTGCTGAGCGAGCGGAGGCAGGCAGGGGAATTACTTTGGAATGTTCACAGCTGTTTGCTTGAAGAGAGAAACAGCACGCTCACACGGCAGGGGGGAGGGGGAAGTCCATGTTGAGCAGATGCTTATTTGGTCTGACGGCTATTTAGGAGTGCATAATTTGCATTTAGTGAATGAGAGAGGGGTGGGGGAAGGGGTCAGAACTTTTAAAATGACTGAAGGTAGGCACTGTGTGTCTTCCAGTCCTAGAACTTGCAAGGCAGGGAGCTGAGAACAGTGTCAGCTCCAAAAATCCAATCTCTCTGTCTCTCCCACGCTCCCTGTCACATTCCACCCCACCCCCCTCTTTTGAAAAGCACGTTGCAGCCACTTGAATGCTGGGATAGCTGCCCACAATGCACCACTCCCAACAGCGCTGCAAATGCTGCAAATGTGGCCACACTGCAGCGCTGGTAGCTGTCAGTGTGGCCACACTGCAGCGCTGGCCCTACACAGCTGTACGAACACAGCTGTAACTACCAGCGCTGCAGAACTGTAAGTGTAGCCATGGCCTCAGCTAATTCCTAGTACTTTTGCAGTCTATGTTATCTCCAGCAAAGGAATGACAATGCTTAATCATTAGTTTAATGTCAAAATGCCAAAATGAGTAAGAGAACTATCCCATACATATAAAATTACATATGTGTATGGGCTTAAATGTAAATTAAAATACTGGCAATGCTGGGCAAAAGTGTGAACTTGGCAACTCCTCCCACTGTCAGATTCACATAGAGATTTGTGAACGTTAATCAGCAGAATCTGATTTCAGTTCAAATTGCCTGCAAATGTCCACCAAAATTTTAAGGCTGTGCAGCTGGATCTTCAAGACAGTTCTATCTTCCCCTGTTTGTCTACGTGGTAATTCCCACTGAGGTCAGCACGAATCATAAAACTTAAACAAAGGATAAAAAGAGTTACAACAGCTCAGAATGTAGAAGGGTTTTGGCTGGAGGTTCCCTAACCAAAATTACATGGCAAATGTTTTGTGATAGTAAGTTTTAATAATTAGTGTTAAAGCTTCCGTTTAAATTTCCAGAAGGGAAGTTTGCAAATGCCTCCTTTGCATCTGACCAAAACAAAAATATCTAAGCCCCTCTCAGTGTAAATGTTGTTACCACATCCTTCTGAGGAGTAAAACATCTGGCCCAGCTGGAGTCTTCATCAATTTAAATAGTTATGAATGAGCCAGAACACTTAAGAAAGCATTTTGAGTACACTTTAGAGGTAATTTAAAAGTCATAAAAATATTTTCACATAAATCCTTATAAAAAGTTTAAACTAGCATTGCCTATCATGTCTAGCAATCTGCATACTACAGTTTAGGTTACATTTTTTCCCACTGATTCTTCTGGATGAAGAAGTAATTTGGAACAGCTGGAGTCCATGTCAATTTCAAAGGAAAGACTCAGCCTGCTGACTTATTTTCATTGTATTGTCTGAATTCCATTAAACACACACACACACACACACACATGCTGACAAATAGAATTTCACATAAGTTTAGTATGTCTCTATAAGTATACTAAGCCATCTTTACAACCATATTCTGTGAAGTTTTAATTAAACCATGTCAAATGTCATCATGATATACAAGGTAACACAGGAAGAACTATAACCATTAACAAAAATATCTTACCTGCATTAGAACAGATAATATCTTGAGAATTCTTACACATTTCATTGCTCTTCTTCCGTGTAAGGCTGCAAGTAGTTGGGTACTGACAAGCGTCACCATACCAGCCTTCATCACATTTGCATTTCCCACAGTCACACTTTCCATGGCCTAGGAATTTAAGGAGACAGTGTCAAAATCAGTTGTCATTCTAACCTATCTTTTAGAATATACTTTTCTAAAAAGCTACTGTTGCATCAAAAACGTTTAAAGTTGACATCCTTAAAAAATCCTCTTTGTCACATTTGCACAATTATAAACATGACTGCTTTTCTAAAAGCTAGAAAAAGTTTAAATTAATTTTGAAGAGAGATTTTAAATGTATGTAACTTTAGTTTCAGAGTACATTATTTTGATAGTCCTGAATGACTATTTTTAAAAAGGGATTACAGAATTAGACTACTACTACATAAACATTATTTATAGCCCCAAAACCTTTTTTTTTTTTAGTATTTTAATTGCTAACCATTATTATCTCAATAAAATGATAGCAAGACAATGGGATATATATTTCATGAGTAGCATGAATATCATTGCTTGGTAGGTTAACACTGCAAGAGCTTCAAGGACCAATCCAACTGCTTTTTCCATCAATAGATGGTATGGCATATATCAGCAGAGAACTCTACACTACAGGTCTTTTGCAATATTTCCCAGGGCAAAGATATTCATGTGAACTATGAGCAAAATGTGTCATTTCAACTACTTTTTCTTTATACAAGGTCCAATAGGTTTTTACAAATCCTTTAAATGTCTTAAAAGATTTCTGACTAGATCACTGACTGCACTGTTCATTTATGCTGCAGTTGAACCATTGTATTCCAAATTAATCATTATGCATAAATTACAGTCAGTTAATTTCCAATTTCCTCCTTACACTTTTAGACTATGTATGATCTTGGATAAACCAATCTATCAAGAACAACATATGGCTTCAAACAGTTGCACACAAAAGGCATCTATCTAATTGGCAGGTCAGCATTCTAAATGGGTCACTTAATTTCTCAGCAATAAAATCTTACCACAGTTGATTTTAAATATGTCAATTTGTCTGCAGTTAGAAACAACAACATTAAAGTACAACATACCTTCTGCTAATATAGTGGAATTTAAATAAGCTATTGTAAACAAATTGTTTTCATGATATAAAGCCAGTTTATTTGCTAATTAAATACATTTTGTATGTACCTACTCCGGTGATCCAGAGACACAGTTCATCAATTAAAGGACATGTTAAGGAATATCATTATTCAGTTCTTTTTAAATAAATAAATGAAATAAAAAAGATTTGTTAAAGACTTGTCTGATGACTTGTTCATATGATTTCTGTTTGCACATGAAAAGGGTGAATGACAGCAGAAAGAGAGTGGGGGGGGGGCACAATATTTATATAAAATTTTCCTGCTTCATTGGTGGTTAATGGCATAACCCTCATTGGAAAAGGAAGATAAACCCTAGTGCAGCCAAATCAAACCAAAATAAAACAAACAACTAAAAGCCATATCCTTTTCTGTTTTAAAGAATACTCTGGACAGCAGCTAAGGCTTCTTACATCCCAGCTTCCCTGCTGATTTACTGGCTCAATCTCATCTGGTAAAGAAAAGAGGCTCCAATAAAAAGGAGAAATACTTTTTTCGCTGTTGTTGCTTTAACTAAACAATACTGCAACTCAGTGGCAACTGCTGCATACTTTCCCTTACTTGGTCTGGCAGCACAAATCTCTCTCAATCATCTGAGATAGGCACAAACTAAAATATATTAGTGCACAAAGGAGAAAACCTAAGAGTGTAACTGTACATGTATGTGTGTCTCTTTTAGAAAAACAAACATTTGAGAATATTTTGATAATCACTCTTAAAAGAGAAAAAAATCTGAGTGTGAAGTCCTTAAGTTAGCCTCTCTCTTTTTCTGTTTATTATGGGCCACTTTGCCAGTTTGTGATCTAGACCAGAGTAAGAGGGGTAAGACTCTAAGAGTGCATTTGTAGATGCATGTTTCATTTATTGTACTTATTGTATTTGTTGAGCACCAACAGGACACAAAAATATAGCCCTCATTCCCAAGAGTTTACAGTCTAAAAGAAAAATACAGAATAGATTTGGTCTTTTGGTTAAGGCACCAAATTGGAATTCAGTAGATTGGGTTCATTTCCTGGTTCTGCACAAAGACCAAGTCACTTAGATTCTCCTGTTGTAAAAGTGAGGATTAATAATACTCCCATTTCTCATAAAGATGTTGGAAGGACAAATTCATTAATGTCTGTGAGATTCTCAGATACTACAGATGACACTGGTCTACAATTTTTGAGAAGTCGTCTGCTTCAGAGATAAAATGTGATATTTATTATGTATTTTGATGTGCTTAATTCAAATATGACAATTAAAACAACTGATTGGCTACTGTTTCTAAGATATTTAAGTTTTTACATTTTATGTATATGTATATTGTGTAGATAGTAGAGTTTTAATCATAAATTTTAAACCTAGGTCTTTTCATGTGTTTATGGTTGCTTTACATGAAAATATTTCACCTGTCCTGTTTATGTCCTTTAAAAATCAGCAAAAGGGTTATATAAATAAAATTTATTATGAAACAAAAGGCAAAAAACTATTCTGTACATAGTTTAGTCCTATTCAGTATCTACTCGGTGCTTCTTGGCTTGTCTCTTGTATTCATTAAATGGAGCATCTCTTGTCACTGTCCAGCAATAGTCTGCAAGCATTGATGGGCTCCATTTGCCCTGATAGCCAGCCAGGAGATTCCAGTGCTGTAGTCTGGAGCCCAACAGCTCTGCCTTACTCTTGGGTAGTTCCAAATCCCTGACAAGGTCATTCAGTTCACCTTGTGTTATGAGGTGTGGTTCAGAGGAGGAGGATGGGAGAAAATGTGGGTCCTGTGACATTGATGGTTCAGGACCAGAAGTTTCATCCTCTTCTTCTTCCTCGTCTGACTCAAGTGAGAATGATTCTGGTGCATCAGGAACCAGCAGTCCTTCTCCGTGGGGTACTGGGCGTATAGCTGATGGAATGTTTGGATAATGCACAGTCCACTTTTTCTTCTTTGACACACCTTTCCCAACAGGAGGCACCATGCAGAAGTAACAATTGCTGGTATGATCTGTTGGCTCTCTCCAAATCATTGGCACTGCAAAAGGCATAGATTTCCTTTTCCTGTTCAACCACTGGCGAAGATTTGTTGCACAAGTCTTGCAGCATATGCGTGGGGCCCACCTCTTATCCTGATCTCCAGTTTTGCAGCCAAAATAAAGGTGATAGGCTTTCTTAACCATAGTGGCTTTACTGCGCTTTTGTGATGCAAAAGTCACTTCACCACAAATGTAGCAGAAGTTATCTGTACTGTTCACACAAGTATGAGGCATCTCTGCTCACTTTGGCTAAACAGAAATGTGTCCCTTTGCAGAATCAAACACTGACAAATAAGAGAGCACGACACTGTATGATTTCTAGAGCTGATATAGGGCAATTTGTTCAGCAGAGTGATGTAAGCTTCGTTATGATTGCATCATCCATGACTTGTAGGAATAACATGATGCAATTCATATCATGTATGACGCAATACCAGCTTCAGATTGCATCATTCATTGTTTTGCCTCAAAAGCAAGTACTGTCCAAACCCAGTCATATTTATTCCTAGATCCAGTCAAAGATGTATTTTAGTCATTTCTGGTTTAAATTGAGATCCCTTCCCTTTATAACTCACTTATCCTCCGCCATTCCCAAGTCAAGGGTCGTATACACTGACCCAATAGCATATCTTGAAAACTAGAGCCAATCAACAATTTTAAGCATCATTTTCGTTCTCAGTGACCCAGAATTAGTAAAGTTTGACTACATTTATTTCAGAAGCATGTTGGCTGTAGAGCAGTGTGATCAGAGCCACGTAGACAAGAAAATAAAATGATAAGGAGCCATTAGGAAAGAGAGATAACAAGAACAAAAATATCACATAATGTCACCATATTAAACCCTGGGATGCATTCATCTTGAATACTGCATGCAGTTCTGCTCTTTACAGCTAAAAATATATACATTAGAATTGGAAAAAGTACATAGAAGGGCAACAAAAATGACTAGAGGTATGGTACAGCTTCCATATAGGGAGAGTATGGAAAAAATGGAGACAGTTCAGCTTAGAAAAGAGATGATTCAGGGGGATGTGATAGAGGTCTATAAAATAATAAATGTTATGGAAAAAGTGAATAAGAAAGTGTTATTTACCCTTCACATAACATAAGAACTAGGGGTCACCCAATGAAATTAATAAGCAGCGGGTTTAAGACAAACATAAGAAAGTACTTCTTTACACAACACACAGTCAACCTGTGCAACTCATTGCCATGGGATGTTGTGAAGTGTAAAAGTATCCTTGGGTTAAAAAAAGAATTAAGTTCAGGGAGGATAAGTCTATCAATGGATATTAGCCAAGATGGTCAGGGAGGGAACCTGAGGATCTGTGTGCCCCTAAACCTCTGACTGCCAGCAGCTGGGACTGGACAATAGCAGATGGATCACTCGATAATTGCCCTGTTCTGTTCATTCTCTTGGAAGCATCAGGCACCGACCACTGTCAGAAGACAGGATACTGGGCTAGATAGATGATTGGTCTGACCCAGTTTGGCCATTCTTATGCAAGGAATTGTGTTGTCTTTTAAATCATTTTTCATATATTTTTTCTGAGGCACTCTTCGTCAAGCACTGAGTTTAAAGCTATGCTTGAGAAGTTGACCTTGCAGTGCACCAAGTTCTTAAATAAAGCCCTTGGTTCACTAAGCAACTACATTAGATATATTGCCTCTGGTGGAATTTCAATTTACATTTCTAGGAATAACCTGCAGTGACAAGGGGGAAAAAAAGTTATAGGCATATTCTCCTGTTGGACATTTGAGATCCAGCTTATTCCAAGACAAATCATCTTCAAAACAAACAAAAAACAATTCCCCAAAAATCTCCCAGTCTTGCAGATGGAGGTAACTTTTTCTGATTTTTTTTTACTTCTAGGATTTCACTCTCTTCTGATAACTAAAAACTTAGCCATTATTTGTGATAACACAGTCTAGAGCAGCGGTGGCCAAATGGTGGCTCCGGAGCCACACTGGCTCTTCTGAAGTTAATATGCAGCTCCTTGTATAGGCACCGACTCCAGGGGGGAGTTACAGGCGCCAACTTTCCAATGTGCTGAAGGGTGCTCACTGCTCAACCCCTGACTCTGCCACAGGCTCTGCCCCCACTCTACCCCTTCCCGCCCCCTCCCCTGAGCCTGCCGTGCCCTCGTTCTTCCCCCTTCCCCTCCAGAGCCTCCTACACACCACAAAACAGCTGATTGGAAGGGAAGGGGAGGCACTGGTGGGCAGGAGGCGCTGGCAGTGGGGCAGGAAGCAGATGGGGGGCTGCTGATTTATTACTGTGGCTCTTTGGCAACGTACATTGATAAATTCTGGCTCCTTCTCAGGTTAAGAGGCAAAAAAAAAATGTCTGAAATTTTTTTCCAGCAAAAAAATTCAGATTCAGTAACTAATTCATATTGGTTTTGTCATGTTGGTGCAGTCAAAAAAAAACAAAGACAATTAAAAAAACCAAACCTTTTTGTTGCCACATGTTCAAAATGAAACATTTCAATTTTTCAGTTCAAAATGACTTTTTCCAATTTCCTATAATTTTATTAAAAAACAGTCATGAGCATTTTAAAAATGTCATAATCTAAACAAACCATTTTGTCTGACCTAAAGCAATTATTCTTCCTACTTTTTCAGAATTTCTAGCAAACAGGAGATCCATTATCCACATAGCTCTAGTCAACCGGGACTTTCCAAAAAACAGAAATGAATGCAGGAATTTTAGAAAAATGAACATTTGAAAATATTTTGATAATGACTCTTAAAAATGAAAAAAATCTGAGTGTGAAATCTTTAAGTTAGCCACTCTCTTTTTATGGTTATTATGGACCAGTTTGCCAGTCTGTGAGAGGGGTAAGACAGTTGGTGATGCCCCTGCAGCACCCAGGGAGTTAGTCTGAGTGCATGTTTACACTACAAAATAAAGTTGACTCTATGTAATTTGACCTTGAGCCTCTGATTTAAGTCAATTGTGCGTGACTACACCATGCTCATTGTGTCGGTGGAGTGCCTCCTCCCTAGTAGTGCCTGCATCAATACACAAAGCAGTGCATTGTGGATAGCTATGTCGAAGTGCAACTTGCTGCAGTATGTTTTGGGAAGTTTGTGCAATGCTTCATGGGACCAAAACATTGTCACAGGGGAGAATGGGAACATTGCATTAGCATCCCATGATGCACTGTCCTCTCTCCCTCATATCAATAGCAAACAACCCAGTGGTTTTTGCGCCTTATTTTGAAACCACGCGCGTACGCCATAGCCCAAGAAGCATGGAGCCTGCTCAGTTGTGCACTCTTGCTGAAAGCATCTCAAACACCTCGTGCCTTCTCCTGCAGTATTTCCAGAGCTGACATAGGGACCACCGTGCAATGTCCTGCAAGCAGCCCTGCTGCAAGCCATTGAAAAGAACAATTCACAGTTGCTGCTGGCTGTCTCAGAGCACCTGCACACAGTTGAGCACCGTTTCTGGTCACGTGAAACAAGCTCTGACGAATGGGACGGCACCATTTTGCAGGTATGGGATGACGAGCAGTGGCAGGAGAACTTTCAAATGCGTACGGAAACTTTCCAGGAAGTTTATGCAGAGCTTTCCCCTGACCTGCAGCTCAGCAACACAAAAATGAGACCCGCTCTGACACTGGAGAAGCAAGTGGCGATCGTTGTATGGACGCTTGCAATGCCAGACAGTTACCGGTCAGTGGGAATCAATTCAGAGTAGGTAAATCAGTGGTGTGTAACCTGCAGCCCGCAGGCTGTACAAGGCTGTCAGGGTAATCTGCCAACGGGCTGCGAGACAGTGTTTACATTGACTGTCCACAGACACGGCCGCCTGCAGCTCCTAGTGGTTGCAGTTCACTGTTTCTGGCTAATGGGAGCTGTGGGAAGCGGCGTGGACCACAGGGACATGCTGGAGGGAGGTTGTGAGCCAGGCGATGCTGACTGGTTGGTCAGCAGGGGCTGCAGAGGGACTCTACCCTCCTGCATCTGTTCCTGCAGCTCAACTAGACACCTCACCATGACTGAGTGGTCCCTCATAATCTGAAGCATCTCATCCCGCGTGCCATGCTTTTGCTCCTGAGATGATTTCCTGATCTTTATGTCCATGTCTAATTTCTCAGACAGTGAAATCCTCCAGGCTCTGAGCTGTGTGTCAGCTATCCCTGAGGCATTCATTATCTTGGTGAACATGTCCTCCTGCGTCCTCTTTCTCCTCCTTCTAATCAGTGAAGGTCTCCGTACAGGTGTTGATGACACGGCAAAGGACACATTTCCCAGGTTTAAGGCATGGAAAAGAACAAAGCAACTATTGTAAATGCATACAATGTTTCCAGAGCAAGGCTGTTTTTATGAAAAAAAAAATCAAAACCCCATATTATGCTAGGTGAAAGCCATAACATAATCAGAATCCCTACCCATTCAATGAGCCTGTTCCAGCCACAGTGAATAGGCCCCCTGAGTCAGGGGTGCCTGCACTTTTCCTGAAGTTTGAGGCAGACTCACATCGGGAGCATAGGTAGCTAGCTGAACAACCTCCCCTCCCCCTAGCAACATTGGATTTTGTTTAAGAACAGGGGGCAGGGAGCGTTTTCACTCCCAAATTGTGGAATTTCACATGGGGGGCCTCCAAAAGGGCGGGAGAAAAACACAGGAAGCCCACTCCCAGTCCGGTATCAGCCAGTTGAACTACATGCCAATCCACGCCGAGCACATTAAAGGCAGCATGGTTTGGCAATCTGGAATTTGGGGGTGGATGTCTCTACATGCTCTATTGTTTGTTGTATAAGCACTTTTAATGAAAACTTCCCGTTTCCTCTAGGCAAGCCTATGTGATATCAGTCTCCTGAGGGTAACAGAGGTGGAAAGGGAGGAGATGCTGCAAGATCTGGGTATAGACTTGGTCCTCATGCTGCTATGCTGGGTATTGCAATGATGCCAGCAGAATTAATTCAGGAGTTGCATGGAAAAGTGTTCTACCATGGTGGAAGAAACAAGACTGCCCTCCCCAGAAACCTTCTGCAAAGGATTGCAGAGTACCTCCATGAAAGTTTCCTAGAGATCTCCATAGAGGATTCCTGGACTATCCAAGTCCACATAAACAGTCTTTTCTGAGGCCACCTTCTGCATAGCTGAAGCAGCCTCTTGGAAGTAGAGACCCACAGCACCTCGTTTTTTCTTCACAGTAAACTTGCAATAAAACCAAATGTGTGTGCTCACTAAAGTTTAACTGAAATTTGATTGGAACTTTATACTCACCAGAGGTGCCTTCCCTGGCATCACAGTCAGCCACAGGGCTCCAGGGTTAAAAATATTTCCTGACTCTCGGGGAGAATGGATCCACCACTCGCCTGCCTCTCACTCTCCTCCTCCTCTTCCTCATCCACCATATTGTCCTATTTGTTCTCCCTAGAGTCACACATCTGAGAGGTGTCCACATTGCTTTTGGGGGTACTGGTAGGGTCACACCTGAGAACCTCATGCAGCTCATTGTAGAACCGGCATGTGTGGGGATCAGAACCAGAACGACTGTTTGCCTCCCTTGCCTTCTGGTACACTTTGCGAAGTTCTTTTATTTTCACACAGCACTGCTCTGTGTCCCTCGTGTAGCTCTTCTCCCCAATGGCCCCACGTGATCTTGGCATAGATGTCAGCATTTCTTCTGCTGGGTAGATGCTCTGCCTGCATAGACTCTTCTCCCTATACAACAATAAGATCCACCACCTCCTATGCAGACTAGGCTGGAGTCTCCATGATCAGCTGTGCTGGTGTGCTCCCAATGCTAATCAAACAGGAAATGGGAAATAAAATGTTCCCAGGGCTTTAGCAGGGGCGGTGCTGTTTGCTATGTACCTGGCTGCAGCACAGCGGAGTTGAGAATGATCTCCAGAGTGGTCACAGATGAACATTATGGGACACCAGCGGGAGGCCAATTAAGTCAAATTACACAATGCTGCATCTGCACTACCTCACTGTTGACCCATGAAAATCGAATTAAGTGCTACACCTCTCACAGAGGTGCAGTACAGAAATCAACATTAGAGGCAACTTAGGGCAGTGGAAAGGACCCAGTAGTGTAGACGAATACATTAACAGGTCAATTTAAGGTGGCTTCCAGGCCTGAGTCACAATCTCTTGCTGATCCAGGGTGGGCCTATGCTGCGACAGGTGATGTGCAGCTTTTGCCTTTTCTTTTCAGCCATGTTTTAGTGACTTATTTTTCTCCACTAAAGCTATACAAAATGTATTTTAACAGGCTAAAACACTAACAAAAGTGACATTATTAAATGGATCAGTTAAAAATGATTGAGAAGGTTGCCTTTTTATTACAGTAAATAATTATTATTAATTCTTATTATTAAACCAGGATGGTTTATTCTTGAAATATGGAGTCCTTTAATTTTAAGACACCTAAAATGAGGGGAATTCAGACACTTGAAGCCAGCACAGAGTGATAGGGACTAGAAATTCATATCTTCAAACAGTTCAGTGGCATTCATCAAGAGACACAGCAGTCCCAGTGTCTAACAGATGGGCAATAATAACAACAATAAATAACCACCATTATAAATAGCTTTAATTGTTAACCCTATTAGCAGTATTAACAGAGGCACTGAGTATTAAACAGGGATGGAAGCTGAATTATCTTCTTTCTGCTATACCGGGGTGGGGAAGCCTACAACCCGCTTCATTTCATCCAGCCCATATCAAGTCTCCATGCCATCGGCCGGAAGCCCTGGGCTTCTATGCCCGCCCACACCCAGCCACAGCCTTCACTCCCTCCCACACCCCAACCCCCTTCCCCAGCCTGGAGCCTCCTCCCGCATCCTGAACCCCTCATTTCTGGCCCCACTCCAGAGCCTAGGGGAAGCCCTGCACCTCCAAGTCCCCCCATGGCGCTGTGTGTGGCCCACAACTGATTTTTTTCTGTGGGTCAGTGGCCCCGATGGAAAAAAGGTTCCTCACCCCGTGCTATACCATTCCATAAAGCTCCAAATGGAGAATCAGTCAGAACAAATCTAAAAATATGAAGATATGCCCTCAGAAAATAAATTAAAAAATCAGTACTGCCAATGTTATTTTGTCATCATATTTTAAACGGTTATGACAGTTAGATGACAGAAAAGTTAAATGATGATCGTTTTTATATATAATATATTTCTATACACACATTCATACGTACACACACATATATAACACACACATATAACTATATCATCTAAATATTTCTCACAAGTGATATCCCTTTTATTCATCATCTTGCTGTAAGGATCAGAGGGTAGCCATGTTAGTCTGGATCTGTAAAAGAGGCAAAGAATCCTGTGGCACCTTATAGACTAACAGACGTTTTGGAGCATGAGCTTTCGTGGGTGAATACCCACTTCCTCAGATGCATGTCATCATGCATCTGAGGAAGTGGGTATTCACCCACGAAAGCTCATGCTCCAAAACGTCTGTTAGTCTATAAGGTGCCACAGGATTCTTTGCTGCTTTTGCTGTAAGGAGTAAGTACTTTGCTAGTTTCTATATAAACTAGGCTAAGTGTGATTGATAGCAGCAATTTCAAAATCACCTAATCACATACCACTATACAAAATTATTTCACTTGAAAAGATCATTGTTCTAGAAGAGGCAGCCCTTGTTACATATTAGCTGTTACCAAATAATATTATTTTAAGAAATTGCTTAAGGTTAACATCAACGCTGCACATTGTACATAATGTATATTGCTCTTTTTAGGGGAAAACATCCAGTATTTGTTGTTTTAGTATAGTAATAGCAGAAGGAAGACCTGGATCTCATAATATATTATAAATCAGTAGCTTTAGAAACAGTGACACACTAAAAAGTCAAATTACTGATTATAAAAAAAGTCAAAATGTTGCCCTCTGGAGGATATTTCTGACAATAAAAATATTGTACTTGGTTTGGTAGAAACAAAACTTCATCATTGTAGGATAAAACTATCAGAATCTGCGTAATATATTGTCTGTCTTAGTTTCCTTAAATGAGTGCAAATAAAGGAGGAATGGTTTTCACAATTGAGATTTTTATTATCCTCTTTTTATCTCAAAAGACTCAGATACATCTGTATGTAAAGATAGAAAAGCACATAATGCATAATTTTACATTTAGCTTGGGAATATTAAAAATATAGCTACCATGAACTGAAGGTTTGATTTCAGCTGCACAGACTGGATATTTTAAATTACAGCAAATTTATATATTTTTTAAATACATAAATAAATGTATTATTTAAATATTTTTAAAACCAAGGTATTTGTCATCATCATAAATAAATTGGGAAGTTTGAGACCGAAACATATTTCCAACCAACCTACATGTCCTCCCAAATAAATTCATGTTACACCCTGCCCTAATAAGTTCTTCACAAAAATCAGGGACCTTTTTGCAGAGCTACTCTTCAGCTTCTGCTCCAGACTGCGGAGGCAGGATGCTGGGAACCTACCCACTCCCCATTCAGCAAAGGCAGGGCAACTGGGATCCTCATAGCCCTTCTCAGGCCTATAAGCGCGGTAGGGCTGTGGGGTCCTTCACTCTCCTCTCAGGCTTGCAGGAGCGATAGAGAGAATGACCATGAGCAACTTCCCCTCTCCTTCAGACCTGCAAGAGGAGTAGGTACTTCCCCACCCTTCCCAGGCCTGATGGGGAAAGGAAGCTGGGCAGAGCCACAAGGATCTTAACCCCACCTCTCAGGCCTTGGGGGACAGGGGACTCAGATACTTGGCTCTAGTAAGGGTCTACATATAGATATGGGGGGAGTGAGTTAACAAGGCCATCTCATTTTACATTCATGGTCTTAGGCATAAGAAGGGTGTGTGTGCCAGGGGCCATCTAATCATCACATTTCCAGTCTGTTGGGTATATGTTTCTTCTCTATGCAAAATGTGGAGTCAGACTGCAGCAGAGAATGAGTCGAGAGTACAGAACAGAATTCCTGTTCCCAGCATGGAAGACATTTCTTTTAGCTTTGACTGAAGTGCATTCCTTCCTCTCTTTGGCACCTCCAAGGCTCTGTATGGGATTGGTAGTCTGCTAACCAGACTGCTCCAGCTCTGCTCGGGGCTGGTGGGGAATTGGGACCAACAGCAATGGCTGGCTGGAGGCAGGAGTGAAAGGGAAGCAATCTTCTCATCAATTCCTTGTTTGCACCTGGCTTCTGCAAGCTTGAAAAAGTGCCTTAGAATCAGAAGTGTTAGAGTATGTCTGCACTGCAAATGGAGATAACAATTGCAGTGTAGATGCTTGGGCTCAGTCCAGAGCCCAGGCTCTGACGCCCAGCAAGTGGAGGTGGAGGGATATCTACACTGCAATTTTTATCCCCATAGTGCAAGCCCCACAAGCCCAAGTCAGTTGACCTGGGCTCTGAGACTCTCTGCCACATTTTTTCCCTTCAGTATAGACCTTGAGATATCAAAATAGAGTTTTCAAATGCTGAAGCATACACAGCTTGAGTTCTGCTATGGCTTTACGTGGCCACTTCCCTGACAGAGGGTTGAAGAAGTGCACCACACCAGCAGTAGTGGCTGAACGTATTCTGCCTGCCGTGCTTTGGCTGAGCATGCTCAGGAGCAGCTCTTCCACTGCCTTATTGGAGGAACAAGATGCACTGCCAAGGGCCAGCCCAGAATTTCCAATCTGTGACTAGAGGAATAGGTCCATGGCATCACCCTCACTCCATAGAGTCTTGCCCTACTGGGACATGTGATGTCACTGAGTACACAAACTTTCTGCACCTGGGGTTCAAGAAGCACAAGCACCAGGATTCTGGCTTCACCATACAGTTGCCCAAAGGCAGAGAAAAGTTTCCCTGCACTTTCTCCCTATTTTTACCTGCATACCATGCAAGAGCAGCCAAAATCTGGCTTCCAAACACCAAGCACTACACTTTGCCAACTTTGCTTTCTACTGCCATAAGTGTAAAACATGAGAAACACAATGTGTGTGCACATGTGCAGACCCTGGCACACAGAACTTTATACACAGAACTTTACATAGGTTCCAGAATGGAAACTGGTAAAGAAACTTTCATCTCCCAGTAACTAATTTTGACAACTGAGGCTTGCCATCTCCTGATACATTTTATAGTTTCATAGAGTTTAAGGCCAGAAGGCACCAACAGATCATAGATTCATAGATTCCAAGACCAGAAGGAACTATTGTGATCATCTAGTCTGATCTCCTGTATAACACAGGTCATAGAACTTCCCCAAAATAATTTCCAGAGCACATCTTTTAGAAAAACATCCTATCTTGATTTAAAAACTGCAAGTAATGGAGAATCCACCATAACATTTGGCAAATTGTTCTGATGGTTAATTATGCTCATGGTTATCAGTGTGATATAATATGATCTAGTTTGATCTCCTGAATATCAAAGGCCATTACATTTCACCCAGTTACCTCTACATTGAGCCCAATAACTTGAGTAAAACTAAGGCTAATGCGATCAATTCACCTCTCACATCTTCTGTATGATAAGCTAAATAGGTTGAGCTCCTTAAGCCTCAGATCATAAAGCTTCTTTTCCCTAGATCATCTTTCTGGCCCTCTTTTAAATTCCCACCAGTATTTCCACATCCTTTTTGAAGTGTGGACACCAGAACTGGCCACAGTAATCTTGTAGCAGTCTTACCAATGCTGTGTACAGAAATAAGATCACATCTCTACTTCTACTTGATCATCCCCATTTTATATATCCAAGGGTCAGGTTAGTTCTTTTTGCTGCAATATTCACTGAGAACTCATGTTGAGTTATCTACGATGATTAAGGCTAAGATTTTGTCATGATTATTTTTAGTAAAAGACATGGATAGCTACAGGCAATAAACAAAAATTCATGGAAGCTGGGACCCATCTGTGACTGTTGCTGCTGCAGCTCCATGGTTTCCCCTGCCACCGTAGTGGCTGGGAGCTGTGGGGTTCCCCCTCATGGCAGCTGAAAGCTACAGGAGGCCCCCCTCCGCCCACAGTGCCTGAGAGCTGTAGGGTGACCATATTTCCCAAAGAAAAAACAGGACAACCCCAGCTGCTTGCCCAAGACATCTCCCTCCCCTCATTGCGCGAGGCTGTCGCCCATTGCTGGAACCCTGAGGAGGGCTCCCTAAGGAGTCTGTCACCTGTCACTGGAACCTTGCAGGGGGACCCCTGTTGCTGGAATCCTGCCAGGGCTCCGCTAGCTGCCTGCTCCAGAGTCCCACAGCCCTGGGGCTGAAGCAGAGAATGTCAAGGAGGTCTCTGGAAGCCATGGATTCTGTGACTTCCATGACCTCTGTGACATAAATGTAGCCCTAATGAAGATCCCTAAATCCTTCTCTGAGTTACTGCTTTCCAAGACACAGTCTCCCATCCTGTAGGTATCACCTGCATTCTTATTCCTAGGTGTATTACCTTGCATTTGGCTACATCAAAATACCAAATTTAGTAGTTGCATTCCAGTCCTTTTTACACAGGTGTCCACAACTCAAAACCCCCATCACAGCTGGCACTTCGACAGCAAATGCACCAAGGATTGGATGGGCATGGAGGCTGCACTACACTCTCACCTAGAAGTGGAAATTTTGAAGTGGGGTTGAGATATTCTGATGGGACAGAGTGCTGAAGCATACACAGAGACTGCCAAAGCTGAGCATTTTCAATAGACAAATATAGGCCTTCACTATCTAGGGCTATCAATCTGGATTGACGTGATCAACAAAGTCACTTTAAAAAACATCAGGAAAAAATAAATAACCAGGATTGAAGTGAGAGAGTATTGACACATGATTATTTCTGAAGTGAGAAAAAACATGTGGAATTTGGATTAGAAGGAGGACATTGAGAATGATCCAAAGGGGGAAAACTGATCGTTACAATTCATTTTGGACTTTAGAAAGGAATACATGTAGATAATGTTGTTATAGACCACACCATTTTTGATACAATCAGATCTGAAAAGTCAAAAAGGCACAAGACCTTACCTATATCTGATATTGTCCATTTTCCTTTTAACAAGAGATTTATTGAAGACAACTGCAATTTAAATGCTTTCTTAAGATGTATGGGACAAATTCTGCCCCTATTTAACTCCACTGAGCATAACAGGTGTCCATCAGGACACAATGTGGCCCTACATTTGTTTATTTTGGGATATACAGCAGAAATACATTTTATTAAGCTTTGCAGACTTTGTCAACTCTATGTAGTAGAGATATTGCCAATATAAAAGACCTCAAATTGAAAAACTACTAAAAAAAAGTAGTGGGGGTCTGTAAAGGCAGAATTTGTCCCCTAGTTTTTAAGAAAGTATATAAGTTGCAGTTGTCTGCAGTAAGCCTCTTGTTAAAAGAAAAATATATGATGTTAGATATAGATAACGTATGGTTCCTTTTTTACTTTTCACATGATTTTTTTCAAAATTTTTCTTATTTTCTCTATTGTGACTACACATATGTGACAAACAAAGTTCTGGGCTCAGTGCAGCTCAAATTTGCCTATACAGTTAGCTGGTCTGTGGGCCTCCTAGGCTATGAATTCTCTGGGGTTGCTACATGTTCTTGCTACCCAATATTTCCACGCTGGAACTAGCCTTGTAATGCTGAATCCCACAGCTGCCAAAAGCTAACTTCTCCTTAGAGTGTAGTCACAGACTCCACATGACATGACACCTGACAGTTTCTTTTACTGGAAGAATGTCTAGTGATTTTCAGTTCCTCTCCTATTGTCCTAACAATGTAACTACATAAAGAACCTGCAACCTTGACTCCAGTCAATATTCATGACACAGACATACAACAGAAAGACAAACACATTCCCCATCTGAGTCTTATACCCATCACCACTGTTGTTAGAGTTATGGTTGTACTTTCTGTTTTTGTTTGGATTTTGGAGCGTTGTGAATATGTTCTGTGGGTGAACATGCATTACATTTGACATTTCTGCTTGGATGTTAATTAAATGATGACCTAATCGTTCACTTCCTGGGGAGAAAGAGTCTGAAGTGTTTTTGGTAGTAATCTTAATATATAGGATTGCAAATGTAACTGTCTCACAACGGAGTTTTAGTTTATGGATTTCCCAGATTTTTGGGGGAAAAAAAGTTGGAGAAAATTATGTTATGACTACAGCTGGTTGAATGTTTTCTGACACAACATTTGTCCATCACAGAATTCAAATTTGTCAAAACTGAAGCATTCATGGGAACGTATTGATTTTGACGAAATTTCTTTTGGAAAGAAATCAAGATGAAGCATGTCTTTAAGGAATGTAACATTTTGATTTTGAAACAAAGTTTTGTTTTATAATTTATTTTGTATTTGATAAAATATGATATAAAAATGAAAAACAAAGCGAATTCAAATTCAAATTGAATATAATTTAAAATAAAGAAATTAAAATACATTCAAAATCTAAACACAATTTTCTGATTGATCAGAAACAAAATACTAAATCAAAAAATCCATTTAACAAGAAATTTAATTTTTCCTCCTTTTCATTCAGATTCTGAATAAAAACAAATTTTGAAATTTTCTAAATTTCCCATGGAACATAAATTCCAAATTTTGATGAGTTCTAGTTATGACAGATGGAAGACACAAATATATGTGGATTAGTTACAGCCCTGTAAATGATCTGAGGCCTAGTGGCCTTTTAGAACTTTGAGCCCATTTCCACACAGTATTGCCCTTTCTCCTGCTGCAGCTGCAGAAACAATACAACTGCAGCATACAAATGAACTAGAGAGGAATGCCAATGACTGGTTGAATTACTTCTGATATCACGATAACACTGCTTCAGAATACCCTGGCCCTAAGTATAATCATAATAATTAGAGACAATATTGTTAATACATTTGCTTAATTACATCTTAGTTTCTTCAAATGTAGCCTATTCAGAAAGAATGAGAATTTTTGGTTCTCTTGGAACTGTGGTCCTTCAGATAGACAGTCTGTGAAGGAAACAGTAATCCCAAAAATCTTATTAAAGTACTTTTAAATTTTATCCCACAAATTATTTAAGCAGATTTACTTGTAAATCCTCAGAAAATCTTTATTCACCAATTATTATGTTCTGTAAATTTGGGGAAGATACTTTGAATTCTTTATTTAAAAACAAACCCAAAGAGGTTTAATTACAAATCTCACTAACTATGCAGCCACTCTGGCATCCCCATAACAAGAAATAACAAATATAGGATTTGAAAACTAACTGGAAGAGAAGGAAAAATCTCTCTCTCACAAACACACTTATTTTTTTTCCTCCAGTACTTATACCTCAAAAGATATAAAATGTAATCAAATTGGAAAATACTGTCAATAAGTTACATTTCTGTTTTTTGTCTCTGGGACTTGAATTCAAATCTACTCCAAAGTGAAGTTACTAACCTGTAATAAAAATCAGTTGGATATCCTGAATGACTAGGAATCCAGAAAGCTACACTAAATTGATTCAACTCCAGTTTCTTACACTGGAGGTGGCACGAGTTGATACAATTTTAAATGTGATTCATGCTGTTTAGACAGATGACATAAATATCTCAGGAAGACAGAGGTAAATTAGCTTTATCCATCAAAACAGTTTAGAGTCAAGGCTTGGGTTAATAATTCAATGGTTCTGTAAAAGATCTTTTACCTTATTAATGAATGATTTCTAATTTTTAAAGGTTATTTTTAAACAGCTTGAAGTAGGAAGTTCTTTTAGCAGACAAGGCTACTTTTAAAATGTTTTTCTGGCAAGGGAGTATATTTTTTCTTGCTGCACAATGTACACATATTCTCACACAGTAAAAATAAATTACACACTTAGGCTCAAATAATCCCTTTTCATCAAGCAATCTGTAGAATGGGGAAAGGAAAGGGGCAACTTTACATTTGTCACTGTGTAGAGAACCTAATACTGCTCCCTTATGAAGCAAAGAGATGAATAGCCTCAGAGGGCACAGACATGGGTAGTGGGTATCAAAGGCCAGGGCAGGCTAAGCCCCCTTTGACCCAGATTTGCCCATGTTCCACCCCAAGCCCCACTCTTTATCCTCCTCTACCTTGAAGCTGGCGGGGGCTCACTCAGCTTCAGCTGACCTGGGCCCACCGGCTAGGGTGACCAGACGGGGGTGGGGGGTAATAGGAGCCTATATAAGAAAAATTAGTACTGTTCCTATAAAATCAGTACATCTGGTCACCCTACCACCAGCAGCCAGGGGTGGCCCGATGAGGCTCTGGTGCCAGCCTGATGCTTGGCCTGGTGCTGGAGCCAGTGCTGGGGGTACGAGCCAGCATGGCTGGAATGGGCAGACCAGCACTGCGGGAAGGCCGGTACATCCCAGGAAAGCGGGATGGGACTCCTCCAGCTGCGGGGGGGCTCAGGGCTCCAGCAGGTGGAGGGGCATTCTTTCTTCATGAGTGCAGGGTAAAAGCTGCAGATCAAAAAACTATACAACTCAGAGTAGTATTAATTTCCAAGCGGTGTTGCTCAATATTCTGCATGTCTGTAATGCTGCCTAAACTACTCCCTGACTCCATCCCACCATCTAGCCTGCCACAACACATGTTCTCTACACCTCAATATCACTTGGAGCTCTAAGGTAGCTATTTATACAGATGTGTTGTTGAAGACTTACAAGGCTTAGGGAAGAATTCTGTGGCTGCTCTGCTTTTCTACTTCTGTGATTTTTTTACCCCCTTTGATATTCTTACTGCACCTTGATCCTCTTGATGCCAGGAGTTAAAGGGGAGATTTGTACCCTAAGCATTAAAAGGCATCCATTTTTAAAAATATCTGATTTTCCTAAAATACATAACAGTAATTTATATTCCCAAATCATAAGATGATCCTTAGGTTTATTTATACCATAGGAATATTTGGAGATACATAGTGATGTTATACCAATTATATTAGACCAGTAAAAACCAGCAGGATCTTATTAAAGGGGACAAGACAAAGATGCCACATTTATTATTATAACAATTTGATTTATGACTAATAACTAATATCTTAATTCTTATACACACACATTATACCTAATACCTATACACACACACATCCATCAGATGTTCTGCAGCTGCTGCATAGTTACCAGTCCTGAAGATAGCTTAAGTTCATAGCTTGATTTTGTAGCTTGGGTTCGTAGCTTGTGGCGGCTAACTGGCCAGGAAAGCCAGGCACAAGGACAAGCTGGATCTCTGTTGGGCAGGCACTGATGTCCTTCCATGTTGGCAGCAGAATGTTACCCAGAGTCTCTCATCTCACCCTTCTTTTTTATAGGCTTTTAGTTTGGATTCAAAGTCTATAGGTCTTGCTGTGTCACGCTGCCTCTGGGTTTAGATTGATCACCCATCAATTGCAGGGGTGACTTTCAGCCTTGAATCTGGCTTTGATCTTCCTTCTGTTGTTCTGTTGTCCTTTTCTTTTTAGGGTAGATGCTTCTTACTTTGTTTAGGGTTGTTGTCTAGGTCTTCAGCCGTTGGTATTTGAACTTTATCTCATCAGGACAGCCTGGTGCTGGAGGTTGATTCCGTCATTCATACATACCTCATTCACACATCTAAACTAAACTAATAAGTTTACAGCAGGGTTTGCAAAAATGAAGGTTGGAGGAAGCTTTTACAAAATGGAGTGACTGTTTTAAAATGGGGTTTGAATTACAATATGGAACAGAAGTTACAGTGTAGGCAAGTGTAGTGAATGGTGAACAGAAGTTACATTAATAAAATAAACAATTAAAAACAATTTCATTTATCAGTTCTACATTGTTTTGGATAATACATCCACTCAGGGGATTAGAAGGTGTAACATCCTCTTTGTGTCCCTATGTGGGCTACTCAGACTGTGAGTCCAGATATCCTGAAGTAAGCAGTTGCTGGGTGCCTTCTTTTCTCCCCCATCCCACTGCATTCCTTGGAACAGTTGGTAAAGTGCATGGGGGAGAAAAACACCACCCAATATGCTGTCCAGAAAATAAATTTCTGATTTGCCCGCTGCTCATTATCATAGATTCTAAGGCCAGAAAGGACCATTGTCAGCATCTCATCTAATCTGTATACCACAGGCCATAAAACTTCCCCAAAATAATTCCTAGAGTATATCCTTTAGAAAAACATCCACTCTTGATTTTAAAATTGTCAGTGACAGAGAATCCAGCACAACCTTTAGTAAGTTGTTCCAATGGTTCATTATTCTCATTGTTAAAAATGAACACCTTATTTCCAGTCTGAATTTGTCTTCATCTTCCAGCCATTGGATTGTGTCATACCTTTCTCTGCTAGATTGAAGAGCCCATTATTAAATATTGGTTCCCCATGTAGGTACTTACAGACTGTAAGCAAGTCACTCCTTAAACGTCTCTTTTATAAGTTAAACAGATTGAGCTCCTTCAGTCTATCACGATATGGCATGTTTTCTAATCATTAATCATTCTCCAGGCTCTTCTCTGAACCCATTCTGATTTATCAACATCTTTTTTGAATTGTGTGTATATGCCTCCAAGAATTGCATTCGCTTTTTTGGCACAGAGAGCTCATGTTTAGCTGAATACCTACCACAACCAAATCTTTTTCAGAGTCACTGCTTCCAGGATAGAGTCCCCCATCCTGTAAGTATTGCCTCCATTATTTGTTCCTAGTTGTATACATTTACATTTAGCCACATTAAAATGCATATTGTTAGCTTGCCCTCAGCTTACCAAGCAGCCCAATTTCAATGTATCAGTGACTTTTTCTCCTTATTATTTACCACTCCATCAATTTTTGTGTCATCTGCAAATTTTCTTAGTGGTGGTTTTATATTTTCTTCCAGATCATTGATAAACATGTTAATTAGTGTAGGGCCAAGAACTAATCTCTGTGGGATCATACTAGAAATCCATTCATTTGACGATGATTCCCCTTCTACAATTAAATTTTAAGACATCAGTTAGCCAGCTCTTAATCTATTTAAAGTGTGTCAAATTTTATATCTTTCTAGTGTTTATCAACTTTATCAACCAAACTAGTAATCTCATACAAAATATGAAGTTAGTTTGAAAGGATCTATTTTCCATAACCCCATGCTAATTGGAATTAATTATATTACCCTCCTTTAATTCTTTATTAATCAAGTCCCAAATCAGCCACTCAGCCAGCTCTTAAAACTCTTGGATGCAAGTTATCTAGACCTACTGATTTTAAAATGTCTAACTTTGTAGCTGCTATTTAACATCCTCATGAGATATTAGGGGAAGGGGAAGATTGTTATCATATGATATGACTACATCATCCATTGTTTCCCAAATACAGAACAGAAATATTTATTAAACACTTCTACCTTTTCTACATTATTATTGAAAATTCCACCATTTTCATTTAATAACCGACCAATAGCATTGTTAGTATTCTTTTTGGTCCTAATATACTTTAAAAACTCCTTCTTATTGGCTTTAACTCAGCTGGTCATGGATTTCTCCTTGTGTCCCTAGCTCTCATTTTACCAGTATAAAATTGAATTGAAAACAGCAAGGCATTCAAGTACTGTTGGACTCTTCTGAGCACCTCTAATAGTGGACTATTAACTCACAGAGTAGACTTGTGGATTTATTTAATATTACACACAAAAAACCTGTGTTATAAAAATGTTATTTAGGTGGCAAAACAAAGCACTCAAAAATTTTCAAATTCCAGATTTAGAATTGTCCACACAACCTTAATGCTGCCCTACTCTGCATTCAATCTGTGCAGTGAATGAGGCAGTGAAGGTCCTGGAAAAATATTATGTGATCATACGATTTAAGGCTTATCATAATGCATATGTACAAGGTGGCTGAATTCAGGTTGCCAAGGAAACCATAAATCTGTCATTTCCTAACTTGTGAGTTTTTGCCTTTGCAACCCAAAGTACTTTGTTTTAACATAGATTTTTGTAAGTAATTTCCTAGAGGTTTTTTAAGTTGGTAGATTTTTTTTCATGTGCAACTGTAACAGCCCTCCTCCCCTTAATCAGCAATATTTGAACCCTGGACCTTCAGCACCTGAGCACATGGAGCTACAGGGCTAGCAATATTAGCAATTAGCAGGATGTTATCCCCTGGGGGCGTGGGGAAGGGAGATGGATCACGGGGGTCAGTTGATGGCATTGATTGGTATGGGGGTAGCCCAACCTGATTCTCAATCTGTCTTTCCTCTCCCGAGGAGCCAGGAGCAGCTCCTGATCCATGTGGTGCCCACTGAGTGGGGTGAACAGACCTCTGGGGCCATATGAAAGGTTCAGTAGGGGAGAGCAGTTTGACTCCCTCTCTCTCCTACACATTTAGTAGTTAGCAAGTGTTCCCAGTACAGTGTCTGCTGCTGCTTTGGCAGTGGCATGAAACCAGCACTTTGTATGTTCATGTTCTTAGTTATTATTTTGGCAGGCTGCCAAGAAAATATCCTGAGCAATGTAAGTGAGAGAAAGGAAATGACAATTTTAACTGTTTATATCTCAGCAAAGCTGGACAGAATTTCATGGGATGAAGAAAAAATATTTCTGTTATCTTGAAGGCATTTCCCTTGCTGAATATTAAAGGCTTGCTGCAAACAATGAAGGTGTAAGAACTTCTCAGAGAGAAGGTCCTCAAGTGGACTTTATAACAGAAAGTGTTAAGCAGCCTAAATATAGTGGACTTTTCCCACTCTTTCTGTAACCAGTAAACTGTGTGATGTGGAAAAGGGCAAGTAGGAATAGTTTTCTTGTAGCACAGGCACATGGGATGGAAGGGGAGCACAAGTACAGAGAATGGGAATAGTCAGAGCAATACGTTTGCTATTCATGATGGTTGTCTGGTTGTGGCACATTTAAGTAGTCATGACTGGGATGCTAAAACCAACAATGCAGAAAGACAGCAATTAGGACATCTATAGGTGGCTAAAATGAAAGCTTTGTCAAAAAAAAAAAAAAAAAAGAAGCCAAGTTTGGAAGCCAAGCATTGATAGCCAAATTGGATGGTTAGCCAAAGAATGTAGTGTATCACGTTTTGCAGAATACACCAGACAAGGTACCATACTACTCTTAGGAGTGCCCAAATATACCATGGCAGTGCATAATTACCTTATAATCAATGTCTAATCAAAATGGCTGGAGGTATTTTGTATGTCTTCTGCCATACAAGTAACAGCACATAACCCTGAATTACTCTGCACTACATTTTCAAGAACTGGTATCCCAAAGCAGATCAGCAGTAACAGTCTACATATTACAGAATGAGATTTTCAGGAATTCATTAAGTGAAATGGAATCGTGCATGTAACCACAGCTTTCCACAACCATCTTCAATGACTTGGCTGAACAGTTTGTTCAAATGTGAAAAACAGGATTACAATCTATAAAAAACTGAAAAGGACAATTTGAAAAGAAATTGGCCTACTTATTTATTTTCATTCAGAAATGCTCCACACAACATCTGTTTAATTTATGTTTTGGGGGTGAATAAAACCTTCATTTTTGACATGTTTTCCAAAACCAAACCTTCTAGGATCTGTTTATAAGAAGCAAGTAAAACAAGCTGCCAATAGACCACATTCCTGCTGCATACATTTAGGGATGATGGTACTACAGAGAACAAAACTGAGTCCAAAGTACCATTTATATCACACTTTTGTCCAGAGTTGCATGCAGCAAAGGTCAAAGATGACAAAATCTAGCACACACATTTATATCAGTTGTATGTGGCAGAGTCAATATCTAGCCAACTTGTTGCACAGAGAATCCTTTATTATAAGATCACCACCATCAACTGAGTTGCAACACAAACCTAGTGATTTATACTAATTCTCCATTGGATTGGGAAATGGAGAAAAAAAAACCTACTGATATTCCAGAATGGCTATGGACTCCACAGTTCATCGGGGTCAAGAATTACATCTGAAGAATCAAGAAGAGGCCATCCAGGGACTTTTTCAAAGAAATGCTATCCAATTAAGTATACCCACCTATCTACCTATCTTAAAGTGGGAAAATTGGTACCTGATTTTCAGCAAGAGCACTGCTGCACTCTTGCAACCAATGATATATATGTAGTGCAGGTAATACTCAGGTTGTGGTAACTAAAGCCCCAAAGTTATTAGTTATTACTATTTAAGAATTGGCCAGGAAAGAAGGCCTTTTGGAATAAAAGAACAGAGGATTAAGAGAATAAAAGCTCAAGGCCTAATTACTAGATTCCTTCAATAGTGCAAATAAGTGCTTGACTCTGTCTCTGTCTGCCATGCTGTCTTCCCTCTCCCTCCATTCATGCTGCCTTGTAAAGTGTGAGGTTACATTAACAACAAATGAGTTAACCCTTGAGGGCTCAGCCAATTGCTAGTTCATCATTTAGCAGTAAGGCATTCCCTGGGAAATATCCCACCCTCTGACTTCATCACCTCAAACAAGCTTCACACTCATCATCACTGTGTACCAGTATTAAACTGTTTGTTTGAAACTTATACTGTGTGTGTGTGTATATATATATACACACACATACATAATACTATATATATATATATACACACACACACACATACATAATACTATATATATATAGTCTTTTGTCTGGTGAAAAAAAATTCCCTGGAACCTAACCCCCCCATTTACATTAATTCTTTTGGGGAAATTGGATTCGCTTAACATCGTTTCACTTAAAGTCGCATTTTTCAGGAACATAACTACAACAAGGAGTTACTGTTAAGCGAGGAGTTATTGTACAGCGACTTTGCACTGTATAATAGATGGTTAAAGCAAGTTTAAAGAGTGTCAAAGCATATGGAGAGACTTTGTATAAATTATATGAACTTTAAACTGGACATTGCCGCAGCTATCACAGCCTTGATTGGAAAACTTCTGCTTGAGCAAGCATATCTGCAAAGTGGGCTAAAGAATGCACTGTAAAGGAGCCCATGGAAAGCGATTTGCAGAGATAAGTTGCTGACCACAGCAAACCACCCGCTATGCCAGGAATGTCAAAGATGGTTGTACCAAAATTTATAGCCTCACTTGTCTTACAGAAGATGCGCTGCACAAAGACACTGGAAAATTCCAGTCCCAGTTGCAATATCTCAAAATGTGATGCCTCATTCGCTTATTGCATAGTGAGAAAGGACGACTCTCATTTTGGCTGGACATTTTGGACCTTCAGCAGACGTATGGGTCACCATCTGATTGGTCTTCCCTAGCACTTACAAGAAGAGGAACCAAGTTGGACCACCCAGAAGAAATAGGTAAAACACCCTGTTCCCTTCAGCACATCACTTCTCAAAACACAAAGACTCCTGAAAGGGAGAAAACTGAGGTCCTGGGTCAGCCACCTGGAAGTCCTTCTGGTGTCACCAAGTACCTGTCTCAGATAGGCACCTTTAACTGTCTCTTTCTATTTTCCAGCATTTCAGGTTACCTGATAGCACACTGAGAAAAGACTATAGTCATGTCTGTCCTTTGGTCCATCTGTGGTGCAGCGTCAACGCCTGCTGTGAATGACAACTGAGCTGAAAGCTGACACCCGAGCGAAGATCTGGTGATAAGTAACACACAGACTTTCTCTCAGATGACAACCCAAAACAATCAATTAACCACTTCCTGAAACTGGAACCTAATTAGAAAGGATGCGTACATGCTGATGTATGTGTTCCAAAGATTGTCACAGAGTTACTGTGTGTGTGTTTGTTTTGTAATAGGTTTTAAAGTAGCTTTAAAACTGAACAAGTCATGACTGTTAAACAAGACTGTAGAAAATAGTACAAGTGTCTGCCATAGATAATGATTTCAGACTGCCTTTCAAGTTCTAGGTATATACAGATAAAATAATGAGACCAAGTGTGCAAGCTTTTTGAACTTCACTCAGGCTTTACTGTCTGTCATAAAGGTAAGAGTTTATTTTAGGTAATTTGGAGTGTTAGGTCCTGGGGCTAGTATCATTCATTGGGAAATAGGTTACAATGGTTGACTACTGTAGCTCCATTGAGAAGGGGACCTTGATGAATTGGCATGTAATTACTATGATCCAGTTTTGGATTGTTTCTCCTCTGTTGTGTTAGCAACAGCAGAGTTGATAACCAATTGGCACAAGTGAGGCCCTATTCTGAGGGACTCAGTCAAAACTAAACAAAGTCACCACCGTAAGATAGTAATTGAGCATAAGTGTTATTTCCTAGTATGGTTGTGTGATTTGATTTTGAAAACGTGAATGATTACATCGGCCACATTTCTAGTTTGTGTTAGCCAAATCATAGTCCAATGCCATTTTTGCCTTCTTATATCATATACTATTAGTTGCTGTTGTTAAAGATACAAGAGTCAATAAAACTTTAGAAAACTAAACTCAACTCTTGAGTCCTCGCCTTTAGTTAAGCAATCAAAATTAAAAGAACTCCAAGAAAGGTAGCATGGGTAATCAACTAAGCAGTTGCTAAATTCAGTTTTGTTTTATAGATTATCTTTCCTACAAAGTGCTCAGGTGTTTTTAGTACCTGCAGTTTTTCGTGACACTTTAGGTCTGTATAAAGACACCTGAGGTCTGTATACAGTAGCAATAGGCTTACTGCTGAAAAATGGGTACAAAGGTTGTTAAATAAGGCCTTAGTGTGAAAAATCAGACCAGGCCACATCAATAGCGGTGTACCCAAACATTTCAAGGGAGATCTTGGATTTGAGATCCAATTCCAAAGGGGATAAGCCAATAGCATGTCCAAAACTACCCACTCTGTTTGGCAGTGCCTAGCAGTTTAGAAAAATAAGTTTCCCAACATTTATTTTGGCTATTCTTTTTACCCAACTGTGTGGCTAGATATTATGTTCAGTCTGTCCTTATAAGCCACTTCAAATGTTTAAATTTATCCTCCTGTTTGCTTTCAGTCTAATATTTTTTCTGCTTTTTCAGAAAATATAAATCTTTGTGAACTTTTAAACCACTCTAAGATTCTTTTAAATGATGTCATAAGGGTTTTTTGTTTGTTTTGTTTTAGTTTCTGGACAATTTTAGAGTTCAGCAACAGAAGACTGATATTTCTGTCTAAAAGCAAATAGTGTGTAAGAATGGCACAGGATGTACATTTCTTCACACATACAGTGCTGCCAAGCCATCTGCAATACTCCTCTTATTCTGGAAATCTTCTCAACAGAGGCTGCCAGTTTTTTCAAATGGGATGATGGCTTTGAGATGTGGCTATAATGACGTGAACTCTAAACGTCAATTGTTTTTCATTTTTGGATGGTTTTAGCCACAAATGTCAAATATAGAAAGTGAAAATTTATTTCAAGTAAAGATGGTCTCAAGCTGCAAAATTCAGATCTAGATTTTGAACATAACTGATGACTGGAGATGTTCAAAATCCAGTGATTTGGATCAGCTCCTCTTTAATTTCAAAAGCAAGAGATGTACCTGTAATAACTAGAAAATCATCAGTGTGACCCTACCTCAAGATAACTTAGGATGTGTTATTTAAAGAATAAATGGTGGAACTGAAAGGGTTATGGAGACGATACGAAATAAGGCATATTCTTTTTCAGAAGGATACATTTCAGAGACATCCAAACATTGCCACTTCATGATACAGACCTCCAATTTAGCCTGTTCTAAGGAAGGGTCCAATTTTTCCATTAATTAAATTATTAACTTTGCACATTGGGACATATTTTAATTGTTGATATCGACTATTTAATTGCATGTGTTTACCTACAGTGTAATCCATGTCTTTGTGACCTTTAGCCTGGACAACTGCAACTCACTATATTTAGAAATGTGTACACCATCCTTAAAAAGGCTGCCACTGGGCCAGAACACAGCAGCCTATACCCCCATAAGGGATGCTCATCAATTCAAAGAATCCCAATATTCTGCTCACTACCCTGGCACCTCACAGAATCCAGAGTCAAATTCAAGGTCTCAGTTCTCATTTTTAAGTCCTTTCAATGTCATTAGACCAGACACCAAAGAAAACACTATTTTTTTCCCTGGACAGCTACTTTCCCAGGATCTATGGAACTGTCATACTAATGAAAGTGGCAAACAAAGCTTTACTAGCAGCTCACCTAAGACTGTGTAACTCTTACAGAGAAGGTGAGAATGGCCACTAAATCTGACTGCTTTCAGAAAAAAATTAAAATACTTCTTTCCCAGAATAAAAATAAAAAATATGAACACAGGAAGGAAAAGAAACTAGATGAAAAAAGAAGAAACGGGGACACAGAAGGCAAAAAAACTCTCCAGATGTTTACTGGGAAAGAAGAAAGAAACCAAATTAGATCTCAGGAGAGTCTTTACACTGTACATTGATAATTTATGGAAGGCATTAACATGCCACTTAGAGGAGCATGGTATAAAAATATTAGATTAGAGGACATATAGGTAGAAACAGATAGACAAACCTGTAGTCCTTACAGAGTATGTACTGATGTCAGAGACATAAAATAAATAATACAGCTTAGAGAAGAGCAAAGAAAAAAACCTAACTCCGCTAGAGAGATGAGGAGAAAATAGCTAGCAGGTGGGAGCAAGTCTCAAACTGTGATGGTATGCATAGATTACTAGGCTTTAAAACAAAGAGTAATCAGCACATGCATTATATACTTTTAAGATACCAGAGGTTGCAGTGCATGGCAAACCAACATTAACTCTATTTTTATTCCTTGGATTGAAAAAAAAAGAAAAAAGCACAAAAACCTCTTAAACTAGGAGAACATAATAGATGAAAGGGGACAGATTGCTTTATTTTCTCCTAAAACATCATGTTTCAGAATTGCAGCCTAAAAAGACGCTATCTAGGAGGGCGGTATAATTGAGCTAATCAGTCCCTTCATGTTGTTATTCTCCTTGAGGTACATTTAAGTGCAGAGCTAATAAGTAATGAATTATAGCAAAAATTTAATTCAAAAGGTTGAGCAACTGAATAACATTTTTAGTTACTGGCAATATACAAAGTACATCAAAGTTTTGAACTGACTGGTTTCTCTAGGTCTTTTTATTTTAGCTATACATATGGCCCACATTACCACAGTATCTGAGCACTTCACAGTATATTTAGCCTCATAATACCCAAGAGGTAGGTTAATACTATCATCCCCATTTTACAGATGGAAAACAGAGACAGAGAGGCTAAATGACTTGCCCAAAGTCACACAGGAAATCTATGAAGGAACAAGGACTTAAACCCAGCTCTCTCGTATCTGAGGCTAATGCTCTAACCACTGGACAAGCCTTTCTCTCAGCTTGCTTCATGGACTTCAAAAGTGTCAAGGACCTGACCTCAGCCCTGTATACTTTGCGAGATAGCTACAATCTCTCTGCTAGCCAGTGTATGGAAGTACAATAGTAAGGCCACTTATCCACCTCCCTCTGACATTTATTATCTAGAAGAGTATATAATGTTGGTGGTAGGCAGAGGCTTTTTGTGTATTATGAAAGTATCATTAGGAGTCCATCTTGACTAACTTTAGATCAAGTCTAGTCAGAGTAAAGAAGAAACTCAAGTGATTGTGGATACACGGGGCATCCTGCATTTCATTCCTTAGTACTAAATTCCTTTTCTTCAGTGAAGGAAACGGAGGCACCAAAGTTTTGTCCAATGTTATATAATAAATATGTGTTAGAGCTCTGAAAACAGAACTTAGGGCTGAGATCCCAGCCCCATTGAAGTTAATGGCAAAACTTCTGTTGACTTCAATAGGAAGGATTTCACCCAAAACGTGATAGTTCCCAAGCCTATGAAACTGAAGTCTCTCTACTACTCCTGAAATGGAGAAGTCAAGGGGAATAGAAGGCAAACCTCAACCAGAAAAATAGGAGGGAAGGCTGCTTTAGCCTAGATTTGTGGGGATGAAGAGCCATTACCAACAGATATTTCTTTTAGAATAGGGAGGTGCTTTCTCAGGTTTGCCAAGAGAAGAGAAGAAAAGAAAAGAGAAGAGAAGAGAAGAGAATGGATTCTCCAGCTCACTATCACAAAAGCTTCAGCTATCAGAGACAATCAATCAGTGAGAAAGGAAGAGCAAGAGACATCTCCCAGGGTTAATCATTTATGTAGTGTCCCTGAGTCTCACTTAAATCTGAGGTTCTTTGGTTGCTGGGGATTGCTCCTACTCACTTGAATTTGAGCTGAGGATGTTGACTATTTGAGAAACCACCACAGGGGTGCCCAGAGGATTCAGGGGGCCTGAGGCAAAGCAATTTTGGGGGCCCCTTCCATAAAAAAAGTTGCAATACTATAGAATACTATATTCTCGTGGGGCGCTGGGGTCTGGGGCAAATTGCTCCACTTGCTCCCCCCACCACCCCCTGGGCAGCCTTGGATCACCATGCAAAATAGTTGAGAATGGATGAATAAGAAGTATTACATAAAAAGGCAGAGAGATTTAATCAGACTGTGTTACCTGGACTTGGCACAATAGAAGCTCTTTTTTCAGTTTCCCCTCTTAGCCTTCTCTTAATTGTCAGACATTTGAAACATTACTTTAAGCCAAAGCTCTAGCTAGACAATGATAGGGAAAGTTCTGGAAGCAAGAATAAGAGCAAGGCAGTATTACTGTTCACTTTCTGTGAGTCACTTAACAGGAACTTTGACACAACCTGTTTTGTACTCATATTTTATCAGGTCAACTGGCCACTCATGCCTTTTCAAGCACGCCATAAGAACAAGCTCATCTAGTTAAAGAGACTATGGCAAGTTAGAGAATTATGTTTATCAGTAAAGCTTTAAAGAAAAGACAAAAATGTAACTAAAAGTTAATTCTGTACATTTAGTCAAGGATGAGAAGCATAGAATTGTTCACTGTTAAAACTGTACTTAGAGTCAAATGCAAGATGCAACTAAAAATTCTATTTGCTGGAGGCAAAGACCTATTTCACAAAGCTTTTGAATCGACAACACAACACTGCTTTACCACTCTGTGAAAAATCAATTACCACAGAAATTAATAATGGCTGCTTATTATGGATATGTTACTTGTTCTAGGAAGTAGATCAATTTGAAAGATATATTAGAAAAGGTCAACAAATCTCTGTCAACATTGTGAAACTTACAAATATGGATAAGGATAACTCTGTCTTTGAAGACTTAGACCTGAAAATAAAAGTGAATGACAGTACAACACTTTAATTATTGTACAAATGTTCCTTTGATATAAAACATAAAATAAAATTAAAGTAACATAATTTTTCCTTAAGGATTTACAATCTATGATCAGCTTGTTCTGGCTGGGACCAGGGAGCAGGATAGGAGAGGAAATAGCCCAAATAATTCAAGGTTGCTTTTTGGGGCAAAGTGGAAACACCAACTGAACCAGGCAAAAGAAGTGAGAGGATACAGCATTCGTGAGAAACCTAGAAGCAAGTGGGAAAGGAAGTTGAAGTATACAGACCAAGAGATAAAACTAGGCAAGGTAGGAAGAGAAGAAAAGTAGGAGTGGATGGATTGAAGGTACAAGGTGAACAGCAAAGGGAGCAAAAACAGGGCCACAGGAAGAGATTCAGAGCAAATAAATGAAAGGAGAAACAAAGGGGCAAAGCAAGAGAGAGAGAGAGAGAATCAATAGTATTAAAAAAATAACTCCACCCTAACATGAAAGGAGATGAGAAAAAAATCTGTGGAAGAAAACTGAAAGAAATGGAGAAAATCCTCCGTGCCAAAAAGAGTTGCATCTGTCAGTCATGGAAAGGAGGTGCTGCCACAGGAAGAGCTGAGGTAGGCTCTGCAGAGGAGATTCCCAAATGCAATGCCAAAGAATATAATTTCCCTGAGGAAAAGGGCTTTATGATGATAAGAATTAACAGATCAGTAGAAGAACTGTTTAATCTTCTTGCCATTATTTCAAATACATGTTCCCTGTAAAGTGGATGCCTGCATGAGCAATTAGTGAACAAGCATTATCTAATTTATATTACAGTTGCCAATCAAAGCTGAAAATGCACATATCTTGAATCTTTGGAAAATAACTACCATGTAAAAACCCAAGAGGGAAAACTGACTTAGCCTATGGTAAAATACAGCAACCTTTATTCTTTAATTGAATATGATTAATCAAATGTGCTGTCTGTTATAGGTACTATTCAAATTGTCTGTGTGAGGTATGTTTAATTAAAAAAATGTTTATTTTAATGAGCTAATAGGGACACTGGCTTATTCCAGATTAGAGAGTTGACTTTTACACTATAGCTTATGAAGACTTAAAAAGCCAACATGCAGAGACAATATAAATTGTAATGCCTGCCTCTAACTATTTGTTGATTGCCCATCACCATGATATATTATTTCTCCATGATGCATGTCAATTCACATATTTCAATCTATCAAATAATAGTGAATAGTACTTTAAATATCTTTCTTTTAAAATATTCTATATTAGCATTATTAAATGCTAATCTGTTGGCTTGCATTTTAAGGAGCATTTCTAAAGGAATTTATCTTCTCCAATCCTCTTTCCAATCCACACTAAATCTAGAGCCAGATCTCATTCCGTTTGGACACCTCCACATACTGTAGAACAAAAGTATTGTACATTTGTAATCAAGGTTTTATTTTAGAAATATCAGATTGCATGGATTGTTCAGCAATGCCTGCGAGCTTCTTCAACTCCCACTTAAATAAAGGGGCATTAAGGAGATCAGTATCTCCCAGGATAAAGCCCTAATATTTTACTTTCTATGAGCTAGCAAGCTGGCAGTCACATGGAAGCAGTGGGGTTTGGGGCTTTGCAGAAGGTGGTGGGGAGGGGTAAATGGAAGGTATTAGCCTACATTAATTATAGAAATATGTTTGAGACAACCTGTGTTCAAAGCATTTTAGCATTAATACTAGCTAGATTGCCAGACATTTGTAGATTACCTTGAAGTGTTATGTCAGTGGGCACACTTTGCCTAGCAACAGTCTCCTGCACACACAGTAGCAGTCCATAAATCCCTTCAAGCATGCAGAAAGAGCTGCACAGAATGTGTTTTGCCATAAGATTTCCAAGAACATAAACAATCTAAATGAAAGTAATGCTAGGGGTACATTATATATAATAGCCCTTGTTTTCTGTATCTGCATAGATGGAATGATGCCTTAATTTTTTTAACGGTTGTGGATTTGGGAGGAGTGCATCACTCAAAGAAAAAAGCAGGTAGATTAAATATCAGCAGATCACCACACTTTAGGGAAAAGACCATTTCTGACATGAAAAATTAAGCCTCAAAAGCTGAAAATAAATTAGTTATCAATATATTCAGATGATTAGATGGGGAAAAAAGTAGGACTCCCCTCAGATATGGAATGTTAACGTAGAAGAGATTAGTCTGGTAGACAAGACAGAAAGGGAAGAAAAGTTGGAGGGATGGCACTGCTTATAAAAAGTATTCACAATGCTATAGATATAAAAATTTGAGAGCATGGCAGAGAAATTCTTTGAATGAGAGTACGAGGAATGAAATGCAAAACAGTAAGTTATCTTACAGATTATCTGGCCCAAGACAAGAGGAGTAAAAAATTAATGCACCAGCTCTCATAGTATTCAAAGCTCTAGGATTTTATACACACGGTTATTTTTATCTATCCAAGCATTTTTTGTTTAAAAAGTACACATCAACCCAGGTTTCATCACACGAGGTTCCTCGGTTGTGTAGAAGACAGCTTCATTTTTCATCCCTAACCAGAGAATTCATCCTGGATCTACTTCTGATAAGGAAAGAAAATGACTGAGAATCTTAGGACAATAGGGAAATGTGGAACCACAAGATACCTGAATTTGATATATACGGAATCGAACTGGAGAATTAAGAAGTACAAGGAAATTAGATTCTAGAATATTAGCTTTTATGGCTGTGAGGATAGTTTTGCTTGGAGGGCTTTGGCTTTCTTGACCACAGAATGCCGTTCCTGGAAGACGAATTGGTAAGCAGAGATGGGGTTCACCTATCAAGGAAGGGGAAAAGCATGTTTGGATACAGAATGGCTAACCTACTGAGCTGGAAAAACTTGAAATGCTAATTACTAAACACAATATGACACAGCTGGCAACACAGAGACTTGGTGGGATAATACGCATGACTGGAATATTGGTATAGAAGAGTCCAGCTTACTCAGGAAGGACAGGCAGGGAAAAAAGGGAGGAAATATTGCCTTATATATTAAAAATGTATACATATGGACTGAGGTTGAGATGGAAATATGAGATAAACTTGTTGAAAGTCTCTGGGTAAGGATAAAAGAGGAAAAAACATGGTAGGGGGGTCTACAACAGACCACATAACCAGGAGGAAGAGGTGGATAAGGCTTTTTAAAATAACTAACAAAATCATCCAAAGCACAGGACTTGGTGGTAATAAGGGACTTCAACTACCCAAACATATGTTGGGGAAAATAACACAGCGGGGCACAGATTATCTAACAAGTTCTTGGAAGGTATTGGAGACATTTTTTTTTTTTATTTCAGAAGGTGAAGAATGCTATTGGGGAGAGGCTGTTCTAGATTTGATTTTGACAAATAGGGAGGAACTGGTAAAGAATATGAAACTGGAAGACAGCTTGGGTGAAAGTGATCATGAAATGATAGAGTTCATGATTCTAAGGAATGGTAGGAGGAAAAACAGCACAAAAAAGACAATGGATTTCAAGAAGGCAGACTTCAGCAAACTCAGGAAGTTGGTAGGTAAGATCGTAGAGGAAGCAAGTCTAAGGGAAAAAACAGTTAAGGAGAGTTGGCAGTTTTTCAAGGAGACATTATTAAAGGCACAAGAGCAAATTATCCCACTGTGTAGGAAAGATAGGAAGCATGGCAAGAGACAACCTTGGCTTAACCAGGAAATCTTCAATGATCTGAACCTCAAAAAAGAGTCCTACAAAAAGTGGAAACTAAGTAAATTACAAAGGATGAATATAAACAAATAACACAAGTATGTAGGGACAAAATTAGAAAGGCCAAAGCACAAAATGAGATTAAACTAGCTAGAGACAGAAAGGGTAATAAGAAAACATTCTACTAATACATTAGAAGCAAGAGGAAGACCCAGGACAGGATAGGCCTTTTACTCAATGGGGGGGTAGGGTGGGGAAACAATAACAGAAAAATGTGGAAATGGCAGAAGTGCCAAATGACTTTTTCATTTCAGTTTTCAACAAAAAGATTAGTAGTGATTGGATGGCTAACACAGTAAATTCGAGTGAAAATGAGGTAGCATCAGAGGCTAAAATAGGGAAAGAACAAGTTAAAAATTACTTAGACAAGTTAGATGTCTTCAGGTCACCAGGGCCTGATGAAATACATCCTACAATACCCAAGGAGTTGACTGAGGAGATATCTGAGCCATTATTAATTTTCTTTGAAAAGTCATGGAAGACAGGAGAGATTCCAGACTGGGAAAGGGCAAATATAGTGCACATCTGTAAAAAGAGAAATAAGGACAACCCTGGGAATTATAGACCAGTCCGCTTAACCTCAGTACCCAAAAAGATAATAGAGAAAATAATTTGCAATTTGCAAACATCTAGAAGATAATAAGGTGATAAATAACAGCATGGATATGTCAAGAACAAATAGTGGCAAACCAATTTAATAGCTTTCTCTGAAAGAGTAACAAGCCTTCTGGAGAGGGGGAAGCAGTAGATGTGGTATATCTTTACTTTATTAGGCTTTTGATACTGTCTCACAAGACCTTCTCATAAACAAACTAGGGAAATACAGTCTAGATCAGGGATCAGCAACCTTTGGCTCGCTCCTCGCCAGGGTAAGCACCCTGGCGGGCCTGGCCAGTTTGTTTACCTGCCATGTCTGCAGGTTCAGGCAATCGCAGCTCCCACTGGCAGTAGTTCACCACTCCAAGCTAATGGGGGCAGTGGGAAGCCATGGCCAGCACATCCCTCAGCCCGCGCCACTTCCCGTAGCCCCCATTGGCCTGGAACGGAGAACTGCAGTCAGTGAGAGCCACAGTCAGCCAAACCTGCTGACATGGCAGGTAAACAAACCAGCCCAGCCCACCAGGGTGCTTACCCTGGCGGGCCACATGCCAAAGGTTGCTGACCCCTGGGATAGGACAAGAAGCAATGGGCTTATATTGAAGCAAGGGCGGTTTAGGCTGGACATTAGGAAAAAACTTCCTAACTGTCAGGGTTGTCAAACACTGGAATAAATTGCCTAGAGAGGCTTTTGGAATCTCCATCATTAGAGATTTTTAAAAGCAGGTTAGACAAACAGTCAGGGATTGTCTACTTAGTCCTACCATGAGTTCAGGGGACTGGACTAGATGATTTCTTTCAGTCCCTTCCACCCCTATGATTCTATTGTTCTATGATTTTGGGGAAAGAAGAAATGCAATAAATAAAAAGCAATAGGAAAAAATATTAAAATTCATTAGTGTGGGAAAGGTCTAGGGAATTCTAAGAGACACCATAATTAAGGTGAAATCCCTCTGGTAATGAAGAATGGAAAAATAAGTATTGGCCAATGTGGCTTCACAAGATGCTGCTAATAATCTGAAGAAGAAAAACAATGATGGAAATTAAGGGTGGAGGCAACCAAACATTAATGTTCAGAGTCCACCAGGAGTTAAAACGTTAAGTCCAACAGAAAAAGCAAAATGAATCAACACAAGCCAAAGGGCTTAATAAAGGGAGCTTTACAATGTGCTCCCCACAACTTGAAAGGAGTGGGGAGCATTGTCCTGCCAGGAGGAAGAAAATATTCAACATTCCCTTAAGGGAATGGTGTTGGGGGAGAGAATGCAACAGAAGACCAGTCCAGAAATGCAGGGATAAAGGGTTATGAACCAAACTGGATATTAGTAAAGAATGGGCAAATTTTTACCCTTTACAACAGGATATAATTTTTTCATCTATATCTTCATGAATATGATTCTAACAGATCAATACAGCCCAACAGATTTTAAATAAATGTATTAAAATTTAACACATCCCATAAAATGCTTAATGCTTAGCCCCACCAAAGGAAAAGGGAGCTTTAGCACTAATTGCAGTGGGGCCAGGAATTTACCACCCAGAGATTTCCAGGTCAGCTATTGGATTTAGAATTCAATGTTGCCAGAAAAGATGCTTTATTTTCTAAATTTGGAAATTGCTAACACTTTTTGCATTAATTTAAATGCTGGGGTGGGGCTGATAAGGTTATAAGATCTATTACATGAGTTTTCTATTTTAATCAATAAAGTCCAAAACATACGTTTTCTATAGAACTTCTGCAGCTGGACATTTACATTAAAATAAACAAAAGCATGATGGACACAGTTGTAAAATCTCCCACGTTGAACTTTAATTAATATAATTATCTGCTTCTCATCCTCTCCACGGGTGTCTGGTGGAAAAGAATGTATAATATTTACTTTTTTAAAAAAGCTGAATGTTACACCTCACTCTGAACAACTCAAGAAAGCCACACGCTTTTCATTTTTGTTTTTCAGATGCTTCTTTTCAGACGATTCCTCTTTTGTACTGTTTAAATATAATTTTAAATTAAAATAGTTAATTTAGCACAAAGTGTACTTGCAGGAATGTAGAGAAATGTAGTTTGGGAAGGGTGCTGCAGAAGGAGCAGACTTAAGGCCATCACTAAAGCTAGAGTATGGAGAAGGGATTTTATTGATTGCTTCAACTTTCAAGGAAAGGTTACTTAAAAAAAATCATTGCCTAAGTATAGATGCATTGCAAAAAGCAGCAACAATAATACAATATAATAATACATTTAAAAAACAGATGAATATAGTTGTCTTCACTTGAAAAAGTCTTGCATTTTGGGAAACTGGTATTCCCTACCACATGTATCCAAAAGTCATGAGTCAGTCCCGAAAAACATAATGAGATTGCCTGAAAAATCATTACCACATTTGGGGTCCTTTTTATTTGCCTTCTGGTTTTTGAGCCTTTGGAGTGCACATTTTTCAGCTTTTCTTGACAAACTTCCTTTTTTAAAAATGAACGTTGCTATTCTCACATAGTCACATGACTACATAAGCTGGGGCATTAAGAAAGACATCAAATATTGTGAGAGTCTCAAAAAATTGCAAGAGTTAGCCACATTGAAATATTACTGGTTCCTTAAGTATTCTCCATGTGAAGACATGGGGGACATGGATCAGCTTTCACAGCACACTCCCCGTCAGTACCTGGGCTATGCTGGGGAAGCTAATGATTCAACCAGTGGACCAAATTTGGAATCGTGGTCATGTGCCACCTAAGACATGTTGTGCATATGTTACGAAATATAGCAGTTATCATATAACCTGGAAGATACTTTGAAAGTGCTATCATTGTATAAGCAAATAATAAAATACAGATGCTCCTGTAAGCTTTTTTTTATTATTATTTTTGTGCATAATTGTCAGGTATACATCCCCGACTTACACAAAATTCGACTTACATAAGGCATTCCAGAACGGAATGCTTGTGTAAGTTGGGGAGCATCTGTATAAAGTTTAAGATATATCTACACAGTACTGTTCATCCATGGTCTTACATGCAAAGTAACTATGATTTTTCTCATCATATGAAGCAGTTCATTGATCAGTCCTGAATAAGGCATCTATCTTGCAATGAGATCTGCATGGACAGACCCCTGTATCCACTCAGAATCTGAATTCAATATGGGAGGTGTGCATACCATGTGAGCCATGTAGGATCAGGAATTAAATTATGATTTCAACATGATTTCAATGTAAGTTGTGCTATATAAGAGCTTATTATTAGTATTATCCTCTTTCACCTGGACCCATGATTGTTATCCAGTGAGGTCGATACACAGCAAAGCATAGAAGAAGAGTTCTGCAAGCTGGCAACTTTTCTCCTTTCTCTTGTCCTGCTGCCTACATTCTCTACAAAGCAGGAATCAACCAGGATCTCATTTGTTCTAGGTCTTGCAATTGGGCATACTGATTTCTAGAAGTCACCTGCATACTCATTGGTCTTACTGGAGTTACAAACACCCTCAGTCTATTAGAAACGTTCAGTACCTAAGAACAGTTTAAGCAAATGTATGTGGAATCATCCCCAGATAACTCTCTTACATTCCCCTTTGTTGTGAAGTATTTGTGAATCCTTCATCATAAAGCTCTTGCCCCTAAAGAAAAGTTGTCCAGATATAGATTCCCAGGAATATTACACAACAGATGTACACCAGAACTGAACACATCATTTCACACAGTCCTCCATGGATGTTCATGAATCACATAATTTCCTCTCATTTCATGCACCTATGGTGTTTTATCCATCCTCTCAAACATAATTTTGATGCCCCCATCATTCACCAGATTAACACTTTCACATTCAGGTGTGCAGGTGCTAACAAACTGAATTACAACTATATGTTAATTGCTCTCAACTTCAAAAATCAGGGGCTACCAAACAGTTCTATTAGAAAATACAGGTGTTTCCAGGAAAATATAAAATATAGGGTTCCAGTATTATACAAAGTTACAACCTTATTTTCTGTCATGAAACTGCAATGTCTTGTGCAGTGACTTCTCTGAGTTCTCCTTGTGACTTCCTTTGGACCACTGCTCCGTTCCTCCCTCCCTAGGAATTTCAAATGGATAATTCTGGTATGGAAGGAGCAGCACCAATGGACGTGCTTTTAATCAGTGCTTCAGAAGAGGATGCCATACATCTGAGTTTATGAGCCATATCTAGAGTGCAAAAAACAACAAATAAAAATGTGTCTAGTCCTGGGTATAGTTATGATCTAGGAGCAGTTCTTGGAAATATCTTTTTTTACTGGTACAGGCCTGGTACTGGGAAAAAATCCTCAAAGTATAACTAATTTTAGAACAATTTTGACACACTTTGAAAGACTTATATGATGCAATACTATTCCAAGTAATGAAATACGATGCAAATTCTGAAAAATAGATCCTTATTGCAGTTAAAAAAGCAGCACGTCCGACAGGAGAGCTGTCAAAAGCACATGTACTTTCGACAAGTCTGCAGTGCTATATTTATAATATAAAATACATTATGAACTTCATCCTTGTGTAAAATGTCCTTATTTATATTGTGATTACCAAATACCCAACTGAGACACAATTATTTCAATCCAGATGTCTTTTCAGCTACTTCATTGATAGCTGAATCAAGTCCCGAGTGATTGTTAGATTGGGATGTACTTTGTCTCCACTTGGAATTACTCTGCCTCTATTTTAGTTTTTATAGCACAGCAGCTCTGGATTCTTTAAGTGAGGTGCACGTTGGAATAGGAGTGGGGGGAGAGGGAAAGGGAACATATACTATTTATTTTAATTTACAATCAACTTCTCTAATATTTTATATCTAAAGATCATTTGAAATCAAAATGAAAGCTGACTTTTTAAAATCAAATATAAGTTGTTGTTTTAAATTGTGTAGTAAGGCAAATTAAGGAAACTAATAAGCAAGGGAAACATAGAGCTCTGGTCACCAACCAGTCAATCACGATCAACTGGTTGACCCTAGAGACTCTCCCAGTCGATCGCGATCTCCAGCAGTATAGCGGGGCTGCCACTAAGGCACGCTTGCTCCCTGCCTGCCCCGCCCCATGCCGTTCCCGGAAGTGGCCATTGTGACCCTGTGGGGTGGAGGGCAGGGGTCTCAGCGCACTGCTTCTGCCTGCAGGCACCACTCCTACAGCTCCCATTGTCTGGGAACAGGGAACTGTGACCAGTGGGAGCCTAGGGGGCAGTGCCAGCAGAAAGAGGCAGCATGCAGAGGTACATGCCCTCTCCCCCCACCCAGGGGCCACAGGGGTGTGTTGGCCCTTTCCGGGAGCAGCATGGGGCCGGGTCAGGCAGGAAGCCTGCCTTAGCCTCGCTGCACTGCTGACTGGGAGCTGCCCATGGTAATTGCTGCCCAGCAGGAGGCCTCACCCCAACCACCAGCCCTGAGCCCCCTCCCATAGCCAGCACCCCGAATCCCCTCTTGCACCACAAGACCCAGCCCTGAGCCCCCTTCCAGAGCCAGCACCCCAAAACCCCTCCTGCACCTCAGCCCTCACTCCCCTCTCAGAATCAGTACCCCATACCCCCTTCTGCCCCTCTGCCCTAGCCCTGACTCAATTCCCAGGGCCAGCACCCTTCATCCCCTCCTGCACCCCAACACTTTGACCCAGCCCAGAGCCCCCTCATGCACCCAAACTCACTCCCAGAGCTAGCACCTCTCACCCCCTCTTGAACCCCAATCCCCTGCCTCGGGCTCAGCCCAGAGTCCCCTCCCATACTGCCAACCCCTCAGCCCCAGCCTAGAGCCCGCACCCCCTTCTGAACCCACTGAAGCCCCAGCCCAGTGAAAGTGAGTGAGGATGGGGGAGAACAAGCAACGGAAAGAGGGGGAATGGAGTGAGCAGGGCAGGGCTTCAGGGAAGGGGCAGAGCCTCGGGGAAGGGGTGAAGTAGATCCTGGGTTGCCCTTACATTTAAAAAGTGATTTTGGGTGTAAAAAGGTTAGAGACCACTGATACAGAGTTAGTAATTTTTAATTGTTAATGGTTGCAGAAAAGGTCTTATTTTCAAAGTGTTTCATAGTGAGTTGCATATATAAATCCCACAATTTAACAGAAATTAATTCTGTACTCAAAGCCCTAACATTACTTTTAAAACTTTAAGCCACTACTGTTCTTCACTAGAATTCTTAAATAGCAGCCACATCAAAGCCTGGATCCAAATGTTTTGGTCTAACTGAAATCAGAACTCAAATCTAGAGCTCCAGTAAGAAAATCCTATAGTCAGTATCTTGATAATAGGCCAAGTTAAAACCCTACAGTTGAACACTCACAAACTCTGAAATGCTAGATGTACAAATCTGGATCCACAGTTTGTGTTGGAACCCATTTTGAATCAAATTCAATCTCCAATAATTAATCACTTCCTGAAACTGATCATTTGAACTGTACCATCTGCCTGTGTGTTAGCCTCTGAGTTTCTGTTGAAACATTATTCATAATTATGCAGGAGCTGTTTTCCTCACTGTACTATGAGTAGGAATATAATGGCTTCCTCACCCCCTCTCCCCATCTATTTTCTTAGCCAGAATATTCAGTCTTCCTCTCTCGCTACTGCTGGCAAAGAGGGTCAGGTCAGGACATTTCTGCTACACTATACAACTCTCTTAGGGAGTTCTGAACAAGAACGACACACAGTAACCTTTCTAGATGCAAAACATCCAGGCAAAATTGGAAAGAACCTGATGTCTGCATCATCTTGAACTGAACTGAAGATAATGGACTTCCCACATAATCACTGAAGTGCAGCATTTAGCCACTAAACAACAAGAAACTTAGGTTATTAAAAGACTTGACCGAGGCAGTCCTAAAAAAACTAGGTTTTCCTTCCCTGAAGCATGATAAAAGTCACTGCCTTAACAGTTTCATATACAATGTCAATCTTCTCCCACAATTCAGAAAGATTTAGAAAAATTGACAATGCAACTGATAATATATCTTCATCATACACTTGTATTACATGAGTAGCTTGCCTTGGGAGAAATCCTGATCCCAGTTAAATCAATGGCAAAACTCCCAAGACTGCCCTTTAATTCTACTTTGAACTTAACATTGCAAGGTGACAACAAACCAAAGAAACTGACAAACAGTTAACCATTAAAAATATAGAATAAAATTGTAATTACCATGAAAGTATGTTTCGGTGCGGTTGCAGTATCTGATGATAATCATAGAATACATAGTGAAATTAAAATAAGTCAACTTTAGAAATATATTTCAACATGCTTTTTTTTTCATTTTCATGGTTTTTGGTCTCATATGTAGTACATAAAGAGAATGTACAGCTGACAAACTAAGATCAATTAATGTAAAACTGAACCTATTGGTTTTGGGTTTTTTATGTGAATTTAACCATTTATTTGTTTTCCTGAAGTATCATTTGGTCATATGGCCTAGAGACTTCCTTCTTTATGGTGACACCTCTGAGCACAGGCACTGACTTTTGTTTTTGCTGGTGGATGCTTTTGAAGAGGTGTGTGTATTTGTGGGGGAGGGCACTTTGCCAGTTTTGTGGGGAGGCTATTTTCAGCATATTTATACACTTCTTTCATATTCTGGTGTCTATCATTGCATGTGTCTATCACTGGAATGTGTCTATCATTGCAATCACATACAAGCTGTCTTTACTAATGTCCCAGTTTAAAGACATTATGTCTCACTGTAGCTTTCTGTATGAAACTGTCAGAAATTTTCTTTATATCTAAGTTCCCTGGTATTGTCTCGATGCACATTAAGGACAGCTATATTATTCAGTTGCCTCTATCCCATTGATGACTGCAGATAATTTGTAAGTCTTCTGAAGCTGGAGAATGAGTTCAGGTGATACAGGCACAAGTGAGAAAGATCTCTTTCTTGAAGGGTAACAGCTAATTTAGTCACCATCATTTTGTATGTATAGTTGGGATTATATTCTACCATGTCCCTTACTTTGCATTTAACATTGAATTTCATCTTCCATTTTGTTGCCAAATCACACAGTTTTGTGAGAATTCTTTGTAACATTTTGCAGTCAGCTATGGACTTAATCTTGAGTAATTTTATATCATCTGCAAACTTTGCTACTTCACTGTTTACCCCTTCTCTTCATTCTGAAAATGGACCATTTATTCCTACCCTTTGTTTCCTATCTTTTAACTAGAGTGCTTGGCAATGCTTTCAGGATCATCTAAGGATGCTTAATTTAATTTAATGACAAGCCTTTTGTAATCTTCATTACCATGCCTCTGTTTATAAACAAACTCCCTGCCCCAGGGCAGAAGTTGTTAGCAGCACAGAACTTATCACATTCCACACTCAAGCTCTGCCTCCTGGGTGCTGACCACCAACTAATTTTTTTTCTGTGGGTTTTTCAGCCCTGAAGCACCCACAGAGTCTGTGCCTATGTCTCTGAGAATGGTAAGGCACTCAGAGGGTATGTCTACATCTACAATTTTGCAGCGCTGGTTGTTACAGCTGTATTAGTACAGCTGTATAGGGCCAGCGCTGCAGAGTGGCCACACTTACAGCAACCAGCGCTGCAAGTGGTGTTAGATGTGGCCACACTGCAGCGCTGTTGGGCGGCTTCAAGGGGGGTTCGGGGAACGCGAGAGCAAACCGGGGAAGGAGACCAGCTTGCCCGCGGTTTGCTCTCGCGTTCCCCGAACCCCCGAGCAAGCAGGTCTCCTTCCCTGCGGTTTGCAGGGGGGTTCGGGGAACGCAAGAGCAAACCGGGGAAGGAGACCAGCTTCGCCGCGGTTTGCTCTCGCGTTCCCCGAACCCCCCTGCAAACCGCAGGGAAGGAGACCTGCTTGCACGGGGGTTCGGGGAACGCGAGAGCAAACCGAGGAAGGAGACCAGCTTCGCCGCGGTTTGCTCTCGCGTTCCCCGAACCCCCCTGCAAACCGCAGGGAAGGAGACCTGCTTGCTCGGGGTTCGGGGAACGCGAGAGCAAACCAGGGAAGGAGACCAGCTTGATTACCAGAGGCTTCCTCAGGTATGCTGGGATACCTGCTTATTCCACGGAGGTCAAGAAAAGCGCTGGTAAGTGTCTACACTTGATTACCAGCGCTGGATCACCAGCGCTGGATCCTCTACACCCGAGACAAAACGGGAGTACAGCCAGCGCTGCAAACAGGGAGTTGCAGCGCTGGTGATGCCCTGCAGATGTGTACACCTCCTAAGTTGCAGCGAAGTAACCCCCTCACCAGCGCTGCAACTTTGTGATGTAGACAAGCCCAGAGTTTCCACAGCTTGAAACTCAGCGAATGATACAGTTTCCCCTATGTGAGGAGATGCGTGTGGTAATACTGAGAGGCCACAAGAGCCATGGCCAATCTTAAGAATCACTGGGGAAGTCACTCTTCCAAAACCATAAATTAAATCCTAGCACCACAGAAGTCAATGGGAATTTTGCCACCGACTTCATTGTGGCCAGGATTTCACCCTACAGATCAGGGGTCGGCAACCTTTCAGAAGTGGTGTGCGGAGTCTTCATTTATTCACTCTAACTTAAGGTTTCACGTGCCAGTAATACATTTTAATGTTTTTAGAAGGTCTCTTTCTAGAAGTCTATAATATATAATTAAACTATTGTTGTATGTAAAGTAAATAAGGTTTCAAAATGTTTAAGAGGTTTTATTTAAAATTAAATTAAAATGCAGAGCCCCCCAGACCGGTGGCCAGGACCGAAGCAGTGTGAGTGCCACCAAAAATCAGCTCACGTGCTGCCTTTGGCACCTGTGCCATAGGTTGCCTACCCCTGCTATAGATCTTGGCTCATTCATAAGAAGGGGCCTTTGCCAATCCTGCAGCTCTCTGGCCTCCATCCTCTTCCAGTCAAGAGTCATTAACTTTCTTTCCTGCATAACTTACTCTATTCTCTCTGAAATGGATGGACTGAAAGAAGTGGCCATGGGAAATTAATGCAGCAGTAATAATGGCATGGACTTCCACCCACAAACCCACCAGCATTAGAGGAGAGTATGCTGTACAGTAGTGTCTCCCTAGCTCTGCCTCAGCATATCATGCTATAATTGCAGAATACTTGCCTCTCCCTGTGGCCGTCTTCTCCTGCTAATTTCAGGGAATTTCTATCTCTAATTAAAACACATGAGGTCACTGGGAGTTATACATCATTAGGAAAAGTTAGAAGCCTATTTACCTTTGCTAGATCTATAAGCTGAATTTGGGGTTCTCTTTCTAAGAAAAATGTATTTATATAAATATTTATTAAACCGATCAGACATGGATATGGTCTGTTTGTTGTAGCTATAAATCATTTCATGCCCTTGATATGGGAGTTGTATTCATGTGTCTAGGCCACTCTGAGTGATTTTCTTGCATCATAACAACACTTCACAATTCTAGAGAATGTTTAATCTTCAAAGTGTTTAATAAGATAATTAAGTTATTTCCCACAACATCCCTGTGGAAAACAGCAGGTATATATTATCATCCACATTTTACGGATGGGAAATTGCTGTAGAGAAGGAAAATAACTTTGAATGCTTTATATTATTCTGTGTTATATTTAAAAAAAAACCACAACACTTTGTTCCTATTTGGTTGTACTGCATTTTGTCCCAGTTGCTCACCGGTTCTTTTGTCCAGTGCTTTTTAGCACAAAGCTTTAATTGAAAAGAAAGTAACAACATTTTGAAAATGTTTTTTTAACTCTAGTCTGCCTTTATTCTTATAATAATTATTTTTATTGCAGTAGCAGCCAAAGGTCCAAGCCAGGAAACAGGTCCTCCATGAAACAGGCATTGTACAAACACCCCAAACTAGCATATAATCCTCACTCCTTTAGAGTCAACACCTACTCTCTCATTAGCTTCAGTGGTGCCAGGATTTCACCCATAGCCCCTGCTTTGTAGACTTTATAATAATTTCATTTGTAATAAATGAAAAACAAAGCACCACACGGTGCTTTCAAATAAGCCATCATTACTTATATGTGTAAGTACTTTGATTAAATGTGGGAAGCCCAATTATGTTGAAAATGTATTTCAATGCTTAAACAGATGGTAAGTGTCTGAGTCCACCCACTTGCTACTGTGCTCTTACGAGCAACCTGCTAGAAATATTAAAGTGTATTCACATGCAATTACAAACCCATTTAGGTGGACAATTGCCAGCAGATTGCAACACAGGTGCATCTTTTTTAATATGTAATACAGTCAAATTCACTCATTTGCAATTGAGATTGTCATTTATTCTAAAAAAAGTATGTTGTAGGTGGTGGTGGAGAATTGGGCACTTATACTAAAAAAGAACACACTTGCCATATTCTTATTTCAAACTCTCCTAACAAGCAAGGAATGGAATTCAATGCTAACAGGCAATATTTTCATCTACAAGCATCAAATCTAGCAGTTTCTCATACTGTCACTTTTTTATGAGCAATCAGATATTATTTGAACATTAGTCAAAAGGTAATAAAAGTGGTTGTTGTAGTCCAGAATACAAGTCCCAGCTGACAGTATCCAGTCTTCTGTCCATCTTAACCTTTTGTTCATGTAGTCAATGAAATATGACCTTGCCAACCATGCTATTTAATAAAGGGTCACAAAACCCAACTTTGTCTCGTGCTTCTAGTCTGCAGCAAATATTTTGCTCCCGTAAAAAGGATACGGCAGTGTAGAAAGGAAGAGAAAACAGAGAACAATTACATTTATTTTTACAGCCTCTTTGGCCAGTCTCTACAAGACCCTCCTCAAGAGATCCAGTCGCCCACTGTCACAATCATAAATAACAGTAACTCTTTGTGGACAAAAAACTATGTTGATCTGATATGAGAGGCAGTCATAGGATAAATGTTAAGAGAAATTGTCTGATAGGGTAGCTTGGGGGATGAAAAAAATTAAAAAACTTAAAACTGTCTCTCATATTTATATATATAATGCTGGGTGCACAGAGATACAGAGGCTTGGACTTCCAGATGGAAACTCCACTCAGACTGCTCATTTGGGACTTTGGAGTATTGATTTGCAGGTCATTGGCTGGTTCCTGAGGAGACAGAGGGGATGAGGAAGCCAGAGTATGATCATGAGTGGAAGCACTGGCAGGCTCTTAGGGCTTGTCTACATCAGAAAGTTGCAGCGCTGGTGAGGGAGTTACAGCGCTGCAACTTAGGAGGTGTACACATCTGCAGGGCACCACCAGCGCTGCAACTCCCTGTTTGCAGCGCTGGCCGTACTCCCGTTTTGTCTCGGGTGTAGAGGATCCAGCCCTGGTGATCCAGCGCTGGTAATCAAGTATAGACACTTACCAGCGCTTTTCTTGACCTCCGTGGAATAAGCAGGTATCCCAGCATACCTGAGGAAGCCTCTGGTAATCAAGCTGGTCTCCTTCCCTGGTTTGCTCTCGCGTTCCCCGAACCCCGAGCAAGCAGGTCTCCTTCCCTGAGGTTTGCTGGGTGGTTCCGGGAACGCGAGAGCAAACCGCGGCGAAGCTGGTCTCCTTTCCCGGTTTGCTCTCTCGTTCCCCGAACCCCCGAGCAAGCAGGTCTCCTTCCCTGCGGTTTGCAGGGTGTTTCGGGGAACGCGAGAGCAAACCACGGCGAAGCTGGTCTCCTTTCCCGGTTTGCTCTCGCGTTCCCCGAACCCCCGAGCAAGCAGGTCTCCTTCCCTGCGGTTTGCAGGGTGGTTCGGGGAACGCGAGAGCAAACCGGGAAAGGAGACCAGCTTCGCCGCGGTTTGCTCTCGCGTTCCCCGAACAAGCAGGTCTCCTTCCCTGCGGTTTGCAGGGTGGTTCGGGGAACGCGAGAGCAAACCGCGGCGAAGCTGGTCTCCTTTCCCGGTTTGCTCTCGCGTTCCCCGAACCCCCCTTGAAGCCGCCCAACAGCGCTGCAGTGTGGCCACATCTAACACCACTTGCAGCGCTGGTTGCTGTAAGTGTGGCCACTCTGCAGCGCTGGCCCTATACAGCTGTACTAATACAGCTGTAACAACCAGCGCTGCAAAATTTTAGATGTAGACATGGCCTTACAAGATTAGGCTGTCCCCAGAGGAGTAAGAAGTATGAAGGTCATGGGATGCTATTGTTATATTTGTTATGTTTAGTTTAGTGGTTTTTCAAATCTAGAAATTGTAGGTATCTTCAATCTACCCTCATACACACACACAGAGTCTGCCCTTGCACAGTTAGCTAACCTATGTTCTGGAACAGATTAGGTACTGGTGAAGGTAGTTTATAGGGCCTTACATGGCTACTCTAGAGCCCAGTATCAAAGTGAATACAGAAAAATCAATGTCCAAGTACATTTTTGACTTTACATGTATTCTCATTTAAAAGTTTGCTATTGTACAAAAGTTCCCCTGTAAATGTTTATAATAAATACTCAGCCTATGACATGAGAACAATTTACATCAGGATATTGCCATGCAGGAGGCTTAAAAAATGTGGTTCTGCTCTGAAAATTAACTGTAAAATTAGTGCCTTCTTACTCAGCAGCTTCATACTCCCTATGTGCATTCAGAGTTCTATTGTCTGACTTGAGTGAACAAAAATAAAAAGCAAACTGGATGTTTCTGTTCCTTCTTGTGCGTTGTCAAAAGTTTTTACTGGTGTGCAATCTTTAAACCTATGCAAAACCACTGACGGCACTGGAGTGCCACTGAGGTGAGAATTAGAAGACAATGAGGTGAGATGGCTATGGGAGGCAGATGGAAAGCATCCATAAAAGCATTCCAAACCCATGTACACATAGTAGAGCTAGCCAACATTTTCCAATTTTTGAAAAAATATTAATTTTTTGAAATTTCAAAAACAGTAAAATGTTTGAACTTTCATTTTTAAACCAGCTCTACTTAATATTTCTCCTAAATAGATCCCCAAGTTATAAAATACAATATTCAGTTTTATATATGCCTTTATGGTTTCAGTAACATTCCTGATGGAAAACAAATTTCTGTGCCTACTAGAAATCCAGAGTACATCATTGTACTGAATTGAAACATATAGAAAAGATTTCCCCCAACTTTCTTTATAATCATACTAATACAATAATATCGTATCATAGTATGTTCCCATCTCTGAGAAATATCACCTGATATTAGACTGTTATTAAGCTAGAAATTAGCATGTAGATAAAAATGTTAATTGCTTCTTGACTAATGGGGAAAATGAGACATTAAAATAGACTCTAGGAATTATTGATGAAGTGCAATGCTGCTTTATTTTACCAAGTGTTCTCAAATCCTGCACTACCAACTGTATTTTACAAATATAAGCGGGGAAACAGAGACTGAGTGAAAATGTGCATGTGTGCTCTCCTTGTTTTAATGGTTTGTGCCTCTGTGACTTTTCAGTAGATGGGGAGAGGGTAACACTTTTACAAGGATGTGTAGCTTGCCCTGTGTTTGTCTTGTTTTATTTAGACTGTAAACAACTTTGTGGCTGGGGGTGTATTTTAACTACGGGTTGAATCCTGCTCCCATTCAAGTCAATGAAAGCAGGAGCAGGTCCTATGTTAGTAAACAATGGTACTGTTAATTTTTTAAATAATAATAATTATTATTACTATTGATAGGACAGAAGCCTTAAACAATAATCAGTGATCAACAAAGGAAAGAAATCCACTAGCAGTTTCTCCTTAAGCTTGGACTGGCAAGCAACCAGATCACCAAAGGAGTTATTTCCTTTAGATTCCACTCTTGGTACGTTTTAAACTTTCTTACCAGTCACAGCACTTCTGCATACATTTGGAGGGGAGAATTGTGAGTCGCAGCACTGAAAAGTTGATTTACAGGAATTCTCTTCATCAGCTCTGCAACTTTCCAGAGTTCAGTTGAATTTCTTTTCCTGACTCTTCTGCTGTGGGGCTGACCTTACCCCATTGTGGAGCTGTGGTTTTCTCAGCTTTGCACATCATAAAAGGTTAGATGTGACACATCATTTTGAAAATGATGTGTACCATGAAGGATAGGTACCAAAAATAAATAAGCACATGAGTATAATTTTACTGCAGAAACACGTAGAAAGAAAACTGGACTTGAGAGAGTGATCCTGTACATATACACAAATATATTAAATGGACTCTCTCCACTGACCAGCTGTGAGAAAGGAAGATTCAGCTGAACAGACCTGTAGAGCCAGCCCATAACAAGCGAGGCAAGCGAAGGCCAGCACAGAGGAAAACAAATAGGACAACAAAGTCTAGCCAGTGTGTTTTGGGAAAGTTGAGGAGACCACAGAGAGCCAGTTTTGACTGATACAAAGAGCACGAGGAACAAAACATCCCCAAAGGAACCCAGGACTAAAATCCCTCCTGGGAGCCAAAGCAAGGCGGAGATTGCAGCAGACCCTGGATGACCCGTGCACGGGGCAAGAACTCCCATCCACCCCTCCCCCTCTTCTTCTTACATTACACCCAGCCTTGGCCAGCGTGTGTGAGTATAAAAGTGGGTTAGGGCTTGGGGCTCTAACAAGTTCTTCCTTCCTCTGAGTGACATGAGGACCCGCCCCCAGCACTCTCCACTGTTATTTTATTATTTTATTAATAAAGCTTTAAAATTTAGACACTTGGTGTGTTTTGTCATCTCCTCCCCAAACGATCCTGTGGCCTCAGTCTGATCACCTGATGCTTCAGGCAGATTGGTAACAGAAATCTGTCACACTTTCCCCAGCAAAAGAAAAGCTGCCTAACTTGGCTTCTTTTGCCTTCTCTTCAGAGATGGTTAACAGGGTAATTATCACAGTTAATGTACCATACAGCTCTTTTTAGGCAAGCACATATTATTCTTATGGTCAAAGATCCCAAACTGGATAATCACCCAGACAATGGATACCCTCTCTGGGGTGAAGCTTCAAACAGCTAAGGTTCTTGCCTAACTGAAGGAGTTGTATTAGCATATTCCCCTCTTCCTAGAGGTTTCCTGGGAAACTCACTGAAATTTAAAAGTTCATGCTGTTTCAAAAAGTCCTTTGAAGTTCTTAACATTTCTCAAGGTTTACATTAGTCACATCTCCTAGAGGGGTTACATACAATTCCACAATAATGAATAAATAATTGTATTTTTAATACAATGGACCCCAAAGGTATTAAACCTAATTCAATAAGATTCAACTTCATTAAATAAAGGTTATCCAGGAGATTGCCCTATTTCCTCACAGACAGTGGTACAAAAATTAGCAGACAAATACAGAAGCCCAAAATCACATTTTATAGTCATTTCCCAGAACTGAATTGCACTTAAAGTGTCAAGCTCTTCATGTGAAGGAGACATGCTGAACACAATCTGCTTTTACCTACTTCTGCTAACCTCAAATTATCATTTGATTTGAGTAAAAAACTGGAGCTATACAGTTCTGTCCTTTTCAATGCACTCAACTTTGGTATAGACTGTGTTAATTCATCAGGAGTACTCATTCATATTGAAGTGCCTATGCCCCAAATGGCATAGACACAATAGGAAAAAAAGACAAGTTAGCCTAAATCAAAATGAATGTATTTGTCTACAATTTTTGAAAAGTGAGAGAAGTAAATTAAAGCTGCACTCAGTTGTTTGGCAGGCACTTTTTGAAGCAGTTAAGCCAAGGTCTCAGTGACTTTGACAGCACCACAGGGGACGTATTTTCACATAGTTAAAATGTTCTTGAATAATTGCTCCAATGCATTAGGAATAAATGGGCTTTCGTTCAAAAGCAGCTATGTAGGATTACTTTGATCTTTCACAGATCTGAAAATGTCAGTCCTAGTTCTAACATTGCCTTTCTTTCTATTGATATTTCAATAATACAGCCGTATAGTTCATGTATATACATAAAGAGATGGGAGTGTTGCCAACACTGAGAAATAATCAGACAAGTCATTTTTTAATTATTAATTTGGATTTGTCTTAAACTGGCTAATCAGCTTCAAAAAGCTAAATTAGGAGTCATTTAAAGAACCATACTCTTTCTCTGGACAAGTATAGGAGTTATCCCACCTTCATCACCTACAGCTAGGGCTTGGCTACACTTGGAGGTGTGCAGTGCTGGGAGTTACAGCTGTCTTCGTACAGCTGTTTAGGGAAAGCACTGCAGTGCAGCCACACTGACAGCTACCAGCACTGCAGTGTGGCCACTTTTGCAGCATTTGCAGCACTGTTGGGAGTGGTGCATTGTGGGCAGCTATCCCACAGAGCTCCTTGTCCCATTTTGGCGCCGTGGGTTGTGGGAAGGGGACAGAAGGTGCGGGTCATTCCGCTTCCTGTCCCAACTCCCTGTGCTGCATCGCTTCACATCCCAGCAGTCACTGTTTTTCCATCCACATTTGGTGCCATCGTGAGTCTCCCAATGGTTTCTGTGCAGCACAATTTCTGTGGGAAATGGAGCCCGAGCTGCTGAGGACTTTGCTGATGAGTGTCGCCAGCACATCACGTTTGGCAGCTGAGCTATTTCTTCAGCTCCAAAGTGACAGTGAGGAGTCCGACGATGATATCGATTCGCCTGACACGTATGACACTAAATTGCTTGTGGCAGTAATGGAAATGCTCAGCACTGTGGAACCCCGCTTTTGGGCTCGGGAAACAATCACTGAGTGGTGGGATCACATCGTCATGGAAGTCTGGGATGACGAGCAGTGGCTGTAGAACTTTCGGATGAGAAAAGCCACTTTCATTGGACTGTGTGAGGAGCTCGCCCCCACCCTGCAGTGCAAGGACACAAGATTGAGACCTGCCCTGCCAGTGGAGAAGCGGGTGGCTATTGCAGTCTGGAAGCTGGCAACTCCAGACAGCTTCTGATCGGTCCCAAACCAGTTTGGAGTGGGAAAGTCGACCATTGGAATCGTATTGATGCAAGTTTGCAGGGACATTAATCACATCCTGATAAGAAGAACCGTGACTCTGGGGAATGTGCAGGACATTCTGGATGGCTTTGCACAAATGGGTTTCCCTAACTGTGGAGGGGCGATAGATGGGACACATATTCCTATTCTGGCACCACCCCACCTAGCATCCGAGTACATTAATCAGAAGGGCTATTTCTCTATGGTTCTCCAGGCGCTTGTGGATCACCGTGGGCGTTTCATTGACATTTACACAGGCTGGCCTGGAAAGGTGCATGATGCACGCATCTTTCGGAACAGTGGCCTGTTCAGGAAGCTGCAGGCCGGGACTTTTTTTCCCAGACTGGAAGATCACAGTAAGGGGTGTTGAAATGCCCATTGTGATCCTTGGAGACCCCGCTTACCTGTTAATGCGTTGGCTCATGAAACTGTAGACAGGGAAGCTTGACAGGAGCAAAGACCAGTTCAACTACAGGCTGAGCCAGTGCAGAATGACTGTGGAGTGTGCTTTTGGCCGTTTAAAAGGGCGCTGGCAATCTCTTTATGGGAAGCTAGACTTGGGGGAAAGCAGCATCCCTGCGGTTACATTCGCATGCTGTACCCTCCATAATCTTTGTGAAGGGAAGGATGAAACATTCAGTCAAGAATGGACCTCCGAGGTTCAATGCCTGGAGGCTGAATTTGCACAGCCAGAGAGCAGGGCTACTAGAGAGGCCCAGCACAGGGCTACAAGGATTAGGGATGCCTTGAGGGAGGAATTTGAGGCTGAAAGCCAATAGTAATGTTTGGTGCCTTGCACGGGAGTGAAGTGCAGTGGTTACAATGATTTGCAGTGCCTGTTTTTTCCTTGGGGTACGGTATCTTTCACTTTCTGCAATAATAAAAACTGTTTTAAAAGCCAAGAAATCATTTATTGAAAAGAAAGTAAGTAAAAGGGCAGGGGGGTAGGGTGGTGAACTGTACAGTCAGAGGTTTGTATATATCCTGCCTGGAGTGCTGTGCAATGACTGCTGCACTTCAGGATGAAAATGCTGCATGGTGATGGGGGTTGAGTGCAGGGGATAAGGATCATATTTCTCAGGCCTGGCAGGTGAACGTACAGGTGTTGGGGGCAGCTGGTGGTGGTAAGAACCTGGATGCTGGAGAAGGGGGTTTTGAGCTGACATTGGGGAACAAGAGAGAGAGCTTTGGGACGGGGGTGGGGGGCCCTGCACGGTAGTGCTCTGCCTGCATGGCTACGAGTGACTGGATACAGTCCGTTTGGCACGCCAGGAGGCTTATCAGATGCTTTGTGCTTTTCTTCTTAGCCAATGCCTTTCTCCTGCTTTCTCTTTCCCCCCAGTGCTGCATTTTTTCTCACCAGTCCTGCAGCTTCTTACTCTCTCTGGCAGACTGATTCATAACTGCTTTCACCATATCTTCTTTGCTTTTTTGTGGCTTTTTTCTCAGGTTTTGTAGCCTTTCAGCAGTCTCTGATATGGCCAGTCGAGTAGCAGTAGTAGTCAAGGACACTGTTATTAGAAAGACAAAAATTGAAACATTTAACAGAGAGCCAGCATTGTGTATAATCACAGTGAAGGAATTTACAGTCTCACTTTAGCATACTTTCCACATACCAAACAGAGCACAGAGAGCCCACAGCAGCGAAGACATGGTGAGTAAGGGGGAATGAGTGCAGGAGTTAATTAATCCTGGAAGCTATCTCGCTCCCGTGGGTCACCTGGGAAGGGGGACTGATCGGTTCAGGGCTGTACTGGGGTTTCTGTGCGTTGGGGAAAGCAAAGAGCTGCAGGGGGACCTACACTGAACACTATCCCTACATTTTCCACAGGAGTTAATCCTGGAAGATATCTCACTGCTGCGGGTCACCTGGGAAGCAAGGGAGGGTCTTCTACAGCAATGCGGATTCTGCCCTGGCCCCTATGCAGCTTGCCTATGTGCAGCAATGGTCTCCCCACCCCTCACGGCACAGTGGCGCGGACGCGTTAGCCTGACTGGGACAAGGACCACAGTGGCTCTCCCTGTAAACTTGCGCAAGCACGTTGCCCGCGCTCTGGCAGAAGCTTTTGAAGAGATTACCGAGGTCGATATCCGAGACATGATAGACCACATCAATGGGCTATTCCACATCTAGGCATGCATGCAGGCAGCCATAACCCCCGCTCCTCTCCCGAAACATTTCCAGCATGAAAATAAAAGCTGCTTACCGGGAACCCGCTCCTCTGCTTCTTCTTCACCAACAAGTTCCAGCTGCTGCGACTGGCTACCTTCCTCCTGGCTTGAGAAGAGCTCCTGGCAGCATGCCTCCTGGGACTCCGGGGTGTCTCCCTCCAGCCCAGTACCCTCACTCTCGGTTTCCTCTCCCCCCTCCACCTCCCTCTCCTCTCCCCGCTCTGAACTGTCCATCGTGTTCGTCGGATTGGCAGTGGGGTCACCCCCAAGTATCACGTCCAGCTCCTTGTAAAAACGGCAGGTCGTGGGGGCAGCACCTGAGCAGCAGTTTCCCTAGCGGGCTTTGCAATAGGCACTCCGCAGCTCCTTCACTTTAACCCTGCACTGCACCGTGTCCCAATCATGGCCCCTTTCCAGCATGGCCCTTGAGATCTGCCCATAGGTATCGTAATTCCTATGGCTGGAGCGCAGCTGTGACTGCACAGCTTCCTCCCCCCAAACACTGATGAGGTCCAGCAACTCGACATTGCTCCATGTTGGGGCTCATTTGGAGCATGGAGGCATGGTCACTGATTGATTGCACTCTACACCTGGCTGAGCAAACAGGAAGGGGATTTTTAAAATTCCCGGGACATTTAAAGGGCAGGTCACCTGAGGCTAGGGCAGTAGAGTGCGAACTGATGAGCAGAGGGCTGAACAGGTATTCTGGGATACCTCCTAATACCCTGGAGGCCAATTACAGCACTTTTGGTGGCCACACTTGCGGAGCAGCGCTGCATCACCAGCGCTGCAATCATTATACCTGAAGCAGAGCAGGAGTACAACCAGCGCTGCAGCCAGGGAGATGCAGCACTGTATGTGCCTTGCAAGTGTGGACGGTGAGTAAGTTGCAGCGCTGGTGGTGGGTTTACTGCACTGCAACTCTCCAGTGTAGCCAAACCCTTAGAGGGAAATTCTACCTCTCCCTCCACAGCCCTAACGATGGTGAAATCATCATCTTGGGCCCTCACATAAAGGGGCAGGGACTCTGTGCACCACGTGGCCCAAGCGCACATAGGACCCCTATACCCAATGCAAGTGGAGGTTGGACACAGGTGGGATGGAATGTGGAAAACAGCACTGGATCTATAAATGAATGCAGTGGCTATTGCAGAGAGTGGGGGATAGGCAGGGGAAACGAGTGCAGCAGAAGCCACTGCAGCCTGAAGTGGGGCAGTTTCTACCCCAACCCCATAGGATCCCACTAACACCAACCTAGCCATATGAGTTTGACACAGGTAAAAGGGCTTGCCAATAAAATTAATCTCTCTCAGCTGGGCTAGTTTAATCCTTGCAAACTAATTTGGACCAAATAACATTCTTTAATAGCATTTATGGAGAATATGAAGGATATTTAAAAGTTGATACCAATGGGAAGGCTTTAGATTATATTACTCAAGTTTTTATTATTTTTGTTCTGTATGAAGGAAAAAATATAAATCACAATAATATAAGAAAAATGTGAATGTAAGTACAACTATAAAACCATGCCTATATCACATTAATCCAGGGGTGTGATTTTCAAAAATGAGTGAGGGCACTCAACTCCCACTGATTTTCAGTAGGTGTTTGGATAACATTTTCAAAAGTGCCTAACTCACTAAAAGTAAACTGGGCACACATCTCCCTTAAAAAAGAACAAGAGTACTTGTGGCACCTTAGAGACTAACACATTTATTTGAGCATAAACTTTTGTGGGCTACAGCCCACTTCTTCGGATGCATGTATGGAAGATGGGAAAGAATTGACAAGGATTTGTAGGGGATCTTAATGCATGTCAGTCTGTTAGCAAGAGTTAGGCCAGCTGTAACCCTAATAACGTGAGATTTGTAGAAGCAAGGATAGTGTGAGGCGAGTAGGAAAGAACTGTGTGAGAAGTTATCACGACCTTGCACTGATAATCAAATACGTAGACTGATGCCCAGAAGAGAGGAAAATAAGATAGCAGGATAGCCCATGTATAAACAAAATGCAGCAGTTGCTCATTATTGCCTGTATTATTGCTTGTTATTGTCTGTAACAAAGGTATAAATGCTTGCTGTAATTGTTTATGTGTTGAGAGACCTGTCCAGGACTGGGGCGACCCAGTGTCCTAGGGCACTCCCTCCCTCTATTGCAATTGCTAGAGTTAGAATAAAGTATTTGATTTTGCTGTACCCAAACAAAAAGTGAGAACTGAGTTTTTCTCCGACAATCTGGGGCTCGTCCAGGATGGCAACGCCTACTGAGACACAGGCAGCTGCTGCGGATCGTTCCCCTTCGAACCCCATGGCGCCACAAGAGAGGTATGAGACCTTTTGAAATCTCTATTGGGGTGTCGTCGGAGGTTTGTCCGTGGGACCTTCTGTCTCTGTTGGGCTCACATCATCTGAACTTATTGACTGTGCAGCAAGATCAGATTCGGAGTGATATTAGGGAAAGGCCCCAATAAGGTTAGTTTACAGCAGTACTGGGAAACTGCTGGGTTGGTCAACAAGGTAATGCATAGTAAAATGCATTAGGTAATGCACAGTGAAATGCATTAGGTATGCACCAGTGCTGAGGGGTTTTTACCGCCTCAAGAGGGGTTGTTATACCACCTCATGGTATTGGGTCTGGACATAAGGTACAGATGCATCGTGGTATTTGGAAATAAAGGCCTTGGTGTGTGTGTGTATACACTGGTGTGAGTGACTGTTACCGGAAGACGCCCAGAGTACCCTGTGAAGCGAAAGCTCGTGACCAGGACTACTCTAGCGCAAGCCTGGTAACTAGTGGATCTTTAGGAGATCCGACCCACGGTGGTCTGACTCGGCCTGGCATCGTCTGGTGAGGAAGCTACCTGGGTCTAGAAGCGTGTGAACCCATCTTCCCTCCCCTTTCCTTTCCGTGTGGGCTACTGACAGTCTGATCATTTCACTGGATGCAATCAGAGTAAGCGGCGCCGTCTCCCTGAGACTAGCCGATGCTCTTTGCTGAAGGGAGATGTAGGAGGGTCGTGGCCATCCTCGTTAGCCTCTCCTGTGTGAGTACCCTGTAGGGAGAGACCCTTAGTTTATGTGCCGCTATCGCGGACAGGGCATCCCCCCTGTGTGTGTGTGATTGGAAAATGGGTAGGGGACAGTCTAAGCATTCCAGCTCATCCCCTAAGGGTACCCCATCTTATTTCATGTACGTACATTATGGTCCAACATCCTGCAGGTATTTAGACAACTGGAATCTTTACACGCTTGAAAATCCATTTAAACAATGCCCACTAGAAGGTACCTTCAATCTAGATAAGATCATACATCTAAGAGGAGCTTTTAATCACCAAAAAGCCTCTGACAGTGTGCGCAATTTGTCTATTGAGGAAAGGAACGGGTTAATTTGAAATTCAGCTTGGCCCAGAGATAAAGAGAAAGTTGCTCTGCATTCAAGGTCAAGAATCAACGCAGACTATGCTAAGTACAAAGAAAACCTGCTTTCGGCCTCAGTTGGCTGTGAAAAAAAATATAGACAGAGGCAAACCAAAGGCAATACAAGTTACAGAACTGAGATTACATTTGCAAAGCTTAACTGTCCAGTGAGATCCAACAGTGTGCCTTTATGACCCCGGAGCCGGTCCCGCTACCTTTCGACTGCCTGTGGCTTGGTGACACTGAAGAAGCCACAGGCAGTCGACCTGGACTGGAATCTCTGAAAGAGACACCGCAGGAGATTCCAGGGTGTAAAAGAACAGCCCTCCCAAGAGCGGAAGCATGTTGGAAATTCTGGACAAGCTGTATACAGGATAATCTCCCGTCCACCTCTCTCCCTTCTCTGAATGTTATATACAGACGTGGCCAGTCTGGACATGTGTGAGTATGAAAATGGCTTAGGGATTGGGGCATTAATGTTTTTCCTGAGTGATGTGGGAGGGTTCCCAACACTCTCCGTTGTTGTTTTATTATTTTATTAATGAAGCTTTAAAATTCAGTCATATGGTGTGTTTTCTTTATCTTCCCCAACGTCCTGCAGTGTCAGCCTGATCACCTGACATGAGGGATAGATTAGTAATAGAAATTTGTCACAGTTTGGTGAGCAATTGAGAAGGGGAGAGCCCTGCAGAATTTACACCATCTATTTGTTTTACCCTTGTTATTTTTATGTTTGATTTGCTTGGTATTGTTGATGTTATATGTTGAGGATTGCATGATTAAAGGAGTGCCCACTCTCAGCTGCAGTAAGTCTGAGAACTGGAGAGGGGTTTAGCATTCCTCTCTCCACTCTGGTTGACCGGGAAGGTAGATCTACCCCAGTTGTAGCAGGACTGGGCAATAGAGAAGTTGGAGAAAAGGGAAGAGATGTGTACTTGATAACTAGAATTGAGCAATTAAGAGCATAGATCATGAACCAGGCAGCAACTCAAACCTACGCCCAGGGCAAGTTGCAGGCCTTGAGACAGGACTTCCAGGTATAAAAGGAAGCCCTGGCTAAGCAAGTACCAGTCCTTCAGGGACTTGTCAAAATGTAACCATTTGTGCTCAGCATACGCCATAACAGCAGTGTGTTTGCCACAAGAGGAAATTGAATAGTTAAACACCAATGGACCATGCGTTTTTGCCCAGGTGGCAAGCCTCACAAGGGAGGACTCGTGTAGTCTTATGAGTAAGAATGTTTAAGGGAAGAGACCAGGAGGGGTGGGGGCTAGTTGAGAAGCCCACCCTCCTAGCTAAACTGGTAGTGGAACAAGTTGGTGCCCATGGAAGGGACGGTTCAGCAAGAAAAGCAGGATCGGGCCCAGGTGGGCAGGCAACAGACAGAGAGATTGGAAAACAGGTTGGAAAATTTTGAGGGTGTAGTGGAAGAAAGGAGTAAGTAAGTGTAAGCATGAGGATTTCAAATACCCAGGACAATACTTAAAATGGTCATTTGAGTTGATAAAAGTGGCTGTTGGGAGACAAGCAAGTGATTTAAGGAAGAGTGAGAAGTTAACTCTGTAGTTGCTGGAGGGAACAGCAGTTGAACTTTGTAAAATGCTAAAGAAGAAAGTTCTTGGTGTCTGTGAAATGTTTGTAAATAAATTCAGGCAAAGAAATTATTAGATTGCAATCATTTGGCTATGAACAATTTAGTTGAATTAGCTAAAGAATGTATGCAGTGCTATGTAATTGAAATTTTATTAGGCTCTAAGGGGCACTATAAGAAGTGCTTTTCTTTCAGTGTTTGAAAGCAGGAGTTAGTAGTAAAAAGCCATCAGATTCTGGTAATGTTAATTATGTCCCTTTTAAGGTAAGAATCTTTAAGCTGTAATAGCTTTGGATCCAGAAGCACGCCAGAAAGCATCTGTATTAATGCAAATTATCTAACTGATAAGGTAGAAGCCATTGAAACCTGGGCTGCCTATGAAACAAATACAAGAAAATATGGGGTAATTCCTCTGTTTTGCCTGAAATCAACAAGGGTATTTGTATATTTTAAGTGATGATTGACTGCCCAGAAGGGGTAGATCTCTGTATTTTTGTCTTTCAGATAATCAGAGAAAACTGATGCCAGCTGAACAGCATTCAACGTATCATGCTTTTACTGGTGCAATAGGAATTATGTTTCGTGTTCTATGTCCTGTCTTGTGGTGTTTGTCTTGTGGCCAAAATTGTTGTGTTTAATATTTTCGTAGAATAGTCTAGTTAAAATCAAACTGAAGGGTTAAATGCAGATACTTGTTTTATTCAACTTTGGAATACAAAGTGTTTGAATAAATCAGGACAATGTGATATACTAAAGTCTAACACATTTGCTTAAGTAAGAAAAAGAAACTTCATTGGCCAGATTGTTAATTAAAAAAAATTGTTGTTAAAATTTGCCTACAAATAGTCTTTGGAAGCAAGGACATGAAAAGTTAACCCACTCCCCATATTGTACATGGCTATCTCAGATTTCTAGCCAGAGGGCTGGGGATGGTGGGAAGCTATTGGACACCAGAGGTTGTATTGAATGAACTCCTCGAATTGAGTGTGCTTGTCCTGGCTTGTTGCTCCAAAACTCTGTAATAAAGTTATTTTAATGGAAGGGTATATGTGGCATCCATTGAATAATAAGACTAATGTACAGTATAATGGCAATGTTTATGTGTTCATGTCATAAACAGATAGCTAAGGGTTAATGTCTCTTTCACCTGGAAAGAAGTAACCTGAAACACCTGACCAGAGGACCAATCAGGAAACAAGACTTTTTCAAATCTGGGTGGAGGGAAGTTTGTGTGTGAGTCCTTTGTTCTTGGTTTTCTGCCTGTCTCTCTCTCGGCTATGAGAGGATTTCTGTTTCCTGCCTTTCTAATCTTCTGTTTCCCAGTTGTAAGTACAAAAAACATAAGACAGTGATTTATATGTTTTTTTATTTTGTATTTACATGTGTGTAGTTGCTGGAGTGCTTTAAATTGTATTCTTTTTGAATAAGGCTGTTTATTCATAATTCATTTAAGCAATTGACCCTGTATTTGTCACCTTAATACAGAGAGACCATTTTTATGTATTTTTCTTCTTTTTACATAAAGCTTTCTTTTAAAACCTGTTGGAGTTTTTCTTTAGTGGGGAACTCCAGGGAATTGAGTCTGTGCTCACCAGGGAATTGGTGGGAGGAAGAAGTCAGGGGGAAATCTGTGTGTGTTAGATTTACTAGCCTGACTTTGCATTCCCTCTGGGTGAAGAGGGAAGTACTTCTGTTTCCAGGACTGGAAATAGAGAGGGTGGAATCCCTCTGTTTAGATTCACGGAGCTTGCTTCTGTGTATCTCTCCAGGAACCCAGGGAGGAAACACCTGGAGGGGGGAAGGGAAATGGTTTATTTCCCTTTGTTGTGAGACTCAAGGGATTTGGGTCTTGGGGTCCCCAGGGAAGGTTTTTTGGGGGACCAGAGTGCCCCAAAACACTCTAATTTTTTTGGGTGGTGGCAGCTTTACCAGGTCCAAGCTGGTAACTAAGCTTGGAGGTTTTCATGCTAACCCCCATATTTTGGACGCTAAGGTCCAAATCTGGGACTAGGTTATGACAGTTCATGGTTGCGAAAAAGGTGTATGAGTGAAGAATGGAAGTTTCCTTTGTAGGTTAAAAGAAGCCAAGAAGGGAAGAAGGAAAAAGAACAGAATGAATTAACTGGAAAAAATAGCTAGCATGTTCAGTCTAAAGATAAGACACTGGCCCCACTCAAGGACACTGCTCAGAGCTAAGACTTGGCTGACAACCAAGAAAAAGGAGGGGGCTTGAATGTGCCCAGGCAGCTATGAGATCTGCAAAACACTGCCAGGCACTAATGAAATGTGTTAGGTTTCTTTTCTCACAGGTAAAGAAGCACTACCCAAAGACCCTAGCAGCCCTGCCACTCGTTGGAACCAGGAGACTGGATCTATGTAAAGGTCCACCAACGAAAGACTGCTTTGGCTCCATGCTGGAAAGGCCCTTATTAAGTCCAGCTGACCACCAACACCGCTGTGAAGTGCCAAAGACTGACTGCCTGGACTCATGATTCTCACTGCAAAAAGACCCCTCCACCTCGGGAGAATTCTCCTACTGATGATTAGCCTATTTCTCCTTCTGTGCCTTCTGGACAGCAGGGAAAAAGGACAAGGTGAAGTGCTAGTAACCTCTCCCTTGTCCACTGACAGACCTACTGTGCCTTTGGATTTTTCTAGAAGAATCAAAACCATTACAGGGTGATGTGCTGGTAACCTCTCCTATCACGACTGTTTCGGGAAAGAAGAAGGAACACTCATTCCACTGAAAATGCCAAAGTCCAGGAATTCCTGACTAGAAAGGACATTAAGAACTGATCCTGGTGAAGAAACAAAGAATTATACACTGGCAGGAAGAAATTTGTGGGACCCTGCTTGGGAATGTGGTATTGATTGGATTTTGGGGTTTATTCTACAGGCTGTGCCCTGTGTTTTGGATAAATACTTCAGCATGTATTGCTCTCTCTAATTGGATTTTTAAATGACAAGTACCAAAGGCACTTTGTTGCCACTGCCTCTGCCACCTCCTCCATTACACTATTACCCCTGTAACACATCCAAATACAGACAATGCCATATATTTGATAAAACCAATGACCAAGGCCTTCACACTTTAGTGATTTATTTAAAGATTGTTTGGGGAAAAAAAAAAGGAAAAATATTTTTAAAGTTCAGGATATCCCATATAAGTGAACAATTGAGTGGAAAATAAATGGATCAGTAGAAATAGAAATCTATGATATCATTACAAATAAACCCGAAACTCTGTAATTGAAATTGGGTTCCATAGTGAAGTAGATATGATGGCTATTCCTGGAATTTGTCCTGTGTTACATGAAAGAAGCCCTTATTGTTATTTGGTTACCCAATTAGTGAATAATCAAACGAATACCCAAAGAGTTTGTTCTGCCACTGGAAATTTTACTTGTATTGAAACCATTCCAGTGACGAATAATGTAACCTGTACCTTATTGCAATACACCCCCTCCTATGCTATTAATGTCAATGCCTCTTGAAAGTACCTGAGATTAGTTAAAGGTATACAACCAACAGATGTGATATAATACTACACCAAAGAGATATGTATTAGGATATCAATGGACTGTGATTAATACAACACTAGGGGCTGCCATTAGATTAGCATAACAGAGGCCCTGGGTTATTTCCTCTGGAAGAAGAGGGACTTGACCGGATCCCTATGGGATGGGGCCAATAGCGCAGCAGCCATTTGGAATATTATTAAAAGCCAAGAACATAATAAGAAATCAGGCCAACTAGAAAAGGCCACTAGCCTTATTTCTGGAGCTCAGCTAACCCAAGTACAGGCTAGAGTTGGTGAGTTACATGTTATTTCCACCTTTAGTTCTATGACCCAGAAGTTACTAACAGAGATGGTATTGAATATCACTGAGGCTGGGAAGGCATTGCAGTGGGATCTAGTTATGTTTAGAAATTCAGAATTTCCTGAATGACCAGCTGAATGGCCATTCGGAGTGATCTTGAGTACCAGACTCGGCCCACTGCCCTTACAGACACATCAGGAGTACCATCTGATCTGTGATCATGGAGACATACTTGGACACTTTCTGGGTGGAAGTGTGGACATTCACAGTGCTCCTTCTAAGCATTTGGACCAGTTAGAGGGGTGTGGGCTCCCACATACCAAATCCTGCTGGGTCCATGGGGAGGATGCATATAGGACTGGATTATTCACTGAGACATCTGGGAAATTAGACCACCTGGTATACCTAACTGATTTATAGTCAGTGCCCCTAGAATAACACCTGATATTTTGGATAGGAATAGGGAGTCAATGGACATTTGGCTGTTAGACCCCCTGCAGCTTCAGTGTATCCATAAACTGAAGAAAGGGGAAGTTGTCACTGTTCATGATAACGTTTGCTGGGAGGGTAGAGGACAAGGAACTATCCTGACAGGACACTTACTTTTCAGGCTAATGATAGCTGTATGTATGTTAAAACCACCACATTGCAAGATATACATTTTAATCTCATTACCACTGCAGGCAATCATATTGTTTATTGGCCTGCAGATAGAATTTTGCAAGTAGCCCTTAGTTTCCAGATACCCTTTAATTGGACCAGCTTAGTACCTGATCGATTTCAAAATTTGCTTTCATTGTTACCAGAGGTTCAAAGAATCTCTGAATTGCAAGGGCAAATTCACATGCTTCAGAATATATATCAAGCTGAAAAGAATGCCTTTCATACAGCTTATAGAGTGTCTACTTTATGTACTAAGTATGATATGTACTGTGCTTTGTAACCAAAACTGTACAACAACCTCATCATATTATTGCTATGGGAATGTTATTGCTTACATTGCTGTTAGTTAGTTTAGGATTATGTTATTGCTGTTGTAAAAGACATAATAGTAATACCTTTCATGTCCATGCTAATCATGTATTGTCATTACATCCAGTGAAAATCCCTAAGGTTGAAACATCTGATGTAGAATCAGAAATCCATGGCTTAATGCAAATAGAGATTTGAGAATATCTGTTGTACTAGAAGTACAAAAAGGGGGAAAGTGAGGCTTGAACTCACAACCTCAGCATTGCTCTGTATAAGTACCATGTGCTAACTGATTGCACCACTGGAGCCCTAATGACAGGTGGTTTGTAGAAGCAAGGATAGTTTGAGGTCAGTAGGAAAGAACTGTGTGAGAAGTTATCATGACCTTGCACTGATAATCAAATACGTAGACTGGCGCCCAGAAGTGAGGAAAATAAGATAGCAGGATAGCCCATGTATAAACAAAATGCAGCTGTTGCTCATTATTGTCTGTATTATTGCTTGTTATTGCCTGCAACAAAGGTATAAATGCTTGCTGTAATTGTTTACATGTTGAGAGATCTGTCCGGGACTGGGGCGACCCAGTGTTCTAGGGCACTCCCTCCCTTTATTGCAATTGCAAGAGTTAGAATAAAGTATTTGATTTTGCTGCACCCAAACAAAAAGCGAGAACTGAGTTTTTCTCTGACACATGGAATGGAACATATATTGAGGAGATATATATACACATACAGAGAGCAAGAAAAGGTGGGAGTTGCCCTATCAACTCTAAGAGGCCAATTAAGTAAGGGGGAAAAAAAAACCTTTTGAAGTGATAATCAAGATAGCCCAATACAGACAGTTTGATAAGAAGTGTGAAAATACTTACTAGGGGAGATAGATTCAATGTTTGTAATGGCTCAGCCATTCTCAGTCCCTATTTAAACCTAAGGTGATTGTATCTAGTTTGCATATCAATTCCAGCTCAGCAGTTTCTCGTTGGAGTCTGTTTTTGAAGCTTCTCTGTTGCAAAATTGCCACCCACAGGTCTGTCATTGAATTACCAGAAAGGTTAAAGTGTTCTCCTACTGATTTTTGAGTGTTATGATTCCTGATGTCAGACTTGTGTCCATTAATTCTTTTGCGTAGATACTGTCTGGTTTGGCCAATGTACATGGCAGAGGGGCACTGCTGACACATGATGGCATATATCACATTGGTAGATGTGCAGGTGAATGAGCCCCTGATGGTATGGCTGATGTGATTAGGTCCTATGATGATGTCACTTGAATAGATATGTGGACAGAGTTGGCATCGGGCTTTGTTGCAAGGGTAGGTTCCTGGGTTAATGTTTTTGTTCAGTGATGTGTGGTTGCTGGTGAGTATTTGCTTCAGGTTGGGGGGTTGTCTGTAAGTGAGGACAGGTCTGTCCCCCAAGATCTGTGAGAGTGATGGATCATTTTTCAGGATAGATTGTAGATCTTTGATGATGCGCTGGAGAGGTTTTAGTTGGGGGTTGAAGGTGATGGCTAGTGGTGTTCTGTTATTTTCTTTGTTGGGCCTGTCTTGTAGAAGGTGACTTCTGGGTACTCGTCTGGCTCTGTCAATCTGTTTTTTCACTTCAGCAGGTGGGTATTGTAGTTTTAAGAATGCTTGATAGAGATTTTGTAGGTGCTTGTCTCTGTCTGAGGGACTGGACCAAATGTAGTTGTATCTTAGAGCTTGGCTGTAGACTATGGATAGTGTGGTGTGTCCTGGATGGAAGCTGGAGGCATGTAGGTAAGTACAGTGGTCACTAGGTTTCCGGTATAGGGTGGTATTTATGTGATCATCGCTTATTAGCACAGTAGTGTCCAGGAAATGGACCACTTGTGTAGATTGATCTAGGCTGAGGTTGACGGTGGGATGCAAATTATTGAAATCACGGTGGAGTTCCTCAAGGGCTTCTTTTCCATGGGTCCAGATGATGAAGATGTCATCAATGTAGCGCAAGTAGAGTAGTGACGTTAGGGGACAAGAGCTAAGGAAGCTGCTGTGCTGGAATTGATATGCAAACTAGACACAATCACCTTAGGTTTAAATAGGGACTGAGAATGGCAGAGCCATTACAAACATTGAATCTATTTCCCCTTGTAAGTATTCTCACACTTCTTATCAAACTGTCTGTATTGGGCTATCTTGATTATCACTTCAAAAGGCTTTTTTTTCCCCCTTACTTAATTGGCCTCTTAGAGTTGGTAGGGCAACTCCCACCTTTTCTTGCTCTCTGTATGTGTATATATATCTCCTCAATATATGTTCCATTCCATGCATCCGAAGAAGTGGGCTGTAGCCCACAAAAGCTTATGCTCAAATAAATTTGTTAGTCTCTAAGGTGCCACAAGTACTCCTGTTCTTTTTGTGGATACAGACTAACACGGCTGCTACGCTGATACCTCCCTTAGCCACTTTTCAAAATCCCACCCAATAACATATATTCACCGAATCCCAAAATCCCACCCAATAACATATATTCAGTGCTCTGTGTTGTAAGACACCTCAGAGAAAAAGGCCCCAAGCAAAGAAAAAAAGAAACAAAGCAGAGAAAACATGATACTCCAAACACATGATGTCAAACCAGGGGCGACTCCCAAACCTGGGGCGGCAAGCCACGGCGCCTTCGGCAGCATGCCTGCGGAGGGTCCGCTGGTCCAGCGGCTTCTGCGAACCTCCCGCAGGCGTGCCACCGAATCTGTGGGACCAGGGACCTCCCGCAGGCAAGCTGCCGAAGGCAGCCTGCCTGCCGTGCTTGGGGCAGCAAAATACCTAGAGCCGGCCCTGTGTCAAACCGAAGAAATATCACAGTGAGCCTGAAGACTGATATTATACTGTAATGACATCAGTCTGTCACTGTCTCCAGCACTTGAGGATTATGGCATTTATATGAGAGTCAATGCACAAGGGCAAAATCTGACATTACCAGGTATTTTAAAACAGTTACAGGGTAGTGAGTCATCCAGATTGAAATCACAGGGTGGACAGAGAAGGCACAGAAGTTAAAAATTGCCCTAAATGCAGAGAGACTTTCTAGCTCTATAAAAGATAATTATACACATTTTCTCATAGGCAGCCCAGCAAATTAAAGGGTTTAAAAGGTAAGAATTTCCACACCAGGTATACAGATACAACTGACATTTTTGAGCTGCCTGTTAATAGCAGTCATCTTGCTATAAAAAGCAAGATTATTTCTGATAATGGCAAAAGAACTTTTCTATTGATGCTAATGGAAAGTATCATCAATTCCCAAGATGTGCGAGATTTTTGAGAAGTGTGTGTGTGTGTGTATACTAATGTTTCCTTTTGCCAGTTGTTGTAGCCAATGAAACAGGCAACAACACATTTTTAAATTTCATTTACAGTAAATTGCTTTCCTTTTAGTTAAGATATTTTGTTTCCAAAAGGAAAATTTTTACCACTGCATGGCAAAAACCTTAATAATACATAGTGCTACCATCTTCACCTATAATATATAAAAGCACAGTCGTAAGGTCAACAGAGAAGTTGAGATATATGCAACGCACAAGTGAAAACAGTGTACTGAAAATGCACAGTCTATTAATTTTTTCTCATTATTTAAGAATACACGTGGAGGGTGATGTCCATTGAGTTCTGCCATTGACTTCAATAGGGGGAGGATTTTACCCAGGGTGCCTATTCCTGGACAGCCTCATACACAACTTCATTTTCAGGACTTGCCCCACACAGTCATTTATTGTCCTGCAAAGCCATTTTAGTTCTGACACATAGTACTTTAAAGGTGCGTTAGAAGAGGCACTTTTAGATCTGGCAGCCTTTCTGAGTAGGCCCTGATGCTTGCAATTTCAAAATTTACACGCTATATTCTGTGCAAACACTGCCACTGTGTAAAACCCTTCAGGGCAGGGACTGTCTCATTATCAGTGTTTACACAGCACCCAGCCCAAAAGAAACCCAATTCTGATTGGGACCTTTGGGCACTACTAGAATATAAATATTTAATAACTGACTCAAAACCATCTAATTATATGCGTAATTAGTCTACGTAAATACATGTAGTTATTACATCTACCCTTCTCCCATTCCTTTGTGAAGGAGAAGGGCTATACTATGCTTTTGTACAGCACCTGCAGACTGTGACCTTAATCCTGACTGGAGCCTCTAATCACTGATGTAGTATAAAGAATAAATTATTAAGTATTATTATTATTATCATTATACAAATGTTATGGGCTGGGAAGCAGAGATATAGAGAGGTTAAGAATAAAATGTTCATACTTGGGTGCCTAAAGTTAGGGACTTAAATTCATATTTACCCAGCTGACAGGTGTATAGTAATTTATTCATGACAATGTTTTGACATCTTGAGGTTGAAATCAGGTTGTATAGAGGGGGAAACTATTATTTATTAATCATAGGAAAAGGTGGGCTTACATATTCAGGTACTGCTTTCAAAATGTAGTATGCACTGTTTAAAAAGCAAGTACAGAACAAATTCCATCCAGAATAATACTGGAAAAAACAGGATGAACAATTAAAGTGAAATAGAGGACACTTCTTACAATACATGATACTCAAAGATGGCTGATTTGCCCTAACTCCTCTTTAGAATACTAAATACGCTATCTCTGAGCGATTAAATCTTCTTGTAATTGCCGAAGCATAAGACAACAGTTTAATGAGCCCATAGTTTATCTAGTCAGACAGTTTCTTGCTTAAGAAACTGCAGTATAAAGGATATTGTTTTGAATGCAACTTCACAATCAGCTTCCTGCACAAAAATTAATGGTTTACTTGAATTTACAAAGTAAACGTTGTCACTCGTTTTCAGTACGCATAGGTTACACATCCGCAAATGGTTGACTCTAAGATCAGCACTTAGAATTACCCAGTAACTGAATGTGAATTGGAAGAAAGAGCCTGTTTTTGACAATAACAAGGCATTGCACAGAACTCAGTAAAAGTTTTATTCAGAACACAATTTAAAATGGACAAAAATGAGACAGTTTTTCAAAGTCAAAGTAAAATTACAAGAAATGGCTTTAAGGAAGACAAAGCTGCCTGCCAGAAGAAACCAAATTATGTGACAGACCAAGAGGCCATTCCAAAGTTGGCAACACATTTGTCTGCAGAGTCTGCCAAAGAGCCAGATGCGCCTGCTACACGAATGCACCCAGAGCTTGGCATGTGAATTCTGCCAATACTATTTACAGTAGAAAATTAATGGCTCAAATCTAATTTAGGAAAAGTTGTCTTGGGCCCACATTACTGTCAATTTTTGGCAAGGATATTTGTAAAATGCTACAATTTGTTTTTTAAGTTTAGAAAAATACTAGAAAAAAAGAGTTGATAATGTTTAATAAATACATAAATTTCTTATTTGTTGCATACATTGGTACTGTTTCAGTATCAAACACTTACAACACAAATCCATTTTCAAAAGTAAGAGGCCTGTTGGCTCCTTATTGAAACTATTTTTTTAGGGGGGTTTGGCCCTTCTCCAATACCAGGAGAAAGTGGAAGGGCCAAAGAGGAATCAGGATCCTGTGACTGACAAGTCCCCTGAGTCAACAGGGAGAGATCAGTTAGATTAACAGTGACCAATAGGCAGGACAATAAGGGGGTTGAGAGCCCAAGGTCTGTCCTTCAGATGAGCTAAGGCTACCAGGGCAGAATAAGGCAGAGCCAGAGAGATTGCAGCAGCCCAGAGCTGGGGAACTAGACCCCAGAGCAGAACCAAGGAGATTGCAGAAGCCAGAGCAGCAGCCTGGAGCTGGCGCAGTGGAGACCAGTGGTAAGCCAGGACTGAGCTACAATGGGAAGCCACAGGACCACAGCCAGGATAATGAATGATCCACGGTGCAACAAGTAAACTGGAAACAAGTGTGGTGAGCAGCTAGGGAGAACAAGGTGGGGATCCTGGGCAGAGAGGGCCCAATGGAGGGAGACATCACAAAGGCTGGACTTGGGGGAGAGGGGCACAAACCTGACAGGAGGGTCGATACTGGGGAGAAGGTTCCTGCCACCTAGAGCCTGAGGGTGCGTAGCTACCACCAAAGCAGATGTCTTACCTACAGTATCACTGCAGAACATCCAGGACACATAAGGAATAGGCCGTGAAATTTCTTCAGTGCCCAAGATTATTGCTTACAGTGTTCTCCGTGCCTATGGTGTGGGGTTTCTTCATCCTTAACCCTCTCTGTTTTTCCCTTATTTGTTTACAGCAGCTGTTTAATAAATTGCATGTGGTTTATTACTCAATGTAGTGATCACCGGGTCAGGGAAATGGCCAGTGAGGAAAGTGGGGACATCCTAACCCCTGTCCTGAATGATCCACAACAAGACTGGGGGTTAAGCTCCACAGGATCTTGGACTCAGCCTCACTGAGGTTATGAGGACTTCACCACATGCGGGAGAGAAAGATGAGTGCTCGAGATCAGGCAGGCATTCAAGCGAAGGGAATTGGGGCAGGGACTCAGTTCCTTTCACCATCCAATTCCACCAGGGTAATACGGAAACCAGGAAAATTCCCCATGATAGCAGGACCATTTTCCCCACTTACACCAAGATTCTCCCAGCTAGAGACACATTTCCTGATCCAGAGCCATTAAAGTCAATGTAACAGAGCCCATTCAGTTGGCTTTGGATTAGACCCAAGATGGCGACTTTTACTCAGAATGGAAGACATTTTAAAAGAAATATAAACTCTGAAAGCACGGTAGGAAGATGAATTCACTCAACATCAACGGCTGTTCAAGGGAATTATATGTGTAAGCAGAGTCAGGATAAGCTCTACCCTGACATCTGGTGGAAAGAATTTCAGAGAGTGTATTTGCATAGGCACGCCTACCCTATCCCAGACTGCCGAGCTGTGGAACTGCTTGGTGACAAATGACTCACCCTCAGTTGGGTGGTACTTGCTAGACAAGGGACATGGGTTCCAAAACCCAGTGAATTGAGAGAGGCTGGGGACAGGTATTGGTGCCTGGTGGTGCAGTCTCCTTGTGGAGCTAGAAGCACCAGTTCCACCCCCTCCTCTCTCCACTGTGGAATGTCAGAGTTGATTTTATTTATTCCCTCAAGAATCTAAATACAGGTTATGGAGCTGAACTCACTTTGGGCTAATGGTGCACTAGCACTGGGGCTCCCCTACTAAGAGCTGAGGTCACTAAGAGTTGAAATCACTAAAGAGCTAAAATTACTGAGCTGAGAGCACTGAGTACTGTGCTATCTAGTGGGGGAGCCTGAAGATATACTGTGGAACAGAGCAGCTGGCGGAGTGGAGCAGTTGTGGGGACGGCTGGTGGCAGCGGAGCGGCTGGCAGAGCGGAGTATTTGTGGGACAGGTGGAGTGGCCCACAGAGCGAGCGGAGCCGAGCAGTTTGCAGGGGGAACTGGAGCAGCTCATGGAGCAGAGTAGCTGTGGAGCGGAGCGGAGCAGTTTCTGAGGACGGCTGGAGGAGCAGAGTGGAGCAGCTGGTAAAGCGGAGCAGTTCGTGGAGAAGGCGGAAGCAGAACCCACGAAGAGGCAGGGCAGTTGGCCTTGGACCACGTAAGGTGCCCCTTTCTACCCAGGCTGGGGGGAGGGACCTCTACAGATAAACTCTCGAACTCTGGGATGGCATTGACCAGAGACTTTTGGGTTATTGGACTTTGGGGTGATTGGACTTACAACCCTAAGGGGAAAAAGGACAGTGCCAAACGGACTTGGAGGTGGGTTATTGTTTATGGTTTGTGTTATAACCCTGTTTGTGGTGTTTCTCCAATGGGATGCCGCATTGATTCCTTCCTTTATTAAAAAGATTTTGCTACACTCAGACTCCGTGCTTGCGAGAGGGGAAGTATTGCCTCCTAAAGGCGCCCAGGGGGGTGTGGTATGTGAGTGTCCCAGGTCACTGGGTGGGGGCTCGAGCCAGTTATGCATTGTGTTACTGAAACGGAACCCCTGGGTACAGAACCCGGCCCTTGTTGCTGCCAATTCAGAGGTGCAGAAGGGTTATATATGACTAGCTTCTATATATGTCTTGAAATTTAGGAAAGATCTGCATTAAAAGGTAAACAACAAAACTAAATTTAAACTAAAGGTCTGATCCTGCAAAATGTTGCATTGAAGCCCCTGGCACTATTCATATGAAAGTACTATTGTGTCAGTATAAGCTGTGGGGTCAGGCCCTGAGTTCCAAACTGATGTGCTGAATGTCCTAAGTAGGTAAGCAGTAAGAAGTATTCAGCAAACCAATATGTATTAATTCTCTTTATTTTAAATTCTTATTCACCGTTGTAAAAGCACTTACACTCTCTGGTTCACTGAAGATAACCCAGCCTGGTGAATAGGTGCATAAAGAACATAAATCTGGAATTAATTTTCAAATGACTGCACTTTTTCCTCACTCTGCCTCTGGCGTGTATTCCCAGATCCCATGTACTACTCAACCTCATTTCCCTCCTTCAAACTCACTTCCAGAGGTTTAGCTTGCCTTTGCTGACCAACACTGTGGCCTTCAGTCTAAACAATGTCTATAAATTTTAACAAATGCAGATTAAAAGAGGAACTATCTAGACCTGTGTGTAAAACCAACACCTCAGTCCTTCACAGTTCTAATGCTCATTCCTCTACACTCCCTCCTTCCACACGTACTTTACTGTCATTCTTTGTTGTGTTACAAGCTCATATAAATTAAGATCTTCACGACAGGAACCTGTCATTTTTATTTGTCTGTCTATTTCCATGCACACCAATAGAGCTGTATAAATAATGAGTAACAATTTTCATTTTAGTTTTGCAGCTTACTTTTAAACCCACAAAATGAAAATTTAAAGAGAAGATGTTCAAAAGCACCTAAGGGATTTAGGAGTGCTTTGCTTTTGAGGCAATCTTCAAAATCTCCCCCAAGAGTACATTCCAACCACCTAATGTGATTTTTCCAGTTTATACAGAATACATATATATATTCATTTTTAATCAATACATATGAGAAACAAATAAGTGCTTGAGATGGATTGTTCCTTAATATTATGTTAATGCAAATACTTAGGCCTTCGATCCTACAAACACTTACATATAGGCTTAACTTTACACATGAGTATCCCATTGAGCTTAATGCAGGATCAGGACCTAACATACTCCCACTGAAAGAAATGAAGACATATTCCTAAGCATCAGAATGAACCCTTTAGCAAATCCTTTACTAGAGCTTACTGTTTGGGAGCCAACTGTAATTAGTAAATGAGGATAGCCCACTACTAACTTTGGTCTGAAAGTTATATAGAATATTTTTTGTTAAAACCAATTATGTAAATATAGTGCTCATGAAACATTCTGAACAAACAACTGTGGCAGCTGAAATCCTCTGTTCATCCACTGAACGGTCCAATAAACAATAGAGTTTGCACATAAACACACTGTCCTGCTATTGTACCTCAGCTTGATATAAGGGCCGATGAGGGAGGAGAGGAGAGATGTAGTATCTGTTTCACCCTTGGCCAAGGAATTGTTGGTCACTACCAACCTGTATGTAACTCTGAAGTGAAAGTGTCATGATCAATTATCAAACTCCTGAACTGTTACATCTCTCCACTTTTCTGTCTCTTGCTTCCCTATTCATCCAAATCAATCTCTGTCCTTCCCTCCCCACCAACCACCATTTATCATGGTCTCTGAGGCCCAGATTTTTAAAAAGATATTTAGGTGTTGCTATGCTCAGCGCTGCAATGCCTAACTAAGTTAGGAGACTAAAACTCATTTTCAAAAGTGATTTAGGCACTTAGGAGCCTAAATCCTATTGACAGCAACATCTAAATAATTTTAAAAATGAAAAGTATCACACCAATAGTAGCTTGGAGTCTCACGTGCTGACAGCAGAATGAAATAGACGCTGTTCAATATTATAATTAGGCTTCAAGGGACTAGATTTTTATTGGTCAGAAAACATTGATGTCATTGTACATACACAAACTGATGAACAAAGGTATTTTCATGGATGGTCATCAGAATATACAGATAGGCAAAGCAAAATGCTGCTTGAGAATGTATTAGAGTTTCATTTAAGGAGATTTACTTTGTATATTTTGATGTGTGATGTTGTCAATTTGTGTTTTAACAGTTTTTTTGCATCTCAATATTTACTGTTATTAAATAATTATTGTCTAACCTCCACAACCTCATTGTCTGACACGCACCCCATAGTTTCCTGTCACAATGAAAATTTAAAAGATAAAAATAAAAAATGCTTAAAAATAAATATCCATTGATGTTATAATAAAATATCAAATCTGCCAAGCCAAATTATAATGAGCTAGTTTTATTCTGCAGTCAGTGTTGTGGGAAACACTACTGTGCAGGCACTGAGCCCTGATACATCTTCTTCAAGCAATTGGCATCTTGCAGAAAGCCTTCTGAACAATGCTTTCCAAAGCAAATCAGTGTTGTAATAACAGTTGAAAATGGGTGACGTCCACCTTGATGCTTTGGTCTCATTAGCACTACAAAAGTATCCCTCTCTTTATATTCACCCCTTCTTGTCAACTGTTGAGAATAGGCCATTTCCACCTTAACTGAATTTGCCTCATTAGCACTGACCCCTCACTTGGTAAGGCAACTCCCATCTTTTCATGTTTTGTAATATATATACACCTGCCTACTCTACTTTTCACTCCATGCATCTGATGAAGTGGGTTTTAGCCCACAAAAGCTTGTGCCCAAATAAATGTGTTAGTCTCTAAGGTGCCACAAGGACTCCTCGTTGTTTTTCCTGATACAGATTAACACGGCTACCCCTCTGAAACCTGTCTTTTTTTAAATGATCATATATTATCAGTGATACTCAGACTGCGGCTTGTGAGCTGCAAGTGGCTCTTTAATGTGCGTCCTGCGGCTCTTTGCATCACATGGTATGAAAACACGGTGTGATTTAATTATTAACTAATCTAAGTTATTAACCACTCAGAATGCTTTTCCAGTGTTATTAACTAATTATAGTTTATTTTATATATATTAAATATTTAGTTTTCATATACAGATATGAAAACTAATATTTCCCCTATCATACTTTTAAAATATGACTATATAGTACTATAGTAAATGAAACAATGAACTCACATTACTTTGGCTCTTTTGGGTAATGTTAATCACTAATTTGGCTCCTGGACCACTGAAGTCGAGTATCATTGATATATATATATAGAGAGAGAGAGAGAAAGAGGGATCCTCATTGTTGAGGAGAATATCCATGACAACTCAACTAAGGCAGAGCTTAAATATGAGAAAGTGAAAAGGTCAATGTGTTGTCCTGGATTTGAGAGGTGTGTATATCACAGAATGTGATCAAGCTAATTGCAACCATAGCCACCATGAATTAATGAACCAGAACACCACATAGTTAAGGGTTAATTGAGAAACAGGTTTTCAGAAGCAAGGTCAAAACTAGCTACAGTTTCTGCGAATCAGAATAGGAGGAGGGGACAAACGTAAACAATTGAGACTACAAACTTTGGTGGTTTGAAAACCTTGCGTCTAGGTGCCTCTGATATTAAAAGTTTATTGAAAGTTAGAAAAGTGATGACCTATGTGTTTTGTAGAAAATAGTTATAAAAGATTAGCTAATAGAGTATACTTTGGAGCAGTCCTCTGAAGCCATCTTGAGAGACGTTTTTCCTAACACCTTTTCTCCCCAGTGGGTGAGCAACTGGTCACAGCAAACCTGCTGTTAATTACTCAATACCATTCCAGATGTTAGGTAAATATCTGGGATGTTCTAAACCTATTGCTTATGTTTGTGTCTGTTTAAATCTAATAAACTGCAATTTTAGATAGAGCACGCTTACTTGCGTGAATCTTATCAGGTGGAATTGCTGTGTTCCTATTGATTTATTCCTTATACCACCAGGAGTAAAATAGTTAAGTTGCCCCTGTTGGGGGTTCTGAAAACCCCTGGTAACAGATGATGCAATTGGTATGGAATGCTGAAAATGTAGTTATCTCCCTCTGGCTGACCTGTACTTGGGAGCAACTGGGCCATAGAAAGCGATTATTTTAAATTATAGTAGCAAAAGCATCTCAGGATTGTGTTTCCTGTTTTTGCTGCTGCTGCTGAATATATAGCTTAATGTTTTATTTCTGTAATACATCACTATATTTCTATCTTGGTCAGTATTCTGAAGCACACTTCCAGTTAACAGATATTCCTTGGTTTTGTTCTTTACTCTTATACATATTTCACATTTATCTGGAGTCAATAGCATTTATCATCTATTAAGCCATCCATTTAATTTATCTAAATCCTTCTATAATCTGTCAGATGGCATTGTTCTTTATTACTAATTTATATGCCAAAATCAGAAAGTTTACTCACTGTCCTTGTCAAACTACTTAAAATATATAACTAAAAAGCAAATTAACAAGTAATGATATTTATGGTACTCTACCAGTAATCATTTTCTGCTTTGAAGTCTAATTTTTCTTTTCTACAGTTTCAGAGAAATGTTCAATCTCCCAACGTTTTTCTTCTATTCTGTGCTTCAGTATCTTCATAACTGATTTCCAATACAAAAACTTTACCAACTACATATTGACAACTACAGCTAAAAGTAAATGCAAATTCCATGTAGTTGCATCTTCTTTGCCTGTAATGCCAATAACATATTTGAAGAATTCAGAGAAAGCATAGCAATAAGGCACAATAACCTATTTGTAACTATGTTGGTAATTTACAAATGTTACTTTTTTAAAGAGTTCCTTTTCTGAGGTACTCACAATAGTCCCCAAGACTTCACTAAATCAGAAGGCCACTCCATGGAAATGTTGATTTCTTACGGTTGGGGCCCAACCAATTTCACAACCATGAAAAACGTGTCGTGGACCATGAAATAAACCATTCTCTGAGAAATCTGATCTCCCCCTGCTGCTGGGAGCCCCACAGTCAGGGGCTCCCAGCTGCTAGTCCAGGCCAGGATGGGGAGGGAGAGGAGTTGTCCTTCCCCTGAATGGCTGCTCTCAGTGGGGAGATCAGACCCACCTCCAGAGGCAGCGCAGAAGTGAGGCTGGTACACCCTTCTGCCCCCGCGTCTCAGGGCACCCATTTTCCAGGGGTCACTGGGGCCACTGGACAGAGGCCCTGTGGGTCCCTTCATTAATCACCACTGTCCAGGACTAGCAGGTAGGAGCCCCTGACTGAGGCATTCCCAGCAGCACAGGAGAACTTCCTGACGCTGGCGGAGTATTCGACAGTAGATCTGATCTCCCCGTGAGAGAGGCCATGCAGGGGAAGAGCAAGTCCTGTCCCTTCCCTGCCGGCCAGGGCTAGCAGCTAGGAGCCTATGGCTGGGGCACTCCTAGAAGCACGAGATCAGACTCACCTCCATTTCCAGGAGCCTCTGCCCGCTGCAGGAAGTTCAGTGGCCAGCTCTGAAGGCAGCATAGAAGTGAGGGTGGCAATCGTGCAGCTGTGTCTCTCATGATCCCCTTTTGGATTGCCCTCCCTCCCCCGATTACACACCATGAAATTTCATATGTAAACATCTGAAATCATGAAATTGACACATTAAAAAACCCTCTGGCCATGAAATTGACCAAAATGGACTATGAATTTAGTAGGGCCTTACCTATGATGGTTGACACATTGGCTATGTCTCTCATGGTTTAAAGCACAGCCTTACTCTGAAAAGGGAAGCACAGTAAAAATAACACCTTCCTCAACTGGGCTTCTGGAGATATGCAGAATCAGATACTTTCTGTCACTACATTTGGAGTAATTTTTTTCTGGATTTTTTTTTAACTCCTTTTAATACTTCAAAGACAGCAGAGCTCAGACTGAGCTTGAATCTATTTCCTCTTGTCTATAAACAGAATTCTTTACAAGGTTCTAATTAGATACACTTGTGCAAACCAATCAGGGCATTTTGGTTCTATTGATATCGCTGATCTCACAGTTAGAAGACAATGGTGTTGTACAAATGCCCCGGCCCTGTTGCACAACCTCCCCGGCCCTGGCCCCTTACCCCCGGCTCCCCCCTCACCCGGAGCCTCAGCGCATCCAGAAACTTCCCTCGACTGCGGCAGCATGGCTCCGGCAGGGCCTGAGCTCCGCCCTGCTCAGAGCCGCATGGTAAGGGGGCGGGGCTGCGAGCTCCAGGCTGAGTGGAGGAAGCTCAGGCCCCACTGGAGCTCGCAGCCCCGCCCCCTTACCATGCAGCTCTGAGTGGGGCGGAGCTCAGGCCCTGCCGGAGCCATGCTGCAGCGCTATCTAGGAAGCCTCGGCCGTTCTCCATTTCCAGGAGCCTCTGCCCGCTGCAGGAAGTTCAGTGGCCAGCTCTGAAGGCAGCATAGAAGTGAGGGTGGCCCGGGGCCTGGGGCAAATTGCCCCACTTGCCCCACTTGCCCCTCCCTGGCAGCCCTGAGCAGGTAAACAAACTGCAATTAACCTCAAGGAACAGAGGTCACCCATAGGAAAGGAATGTCAAGGGAAGCAGGGAAAGAGGTAGTAGGTCAGGCTTGCAGGGGAGAATAGCGTCCAAGGTAAAAGAAAAACAGGCATGGGGAAAGGTGGCGGTGACTAAGTAGTAGACTAGCATGTAGATTGGAGCAGAGGGAGAAAGGCTAGTGACTTCAGGTTTCCACGGGCTAAGTCCTCACTTTGGGGAAATGATGTTTGCAAATGGCTTGCTCAAATGGCAGGATGATTGCTGAGGGAGGCATTTGTCAGAATTGCTCAGATTATCTGCTGTCTGTGGAACTCTACTGAGCTGAGACCAGACCCTCATATAGTGATTGGTGACATAGGGTGATACTGGAGACATGGCTATAGAAGGTTTGAATGAGGAAAGAGATAAATCTGTGAGGAGTTTCCCCTGATCACTATGAAAGTTCTGCTCACTGTGGACACTGGTAAACCCACATGGGTGTACAGCTCAATGAGAAAAATTGGGGGCTGAGGCAACTGTGTATGGTAATCCATATAGTCATGCAGAGGTATGTGATCAAAATGAAAATGCCTGAGATTCAGGACAGGGTATACTGTGGCACCAATGGCTCTGCCACACCAGGCCCACACTCGGAGCGCAGGGCCAGCTTTAGACTGATTCAGCCGATTCCCGGGAATCGGGCCCCGTGCCTAAGAGGGCCCCGTGCCTTAGGTGCCTTTTAAATTTTTTTTACTCACGCCCGCTGAGGTCTGCTCTGGGGTCTTGCGTGGCCCCGCTCCTCTGACCAAAGTGCCGCCAGGAGCGCGGCTGCCACGCAGTCCCGCTCTCCCGGCTGGAGCCCCAGCCGGAGCGCTGCAAGGTGCCCCACAGCCCGGCTCTCCCGGCTGGAGCCCCGGCCGGAGCGCAGCAAGCCACCCCGCAGCCCCACTCTCCCGGCTGGAGCTCCAGGCCCTTTAAATAGCCCCCAAAGCCCTGGGATAGCGGGGGGCTCCGAGGGCTATTTAAAGGGCCGGGGCTCCAGCTGCCTCTGCCACCCCATCCTTTAAACAGCCGCCGGAGCCCCGCCACCCCCATGAATTCTCCAGGGCTCCCACGGCTATTTAAAAGGTCTGGGGTAGGGTAGAAGCAGGGGAACCCTGGGCCCTTTAAATAACCCCCAGAGCCCTGGGATAGCGGGAGGCTTGGGGGCTATTTAAAGGGCCGGGGCTCCAGCTGCCTCTGCTGCACCCCCTGCCCTGCCGTCACCAGCCCTGCCCCCCCTGCCCGCAGCCAGCTCTGCACCCTGTGCCCACAGCCAGCCCCTGCCAAACCCCCTGCCCTGTCTCCAGCCACCCCCTGCCACACACTCCTGTGGCCCTGCCCAAAGCCAGCCAGCCCGCCACACAGCCCTGCCCACACCAGCCCTGCACACCCTGCCCACACCCAGCCTCAAACCCCCTGCCCTGTCTCCAGCCAACCCCGTTGCACTCCCCTGCCTGAAGCCAGCCAGTTCTGCACTCCTCTGTCTCCAGCCCTCCCAACCCCATCCCCCTGCGGCCCTGCCTGAAGCCAGCCCACCCTACACCCACCATCTCCAGCCAGCCCTGCACCCCTTGCCCTACCTGCAGCTAGACCCTACCTCCAGTCAGCCCCTGCCCTGCCTCCAACCAGCCCCAAGTCCACTGCTGCTCTGCAGTTCCCAGGGCAGTAAACCTGCACACCTGCTTAAATGAGGGGGGCAGGGAGCAGCTGGGACCCACACATGTGCACACCCGCAGGGAGTGGCAGGGACCCACACATATGAAATGGTGGTCATTAATAAGCAATCAACAGCATATATGATGCAATGTACATAATATATAATTGTATTATTTATATAGTTATGGAAAGTAAATAATACATGGAAGAAATGAAAGGCTTTTTTTTACACTTTTTTTTTTTTTTAGTCATTCCTGCCAGGGCCCCGCGGAAAATGTTCGAATTGGGCCCCGCACTTCCTAAAGCCGGCCCTGTCGGAGCCCACAATGACAATATGGGGGCCCACAAATATGTTTGGCACCACGGCCCACAAAATGTTAATCTGGCCCTGACCCATATTCTGTTGGTGAAAGAGAGAAGCTTTTGAGCTACAGGGAGCTCTTTCACAGTATCTCTCTAATATCCTGGGACTAACATGGCTACAACAACATTACAATAGTCTAAGCAGATTACATATATGTGGTTACCTTTAATCACTCAAACTTTATCAAAACTTGAAATCAAGTTTGTTTGACAAGGTCTTTTTTACTTAATACCGTATTGACTGGCCTTAATTGTCTTCTTATCCTTTAATTTTTTATAGATTAAGTCCTGTAACAGCTTTTCCATTATTTGATGTCAGGCTAATTGGCCTGTAGTTATCCAAGTCATCCCACATTTCCTTTTTTAATACTCCATGACATTAACACTTTTTTCTAATCTTCTGGGATTATTCCATTATTCTAATATTTATTAAAATTTAACATCAGCAGGTCAGAGACCCCATTAGCTAACTCTTTCAGGACTCTTGGATACAAGTTATCTGAGCCTGTTGATTTAAAAATGTTTATCCCTAGTAGATGCTATTTATCATCCTTCTTAATTACCAATGGAGTAGCAAGTACTTTCTCATCTTCGTGTAACATGAATATATTATCCCACTTCTTTCCAAATACTAAATAGAAATATTTATTGAAAACTTCTGCTTTTTCTGCATTGTTATTAACAATTTTACCATTTCCATCTAATACTGGGCTTATATTATAAGGATTTCTTTTGTTTCTTATATACTAGAAAACCTCTTATTGTCCTCAGCCCTGACACCTGTGGATTTTTCTGTGAACTTATAAATGTTCTATACTCCATAACTTATCATTTATATTGACTGCTCTCTGTTTCCCCTTTCATCTATTTGTCATTTGTTGATCTAGAAATAATTGAAATGTAATTAACGTAAAACCCTCGCTGCCATTTTTAGAGTTACTTTTCAGAGCACAACTACACTTCTAGGATTATAAAATGACTAATAAAATTTCCTTCCTTCTATCCTGTTATCTGGTTATAATAAATATTAATTGTTTCTAATCTCTTATTAACAACTTGGAAAAGAATTAGACTTGTTACTTAGTAACAGGTTTCTTAAAAAAAAGTACATAGTTTTTCATTTTTACATATAAAATGAACATAACGTAAGAACATAAGAACGGCCGTACCGGGTCAGACCAAAGGTCCATCTAGCCCAGTATCTGTCTACCGACAGTGGCCAATGCCAGGTGCCCCAGAGGGAGTGAACCTAACAGGCAATGATCAAGTGATCTCTCTCCTGCCATCCATCTCCATCCTCTGACGAACAGAGGCTAGGGACACCATTTTTTACCCTTCCTGGCTAATAGCCATTTATGGACTTAGCCACCATAAATTTATCCAGTTCCCTTTTAAACATTGTTATAGCCCCAGCCTTCACAACCTCCTCAGGTAAGGAGTTCCACAAGTTGACTGTGCGCTGTGTGAAGAAGAACTTCCTTTTATTTGTTTTAAACCTGCTACCTATTAATTTCATTTGGTGACCCCTAGTTCTTGTATTATGGGAATAAGAAAATAACTTTTCCTTATCCACTTTCTCAACATCACTCATGATTTTATATACCTCTATCATATCCCCCCTTAGTCTCCTCTTTTCCAAGCTGAAGAGGCCTAGCCTCTTTAATCTTTCCTCTTATGGGACGCTCTCGAAACCCCTAACCATTTTAGTTGCCCTTTTCTGAACCTTTTCTAGTGCTAGAATATCTTTTTTGAGGTGAGGAGACCACATCTGTACACAGTATTCGAGATGTGGGTGTACCATGGATTTATATAAGGGCAATAATATATTCTCAGTCTTATTCTCTATCCCCTTTTTAATAATTCTTAACATCTTGTTTGCTTTTTTGACCGCCTCTGCACACTGCGTGGACATCTTCAGAGAACTATCCACGGTGACGCCAAGATCTTTTTCCTGACTTGTTGTAGCTAAATTATCCCCCATCATATTGTATGTATAGTTGGGGTTATTTTTTCCAATGTGCATTACTTTACATTTATCCACATTAAATTTCATTTGCCATTTTGTTGCCCAATCACTTAGTTTTGTGAGATCTTTTTGAAGTTCTTCACAATCTGCTTTGGTCTTAACTATCTTGAGTAGTTTAGTATCATCTGCAAACTTTGCCACCTCAGTGTTTACCCCTTTTTCCAGATCATTTATGAATAAATTGAATAGGATTGGTCCTAGGACTGACCCTTGGGGAACACCACTAGTTACCCCTCTCCATTCTGATAATTTACCATTAATTCCTACCCTTTGTTCCCTTTGATCTTTGAACGAGTTCATGCACGGAGGCATGAGGTACTACTCCTTACTCTAGCCCAGACCCTAGCACCCCAGAGAAGATTCACAATGAAGGAGTCCGTTGTCTGATGAAGACACCAAGCTCTGTGAAGGCAAGGGGAAAGTGCCTCCCAAAGGAAATTAATGAGGCAGAAGTCAGTAATGGTGGGAATTTCAATTTATATATATTTCAGGAGGAGAGACTGAAAATGATGAGGACAATAGAATATACATCGTGTCAATGCCTATTATTATAAGGAAGTAAGTCAAGAAATATATATAATTAAAAGGAAAGCAAAGCAATGTTTCCCTAGCAACTCTAAATGCTGTTTCAGTCCTGTAAAAATTCATTGTTGTTTACTCATGCTTTCCAGCCATGATACATATTTTCCAGAAACACTATAAAAAGCCTATGCTAGCTCTACCATTCATTCAACGTTTGCAAAATAATTGATTTATAAAGCAGATATGCTGGAGTACATAAAAAGATTCATTGTTATTTATACACTAATAAATGTTCTCTTATTTTGAATGAGGCAGGCTCTGGGAACATTAGGGAACTGTGTGTTTCCCTAAGGATGGTGCAGAAAATGTATTATCCAGTCTGTCTCACTCTGCTGACTCAAAATGTTGCATAAAACAGCATTCTTTTCTAGTTAGGAAAATATTATACGGTAGGTACAAAAAACAGTTCTACGTCATCTCACAGCTAAGCAAAAGCAATGACTTTGGTTAGGGTTTTGCTCTAGTGTTTCCCCTAACCTTTTAGTATGTTATTTTTAGACCAAACTCCTGTACACATAAATCCCAAAGAGCAGCCTGTCAGTTCTAGTAGTAAATTACAGCATAATTTCAAAAATGCTAAAGTGAGGCAAGTACTATGCACCAAAATATTAGAGAGAAGAAATACAGCAAAAACCTATAAGCAGCTCCCAAAGGAACTGAAATGCTCAGAGTGGAAATGGGCTCTGAAGCCTTTGCTGTTTACATCACTGGTTTAAATCTGTTGCAGATAGTGACCCTAATGATTGTTCAGCGGCCTAGATAACAGGCATTTCTGGACTCGGTCCAGTTCTTGGTGTACAGATATCCACAGCACAACTGTTTGTCAGCTGCCATACAGAGACAAAGAACTGCATGGGTGTTACAACCCTACATAAGCTTCTACTGGTGGACACTTACGAGGCTGCTGTACCAGACACAATCTTTGGCTCCCACATGCTCTTGGCTCCTTGGTCCTGGGCAGAATTTATGTGGCACTGTCTCTGGGCCTCTAGGCATACAGTCCAGGTGCAGACAGTCTGACACCCCTCTTGGCAGTGGGGACCTGAAACAGGGTCAGGACTCACCACCGCTGGCACCTCCTGCTGGTTACTCCAGGAACTAGCTCTTGTCAGCTGCGGAGCGCCCACTGCGCATGGTGTCTCATTCGTTGTCTGCTCTGCAGATTTGGGAACCGCAGTGCTGCCCGCTTGGTGGTGTCCGCTTCAGGACACTGCCCTCTGGCAGTGCCCACTACTCCATTCTCACCCCCTTCCAGGGGGCAGGGGGGTAACGACAGTCCTTCGGCTTGCACCTGCCTCAGTGGCCAACCACAATTCCAAAGTCTAGCCCCTCATCTCAGGGCAAGTTGCAATCTGTCTCAGTCACACTCCTCTGTGGCCAGGTGCAATGCAAGGGGGAAGGGAAGGGACCCAGGCCCACCCGCTACTCTGGGTCCCAACCCAGGGACCCTCTAGCCCCAGCCTCTCTCTGCCCTCCTTCTCTCCCCTCTTGTCCGCCTGTCTTCCCTGGGCCACTTCCCCTTTGGCCTCGTGCACCTTCTCGACCGGTTTTAGCAGGTGCCACAGCCTGGCAGGTAACTGGGCCGGAGCTCTCCTCTGCTCCCCAGAGCCTGCCCAGCACTGCTCTATCCAAGGTGCTACCTCCTTACCTCAGGAGCCAGTCCTCCTCCCTTGCTAGTCAGGGAGAGACTGTCCTCTTCTTTGCTAGGCAGCCTTTATATAGGGCCCAGCCCGGCCCTGATTGTCTGCCTCTTTTCTTGCCCTGATTGGCTCTCCTCAGGCCTTTGCTGATTTGCTGCAGGTCTGCACAGGCTCTCTGGCCTGTTCCAGCCCTTTTTGTCATGGAGTGGGGCAGCCGCCCCACTACAGGACCCTATGGTCTAAGTGCTTAGGCCCTGAAAATAGTGCCGGCTTGCCACGTCTCCCAGAGTTCCACTGAGCTGTAGTTTACTTTTTCCCCTCTTTGGGAGCTATGTGCCCATGCAAGTAACACAGCCTTTGAAAAGGAATTTCTGAACACACACACTTTGCTTTTAGAGAAAGCACAAGAGATATATAGATCTATAGAAAAACAACAAACACCTGCCTGCAATACTCTGCCTCAGTTTCCTCACCCTTCCTGAGAGGCCTTTATGTCTTCATATCTTTCAGGGAGCCCAGGATTCTTCTTTACCCCCTTTCCTTCTGCCTACTCTTGTCTTCCGGTTTTGGTCTCTCTGCTCGAGCACCGCCCACGCACAAGTTCTCCTGGGGTTTGGACATGAGTCCCAGCATCGTACCTCATTCATCAGGCATGCTGCATTCACATGCACAACCCCCTTTATCTCACAGACTTGCAGGGCAGGGTTGGAGCTGATAAAATTCATTAGCAAATCAATATTCCTTCCAGGGAATCTCCATTGTCCTGCTAAGGCAAGTTTATTCAATTGTTGATGGTCCTTAATATAAGTCTCATTCGGGGTAGACATCCAGCTGTCAGTTTCCTTTCCTTAAACCAAGAAGTATGATATAAGGATAGAGTAAAAGAAAACCATAAGAGTATAATTATATAGAGAGTTCAAAAAATCAGGCTGGAATTCATAAGTTCACATAGATTCCCAAACTGTCACAATGGATAAGGATATCAAATTACCCTCTCACTCCCTGAATATGATGCTTTTGGACCGGGGTGGAGCAAATTGGTGGGGCAGTATGAAGAAGCTTTCACTGATGCTGCCTATGCCACTAGTGTCCTATCTCTCCAGAAAGTCAGTCTCCCAGGCTGTCAGACTGAAACCTCTCACAGATTTAAACTTTTTAAAACACAAAACTCTCAGTGTTATTGAAAAGTACACTATACAGTGTGCCATGAGCCTCACTTCACAAACTATACAATAAAATATCAAGGAAGAATTAAATTGTGCTTTTGCAAATAGTTAGAATGTGAATCAGAGGATGATTTCAGCAAATCCAGTGTAGTAATTACAGGGTAGCTAGAATAAATAGACTATAATAGAAAAATGAGACAGGCAATCACAGACAAACTGTTTACTCCCCCACTACCGAATGAACAGAGTGAAAGGTCTTTATGAGGGATTTTCTGACTGCTTGCTAGTAGATTATTATTGATGTCTGTCTTTTAAGTTTACTTTGACATTCTACAATGACATATTAAGTACCTATGATACTGAGCACTTCTATAGTTCTTTTCTATCAAACACCTCACAGAACTTTACAAAAGGTCAATAACTATTATCTCCATTGTACAGAAGGGATGCTGAGGCACAGAGAGGATAAGACAAGTGATTTGTCTAGAGTCACACAGTGAGCCAGTGGCAGTGTGGACTAGAAACCAGTATGGACTAGTGCCATGTTCTAACCACTAGGAAACACCATGAATCTCCAGTGAAGCAGTTGGGTTTGCACTGGGTATAAGTCAGCACACAGTTTGACCAAGAGCCTGATTTTCAGAAGTGCTGAGAACTCAACTCCAGCTGAAGTCAATGGGAGCCAAGGTTTTTCAGCCTCTCTGAAAAACAGGCCTTCAATGCCTAATGATATCCCAACCTGAGATAATTAAAAGACACAACGTGGACTATTGGCACAGTCCTACATTTGCTGATCACATCCTGTTAGGTGCTAAGTATCCTGTACCTATATTAATTTCAGCACTTTGTAGGACTGGGCCCAACAGTAGTAAAAAAAAATATCAAAAAAAATCTATGAACCCAAACAATAAAGCAAGATGGAAATCTCTTTTGAAATCTGAGTGAGAGAAGTTTTCTTGTTCATTCCTTCCTCTGTATCCCTTTTGTAAGCTTCGACTCACAAACCATGTCTTTCAGGCTATTCTATTTTCAACAAAATGTCATTGCAGGACTGAGCAAATCTCCATCTTCCTGCTGCCCTAGGGCCAACCAATCTTTCCATACTGCACATCTATCTAGGGCTTTCCCATCAGACGTGCCTCACAGTTCATTCCACATCTCATGGGGGAAACACAGAAAGAGCTGAATTGACTAGCTAGCATATACCCAGAAGAAAGAGGGAGATCGCCTGTAACCTGCAATGAAGTCTTAGGAGTCTGAGTGAGAGTAACGGAGGAAAGAAAGATGGCTGGGGAAGATCTATTGCTTTTGCATGGTGGAAACTAGGTAAAAGAGGCCTAATAATCAGCCCTTCCTTAAAAGACAACTTGAAATAAGATTTTTCTTTACTGTTCTCGTGTCTATACCACATATTATAAAAGAACTAAAAATAGTGAAATAACAATTACTAAACTTCTTAATAAAGTAAACTTGCAAAACAGATGAAGGAATTTTTGATTTTATAACCCAGGGGTAGGCAACCTATGGCACATGTGCCAAAGGCAGCACATGAGCTGATTTTCAGTGGCACTCACACTGCCCAGGTCCTGGCCACCAGTTTGGGGGACTCTGCATTTTAATTTAATTTTAAATGAAAATTCTTAAACATTTTAAGAACCTTATTTACTTTACATACAACAATAGTTTAGTTATATTTTAGAGACTTATAGAAAGAGACCTTCTAAAAACGTTAAAATGTATTACTGGCACACAAAACCTTAAATCAGAGTGAATAAATGAAGACTTGGCACACCACTTCTGAAAGTTTGCCGGCCCCTGTTATAACTATCACCATACCAAGATTTCAGTCTTGTCCAATCCAATGTTTAAAGCTTTCTATCTTTTTTTCCTGTGAGTCAGATGAACAGAATGCTGTTTTAGTGTCATACTAATGTATTTGAGTATCCTTTGAAACTATTGACGTAATCATATAGATGACATTTGGCTTACTGCCTGTAATACATTGAGGGGGTAGAATCTGCACTTGCCAGCTTTCTATTTGTTTTCACAAGTCATCCAATGTTGATTAAATTATTGTTGGGTATCTCAATTTTCACATTGAATTTGCTTGTCTAGGCACAATATTGTGAATGCTATTCTTTATTTTTATGGTGAATACACATATAGAAAAATAGATTACTGTGTATATAGCAAAAAGTATATAGAAAATGGGCTCTGATTCAGCCTTTTTTAAAATTTATGTGTACACATTCTTTTGGTCTCTAGTGGATCTTCTGCTTGACAGGAGAGGTGCCCTAGCAATATGCTACTCTGCCAAAACACAAAGAAAAAGAACTGATCTCTGCTGGATTTTGGCAGACTATGTATGTGAATGGGGATTTCAAAGATGAGCATGGGGATTCCCTTTTTTGACCATGTAAGGGAAGTGTGCAAGCCTTAGTGTGCAGTGTACATGATATTACGACACAGATGGACAGCTGCCACCAGCATATGATTCATTACTTGAAAGAGCTGCCCATCACAGCTTGTGCTAATATTCCTGATATTAATGCTGCCACTTCTGCTGCCTCAAATGGCTTTGTATCCTCTGTGCTAGTACCAATGGACACTCCTAAGCCTTTTTCATATATGCTAATTTCACTACAATCAATGCATTTTCTCCACGTATATGCTTTTTAAACAGATTGTTTTGCAGGAAATCAAAGTAATGATGCAATACAAATGTTGATTCCAATGGCTATTACTAGATTCATCTATGCCTATTTACTATATTTCTTCATCTCATCCCCCCTTCCCTTCATACTAAAATCTGCCCTAAGACACCTTTGTACTATTTCATAGAATCACAGAAATGTAGGACTGGAAGTGACCTTCACAGGTCATCTAGTCCAGTCCCCTACACTGAAGCAGGACTAAGTATTATCTAGACCATTCCTGACAAGTGGTTGTCTAACCTGCTCTTAACCTCCAATGATGGAGATTCCACAGCCTCCCTAGGTAATTTGTTCCACTGCTTAACTACCCTTACATTTAGGAAGTTTTTACTAATGTCTAACCTAAATTTCCTTTGCTGTAGTTTAAGACCATTGCTTCTTGCCCTGTCCTCAGTGGATAAGGAGAACAATTTATCACCCTCCTCTTTATAACATTTTACATACTTGAAGACTGTTATCATGTTCCCCCTCAGTCTTCTCTTCTCCAGACTAAATAAACACATTTTTTTCAATCATTCCTCATAGGTCATGTTTTCTAGACCTTTAATCTTTCTTGTTGCTCTCCTCTGGTCTTTCTCTAATTTCTTCACATCTTTCTCAAAGTGTGGTGCCCAGAACCAGACACATTACTCCATTTGAGGCCTCACCTGTGCTGAATAGAGTGAAAGAATTACATCTTGTATCTTGCTTACAACACAACTGCTAATACATCCCAGTGTAATACACTGCCTTCAGAATGCTCTCTACAGCATGCTTTACTATAAGGTGTTTGGAAACTAACAGAAAATACCTGCTGAAAATCTGAGATTATTCTATGGAGTTAAATATCTGTACAAGATGTGTCAACAACAAATAAAGAATATATTTAAATCCCCATTTCGTGACGCAGGGTGGATAAGAAAACACAGTGAAAATGTTTCTATTTACTAGGATAGTCTCCAGCAAAGAAAAAAAGTAATCTCATGCAATCTGCACTTGTATAAACCACACCTAAACAAATCATCAAGAGGACTTTGTTAGTACTTGTTTCACCAAATAAATTTCTCTTAGGTCTTAGCAAAATGCAGACACTATTGGGTGGGAGTTAGCAATCAGCACACTGTACAGCTGGTAAAGGAGGGGAAATTGTATCCAAAGGACACTAGGACAAACCCCTATTCTACCTAAAAAGATTGTGGGATTTTTAAAGTCTGCACAGAGCCAAAGAAACTATTGTTTTTAAAAGTTATAATTATTAAACCCCTCAGAAACACAGGGAACCCAATTTGTCTACCTCAAAAGCACAGAGTCATCCCTGTAATAATTTGATTCCTATGAGGTTAGCTGCTTCTAACATGATGCTCAGGCCTCTAAGCCACCCCTTTGCCTTTGAAGGTCCTCTAAGTAACCAGCTATCTGGAAACTAAGGGGAACCTGATTCCCTCAGAAGTAAAAGTTGGAAAACTGATCAGACCCTCCCCAGCTGTGAAAATGATTAAGTGCTCCCGAGGCTAGAATACTTGTGTTCATTTTGTGTGTCCTAGTTTCTGCTTCTCTTTTTTGCCGAATATAAGCTTTTCATTAAAAGTTACATTTCTAGTTCATTCTATGTCATCACAAAGTGAACCAAAGTGCTATTCCACTGTAACACTACAGGAAGAAGGTGTTGACAGACAAGCAGCAAAGCTGTTGAACTACTGTGCATGCCCCTGCTAATTACAATAAAATGTTAAAGCCTATCTAGAAATACTAACACTGGGTTGTTTATTACATCATCTGTTTTCCAGAGCAGAACTTTCCCCTCATTGCATTGCTAGAAATACATTGGTATTTCCCCACAAAGATGTGACATTTGTCTTTTAAATTTCACAATCCCCTTTCCACAGAGCAAGTACTCACCTTGAGTATACTCAAGAGCAGCAGTTCCCAAACTTTATTGTTTCATGTACCACTTTCTTCATAAATTGTCATGAAATGAATCGATGGAACATCAAGTTTGAGCACCATCAGTGGTATGTCTTCCACAGTATGGGAACTCCTGGTCTCGAGAACTGGTAAGGGTCTTACCTCCTTGGCTTAAATAGTGCACAAATCATCAGGCAAGAAGTGTCATGAAATGGATTATCTTTTATTTTATTTTTTGCATATGCAGCTATCACAACATTTCTACATTTTCATTTCATCAAGAACATTTTGTGCAGCACTACACATTCTCATACGTTTCAGCTGTAATTTCATATATTAACTTCTCAGATTTCCCCTCCTTCCTCTCACTCCCACAACCACTTTAAGCTCCCTGTGCACATTTATATTCTGTTTCTAATTAAGCAATAAGCCACAACAGGGTATGAAATTCTTGGCTATCGGTGCATGCTTTGGGTGTGTTCTGAGGCATGAGGCCATGCATACTCCAATGTGTCACACAGAGGACATAAAAATTGAAACAGTTGAAAACAAAAATGAAAGATTAGGGTTTTTAATCTTGTAAACACAGTATTTTTTATATATTGCAATGCCAGAAAAAATAGTGCCTACAGAAAGAAACCTAGAACTTTTAGAAGGAGGGTTCCTACTATTGATTATGAAGGCTTTGACTAGATAACAGGTGAATTGTTGGCTCTTAAGTAGCTTGTCTTCTGTGGACCAAAGCGATCCTATACAGAGTGACTCCAGGATATTGGGATGGTGAATCTTTTCCTCCATAGAATTTACATAAAAGGTATGCCATAAAGTTGTAATGATAGTCTAGTACAGGGGTCAACAACCTCTGGCACGCGGCTCACAGGGTAAGCACCTTGGTGGGCCAGTTTGTTTACCTGATGCATCCGCGGGTTCGGCCAATCACAGCTCCCACTGGCCACAGTTTGCAGCTCCAGGCCAATGGGGACTGCAGGAAGCCATGGCCGGCACATCCCTCAGCCCACGCCGCCTTCCGTAGCCCCCTTTGTCCAGTGGGAGCTGCAATCAGCTGAACCTGCGGACGTGACAGGTAAACAAATTGACCAGGCCCATCAGGGTGCTTACTCTGGTGAGCTGCGTGCCAGAGGTTGCTGACCCCTGGTCTAGTATATAAATAAGTAGTCAATTTTTTTAAGGTGTACACTTCAGAAAAGTGCATTTATAGGCAATGCTTTGCAAAACTGCGTATGCAAAGAAACAGAATTATTTTCAGAAGAGCCACTGAAGCGTGTAGTGCAGCTGAGAATAATTCCACCTCAGTGGGCATAACTTTGTGCAGCTAGGTTAGCACACATCTCCCCAAACTGCTTGTACAAAACTCCAATCTATGCTCTGAAGTGCACTCCATAAATATGTTCTAACTGCTACTTTTTTCTTGATCAAAAAGGCTGTCCACTGTAGCACTAGGCGAAAGTTTAATTTTAATGATGCCATGGCCTGATTGTTGTTTAATAAAATAAGAAACATTTTTTCCTCTCAACTGTTTTTATGGCCTACAGATCTTAGTTACAGTTTATGACACTGACACTAACAGTCCTCTGTCTATATGTTTTACAAGCTAAGTAACACCACGTTCTCTCTGTATCTTTTTTTCCAGTTTATCAAATGTATGATGAAACACAAGATTATCAGGGTTTGGCAATTCATTTTTTATTCATTCAGACTGAAAAAGACAGAACAAATTAGTGTCTTACTCCAGAAATAAGTTATTTGCTATTTGAATAAATAGGTGTTAGTGAAGCTAACATGGATAAAGATTTTCCATCATTCTTGAATTCGTTAGTCATTATTTCCATTGCCCTGTATTGGTTTTTACTTTTGATTTGTATTTTGCTGTTTCATGCATTTTTCCACAGGTGTTGGTTAGGTTTGTGATTGACTGAGCGTGCAAAGCCAAATTTTAAAATATAATAGTGAAAATGTTGCCTAAATACGTTCACAATCAACTATATTCCCCAGTAGTTGGAGTTGTAGGAAATGGAGTGCAAAGCATTGCACACAGAGCAATTTAAAATACTTCTTAATTCTTTACACATGTAAATCCATCACCTAAATCTATGAGCATGAGCTATGTTCCTCTAACTATGAGGAAAACGTACTTATACATTTAAATAGATAACTAAGCCCCAAGAACCTCTCACTTATTGTTCATCTTTTGCTTAAAAGACTGGGTCGAGGCCCTTTGGAAAATGTGGCCCACATGGTAAAAATGAATTCTTGAGTAGCTAACTATGCTTCTCAGGTTTCATAAATAATTTCAAGAGTTGAATGTACATAATTTTAATATGTAAAGCCAGTGACTTTCAAGCAGTGACTATGGGAAATCCTAGTAGCACTATAATCCATGGAATTACAATGGATCTTCCTTACTAAACCAGAATACCAGTCCAGAGAGCTGGTTGCACAGTTGTTAGGATTTCCCACTCCTGTCCATCTCTGGATACCAGTCCACAGTAAAAGAGCCACATAGAAAAATCAAAGAGCATAAAAGTAACTCAGTATGAAATTTCACTGATTAGCCACCTAAATTTTAGGGGGAAAAACAGGAATTTATGCCCCATTTCAAGTGAATTTTAGGTTGCAACCCCAACCATGGAATCACTACCAAGACCTCCATAATTAATATCATTTACACACAACAGACATATTGTGTTTGCGTCTTGTAACAAAGTGGTCTGTCCTCTTGAAGGGTAGTGGGACCTGGAGCCATCCAACCCTATTTGAAGGTCTCTTGTAATAATTGAGGCCTAGCAGGACTGCTTTAAGATCCATGAATTGTCACAATGCTCTGTTAAATAAAATTGCCCATTGCCCCTCTTTGGGGGACCCTCAAAAAGGAACTTGGAGGAGAAAATGAAATGTTACCACCACTACTGTTGCCACGGCAGAAGAATTTTTATTATGACGTCCAAACACTGACACATCAGTGGGAAAGCTTGACCATTTTTGCTGCACCAGCGAGGACCCCCAGCCTTATAATGTGAGATTTTGCTCTCTTTTCCCTTCCTTTATGTGTCCCTTTCCATCCGCCACTATCTTTCTCTTGTCCTCTCTCTCTTTCTTGTCTTTTCATCTGATCCTGAAATCGACTGCACAGTATGGCACCAGCACAGCGAGACAAGATGGCTCATCCAACTCTGCTCAGCCTGAGAAGGACCAGTGAAGGAGAGGGTCCTGATCAGACCAACCAGATGACAGCCCAGACTGGAGAGGAAAGCTGGACTCCAGAGCAACAGCAGTTGTGGCCGACCTGCAAGCCCAAAGTGCCTGTCCATGACTGACCAGCCACCTTATATCCTCAGAACACCAACAACATGTGTATTTCCCTCATATTTTACTATCCTATCTCTTCTCTCCCTTCTGTTCCTGTCTGTTTTGTCAAAAAGCAGGCAAGTAATTATCGATCCAGATTCAAAACTGAACTACAGAGCTAACTCCTTTCTTCCCCAAACAACAAGGACTGCTTGAAAGAATAAGAGATTCTAATCAATAGTCCCTCTCCTTAAAAAGAGACTTTGATAGGCCTTGGTTAAGTTTGTTGTATATAATCACTCAATTTCACTTTCTATGCTTTTTGCCTTGATTTGATTCTTCTCCTTTTGTGTGTTTCAATCAATAAACTTCTAAGCTTTGGCATAAATTTCCTAATGTGTTTGCCAGAGTACTAAGCAGGCTAAGCAGTAACAAGTGTCTGTAATCAGAATCCTGAACCTCATTTAAAACAGTTAATACTGTACAGTGACCGTCATGTTAACACATTTGACTTTTGGGGCCCATTTATTCCACCATAATTAATACAAACAGGCATCTTTACAAACAGATAGTTCCAGGAAGATTCACCAGACCAAGCCAGGAATAGGACCAGGTGCCTGAATCTTACCTGTTGAGAGTTATAAGTGGGCTCTTAGCTCCATCAGTAGGGGCCTAGAGTTCAGAGAGACCTCCAGGGAAACTCTTCCGTAGTAGAATCAGGATGAAGGTGGGCTGAGGAAGCCTTCCAGGATTCCAGCATAGTCCCAGGAAGGAGAGATGTGGAGACCCTACCCAAAGGGCAGAAGTTTGAGCCCCAAGACCATGGCTAGGAAAAGGCCAGAGTGGTCAGGAGTCCAGAGTGAGACGGACAGTTCCTCTACTTAGAGGGGGCAGGGAATCAAGAGAGAGCTCCAGACTGAAGCTCTTAAACAAGGGTAAATGGAAATTCCTGAAGAAGGGAGGGTTTGAGTCTCGAAGGGTCAAATGAACTGAGTGTTTATTTTATAAGGGCTTAATAAATCAGACACCAGGAGGAAGCATGTCACTTTAAAATTCTTGACTGTGTGGAAGTTGATTAGAGAATCAAGAAGGGAACTGAGGTGGGGTGACTGCAGTATCACACCACAGGGAGGTATGATCTGGGACTGCACCCTACAATACTTCCATTAAAAATTCCTGTAATTTGACAAAGTATCAAAGAATTAACTGTAGACTGATTGCACTGTACTCTGAGCATTTACTGAAGATGAAATGTCTTATGGCACACATATGAGTGTAGCATATATATGGTTGTTACATAATGCTTTAATGGATATGTAAGATGGATGGTTCTGATTTATGACAAGTTCTCCAGATAACTCAAGTGGAAGGGAAAAAATGCTGTGAACAATCTCTTGCACATCCAATTATGATGTCTCAATCTCATCCTGACTTCCCATAGAACAGATCATTTAATAAAACTTTGGATTTCTCTGCCAGCACATTCAATTCCTTTATCGGTTTAACACTGCACCTACAACTTGCTTTGAAAGAATTGTATTTTTGAGTTGTTGGAATGCTTTCACACAAATCTCTCATTTTTTGTTCATTTTAACTTTGTTTGAAGAAAAATTATTTTGGTAAGTGTCCTGTCAAACTACTGCTGAGTAATTCATAGCTGTTTAAAGTAGAACAAAAAAAGAGGGGTCAATCAAGTAGAATTTAGTCAAGAGTAAAAGCATTTCTAAACTGTAAAACTTTGATTATCATTTACAAGCAACTGATGTGGTCTGTGTGATGATGTCTTAATTTTGACAGGTGTAAAGGTGTAGATTTAATTCAGATAATGGAAGGAAAGATTGAGTGCCCAATGCTTTGCTGGCATAACTCCACTGGCTTCCTTGAAGTTACAACAGAGAATTTAATTCTATGTTTAGGAAAGAAAGCCAGCCTAACATTTCCATTTTACTAAGGGTTCTTTCAACACATTATAGTAATAGAGTGTTTAAAGTTGTCACGTTTCCCGTGAACATTTGTGCCCATTTAAAATAAGGGATGTTAGTTCAATGCACAACAATGTAGGAGACCGAGAAAAGAGAGTTGCACTTGGATCTTGGTCCTATGAGGTCTAAATATGTCAAGAAGAGTTGATTACCCTATCCTAGCAGCCTCTCTGAGAGTGCATGAGCATCATGTTTAGCATTTGAAAGGAGACAAGCCAAAAACTGAGGTCTATAAATACCTTGGACTTAATAATACTATCCTAGTCTATATAAGTTTTAATATCACATTCCCAAAGCAGCCCATGTTCTCTTCCATTATACTGCAAAGAAAGGAGCAAAACAGCAGTGATCATTTTTGAAAATCAGGCTCCAGTACACCACACTGAGAAGAAATACAACTATGCAGTATGATCCCCATCACTATGTAGCTGCACCAACTATCCTGTTAAAATAGATCAGAGGTGGGGAACCTACGGCCCGCAGGCCAAATCTGGCCAGTTGATTCATTTAATCTGGCCCGTGGCAAGTCTCCGTGCCGCGGGCCAGAAGCCCTGAGCCTTGCCCCACCCCCGCAGTGTACCAGACTCTTTGAGCCCTTGCGGTCTTACCATACCCTGCCCAGAAAAGGAGCAGTGAAGGTGGGTCCTCCACGCCTTCCTAGAGAGACTTCAGGGAAGTAACCAATCAGCACAGCTGCACCAGTTAAAAGGAGTTGAGCACCTTTGCTGGTGGGGGACAGAGGAGCAAGGAAGGTGCTTCTTGCTGGAGTTCCAGGGAGAACCAGAAGATGGGTTCTGGTGACATTGGCATTCTGTGAGGAAGAACTTCAGTCCTGAGGTAAGGGTGAAGCGGAAAAGGCTACGTGAGAAGTGGCCCAGGCAATAGCAGTAATAATTATTAAAGGAAGTGGGATGTGGCTGTTATTTGTAGAGTCCCTTGGTTGGCACCTGGAGTAGTGGATGGGCCTGGGCTCCCCCTCTCCTGACACTGGCTGAGTGGCCAAAGCCCTGAGAAGAGGACAGTGTTGTTTAGAAGCCTTAAAAAAAGGGATAGGATTTAAAGGACTCAAGGATGGGGCTGAAGACCATAGGGAAGGCCAAGCATTTGTTGAACTTTGTTGCCCTCCCTGGAAGGGGACTGAATGTGAGAGGTGACCAGATTGGAAAGCTGGGTCAGTGAGACCCACTGAGGACAAGCAGCAAAGAATCCTGTGGCACCTTATAGACTAACAGACGTTTTGGATAGTTAGTCTATAAGGTGCCACAGGATTCTTTGCTGCTTTTACAGATCCAGATTAACACGGCTATCCCTCTGATACTGAGGACAAGGAGTCTCCCAGGAGGAAGCCATGGGGACACTGCTATATAACAGGACAGGAGTGGACTTGAAGCTAGCCCAGAAGAGGCTGAGAATTGAGCCTAGAGACAGGGCTGCACACACCAAGGACAGAGTGATAGTCATCCATTTTAGATTTTGTGTGATTTAGCCAGATGGCTGACCCACTGAAGAGCTACCTGATGAGAGCAACAGCCAACAGGGTGCACCACAAGCAGCAAGAGAGAGAGAGAGTGCAGGTTTGTACCAGATTGACAGGAGGTGCTCATGATATGTGATGTCTCCATCACAAATACCAACAATGTTCTCAATACTGTACAGTACAAAAAAATAAAGGCAGCCCTTGCCCAGTAAGTATATGTTTACGCTTAGTTACAGTTATCAGATATCTAAAAGGTCAAATATTCTTCCTTAATATTTATTTGTCTCTGATTTGTGCTTTTAGCAGAAAAGAACATTAATAATTTTTGCAACATTAAGTGTTTTCTCAACACTGATTCTGGCATCATTCACATTTCCCTCCTCCTGAAAATCACCTGTCAAATGTACCCTTTGTTGCACAGAACTAAGGAAGGGCGTGCATAGACTCCATAGGATTGTGCATGTGCCTCTCTCGTTAGCATCTGTACTCCATGGTAGTTTCTGCTCCTGTTCCCTCATTTACATAATAGTTTCAGAATGCTGCTACCATGTTCTACCATGTTCCTCCTGAGAGTTTGACTTTATGAATATGATTCCCTATGGACTGTTATATCTTCCTATTATTAGGGATCTTTGGAGTACAATACAAGTCACATCTACTTTAGTGTTTAATTTCTTTTTGTTTGAGGGGTAATGTTTTACATCTAATGCATGTTTCAATCTTTTCTTTACTCTGGCAGTAGGTATAGCAAATGCAATGCTAATAAAATTAGTAAACAATCCTCCCCACCCCACAACATCCAGTGTATTATGAGAGATCGATCACCAATGGAAATATCTCTGAAAATTATGTTAGGTTTTTATAAAGAAGAGACTCCACAGTGTGTTGACTAAGCCAGATGCTGTCATGAGGCTACACAGTTTTGCCTGGCCACCTCCTGTGCTACAATCTGGTCTGTGCTAGGGAATTTCTTCACTGTGGCTGTAAAACAAGCATATTTCATGAACAATCAAAAGGTTTTAAAATACAGCAAGTATGAACATAAGAATTGCACTTGGCACTGAATGGGAAAGAGACAGAGACAAATTCACTGCTAACCAATTGAATGGTTTATGCCAGCAGTGAAACTACTCCTAAGTCTTAGTGCCTCATACATGGTACAACAGCAGGGAAACAGATTTCTCCCAGTTGAAGAGATGCAAAAATACACTATTTTCCATGAATAATATAATCCATAGTACAATAAACCCAAATATTACATATTTTTATTTTAAAGTTCAATTCTGACTGGTCCTCACCCTTTCAGCTTTCAATATCTTACAGATTTACTATTGACAATGCATAGCTGCACTGTACAACTTGACAAGAGTTAGAGGGAAGAAAGCTGCAGATTTTGGCAGCTCGGTAGAGATGCTTGAGCCTTTGAGCACCTGAGATGGTTTAGGATAAGTATATTAGTTGACTATTTCTGCTTATATCTTCAAAACAGTAAAAGAGCCAAGGATGGTGGCATTTAAATTGTCATCTTTAAGTTTCAAAGTCAACAACTCAGTGAGAAGTTCATGCCACGAGGGGTATTTAGAAGCAGGAAGACAACACTAAAACAATTAACATTTTAAAAGCTTTCTTTACAATCATAGAAGTCCTTAATTAACGTTAATGCTGTCATAAACAAAAGCTTAGATTCTGGAACACAATTCTGCAACACGAGATGAATACTGCAGCAAATTCCACAGACTGCCAGAATACCTGGGCCTACATCCCTCCCTCTCGGCAGACATCTGACTGTGACATAGTTGAACATTACTTCTGGGAAAATTTTGCACCAAAACATTAAAATTTCTGTGCACAATATTTTAAAATTCTGCATATTTTATTTGTCAAAATAATGCAATATAATTACTCTGGTTTCAATTATTTTGGTAATTTTTTTACACTACAATACAATGGATGGAGAAGGGGAGTAGGGAGCATTGGAGGAAATCCTCAAATGCTCTTGCATAATAATAATGTAGCTAGGTTTGGCCCTTTATTTCTAGTTATTAGTCAAAAAACATATGCAGCCATAGGCTCAGTGTTACATCATAAGCAACTGAAGAGCAAGTGAGGGCTGGGGAATCAAACTCACAATTTATATTGGCTACTGACCATCTCCAGAAAGGTCAGTAGGAAACAGTTCATTGACCACATTTTCACAGGAAATTTTTTCAGTCTAAAAATTTAGATCAGTTCTAATCACTAAAGTACCTTAAGCATTTATTATACTGTCCTTTACGCCAGTGTTTCCCAAACTTGGAACGCCGCTTCTTTAGGGAAAGCCCCTGGCAGACCGAGCTGGTTTGTTTACCTGCCACGTCCGCAGATCTGGCCGATCACGGCTCCCATTGGCTGCAGAGCTGGTGCACCACAGAATTACCGCTGAAGACCCGGCTGCACTTCTGCAGCTGGTCCCGCTTCGGCGGCAATTCGGCAGTGGGGGGGGCCCCGTGGTGGGTCTCCGGGGCACTTTGGCTGCGGGTCCCGGAGCAGAAGGGCCCCCCACCGCCGAATTGCCGCCAAAGCGGGGGCCCCCTGCCGTCGAAGACCCCAGGCCCCCAGAATCCTCTGGGCTGCCCTGGCACCCCGTTGGCAACCCAGGGAGGTCCCCTGGGTCAGCACGCCGTTGCTGGCAGCCACCAGCCCAGGGGTTCCACTGCGCAGTCCTGCTTGGAGAGGACACAGAGCAGAGGTGAGCTGGGGTGGGGAGGTACCGCAGGGGTCCTCAGGCCAGCGGGTGGGAAGCTGCCACGAGGACGGGCGGCACACTTCAGGGTGGGGGAGGGGTGGGGAGCTGCTGCAGGGCTGGGGGGGGCACAAGGTGGAAGTTTCACCTAGGGCGCGAAACTTCCTTGCACTGGCCCTGGGAGGGCCCCCGCCACGGGTCTCCGGAGCACTTCGGCGACTGGTCCCAGAGCAGAAGGGCCCCCCGCCGCCGAATTACTGCTGAAGACCGGGCTGCATGTCGGCAGCGGGTCCCGCTTCGGCGGTAATTCACCAGCGGGGGGTCCTTCCGCCCCGGAGCAGAAGGACCCCCGGCAAGCAAGCACCGGGAGCAGAAGAAGCTCCAGGGGCACGGGCCCCACGAGTGTTTTCCAGAGCTCCCGGAGCGAGTGAAGGACCCCACTCCAGAGGCCTCAAAAAACTCTTGTGGGAGTCCCTGAGGGGTCTGGGGCAAATTGCCCGCTTGTCTCCCTCTCTGGGTGGCCCTGCTGGCGTGCTGACCCAAAGGAAGTCCTGGGCTGCGGGTTGCTGCGGCGGCGCGCTGACCCCGGGGACACCCTGGGCTGCCAGCTGCCGCGGAGGCACCCTGACGCAGGGGACACCCTGGGCTGCTGGCTGCTGCTGGCAGCTCAGACTCCCTCTCTGTCCCAGCAGCAGCGGCTGCTCAACCATTTAAAAAAAATTGGGGGGAGCTTTTTGGCACCCCCAAATCTCAGCACCCTAGGCAACCGCCTAGTTCGCCTAAATGGTTGCACCAGCCCTGATTGGCCGCGGTTTGCCGCTCCAGGTCAACAGGAGCTGCTGGAAGCGGCGCAGGCCGAGGGACGTACTTGCTGCCACTTCAAGCAGTCCCATTGGCCTGGAGTGGCGAACCGCGGCCAGTGGGAGCTGCGATCAGCTGGACCTGTGGATGCGGCAGGTAAACAAACCAGCCCGGCCCGCCAGGGGCGTTCCCTAAACAAGTATCGTCCCAAGTTTGGGAAACACTGCTTTACACCATTCTGGCAATGTAAAGGAGCCTTAAAATTTACGCCTGTTTTATACTCCTGGGGAAATTCACAAGTACAATAGGAACAATTCACTAAGCAGGCAGGCTGCTACATTGTGCTCTGAGGGGAACAGAGCTTGCCCCATGCTTATCACCTCAGAAACACCCTGAAGCCCTCCCCCTCCATACAAATTGTACTGCAATAGAGAGTGAGAGGGACAATCTCTCTCTCTCTCTCTCTCTCTCTCACACACACACACACATACACGACTGCACACTCTCCCCGGCAGTGATTTATGTCTCTACCAGCTGCTCCGGGTGCCCAAATAAACCTGCCCAGGGATCAGCGCATGACTGCTCTTGTGCCTTTTCCTTTGCTTCTTTGTCAGAAGTCATTTTTCTACAGGGAAGCAAAGAAATCTGCAAGAGACATGAATTCTGCACACACACAGTGATGCAGAATTCCCTCTGGTGTAGAACATGCTCACTGTAAAGTTCACTGATGACATCAATGGGGCAAGCCCTCAGAGACAGACTTTGCCCTCAATTTTTCCTGACCCTCACTAAAGTCCATTTTAGCCTGATATATTACATGTTTAAATTTGTAATGCTTTTCTGGGAGAAAGACAGAATTAGGGGTTCAAAGAACAAGTCCTACCCCAACTATGACACATGAGAGGGAGCTCCCCTGAGTTCTCTATCAAAAGTAGCAGCAAGAGGCAGCTGCCCAGATGCTAAAGATTGAAGCTTGAGGTTCCTTTACAGCTCGTAGGGAGTTTGAGAGTAATGGGGGATGCGGGTAATGGAGAAACAGGATCATTCCCCCACAAACCCTGCATAATGATGGAGACAAAGAGTCTTCCTCCCCTGGACTAGATACCCAGGAGCATTTGCCCTCCCTTCCCCAAGGCAGGCACACATGGCACCCTCCCCCATGCCCAAGAAATAAACAGGGAAGGGGAGTAGACTCTCACCCCAATGCACAAAAGGGATTTGATTCTTTGATGGGCAGGAGAAGGTTAGGGATGAGACAGACACACACATACCCCAAAAAAGAAATAAAAACAGGCTAAAGTTAGTGTCAGGGATTTAGCAATGCTGTGAGGTGGACTCAGGGAAGCAATGCTGTGAGGTGGACTCAGGGACACTTCTGACTAGTAGAACTGACAAATTCAGCACAAAACAGCCCTACGGCCCTCCTGCCTGCCATCCTGCCCTTGAAAATACCTCTAGTGGAAAGGCTCTCTGGCACATGTAGAAGTGGTTTTGTTCCCCCTGAACCCCATAGGATGCAATCCTGGGCCAGGGTGGGTCAGGCATGGCATGAAATAGTCATGGCTAGGACATTCCTATGCCCTTAGCTATCCCCCACAAGGCCCATAAAGTCTATCATACCCAAGGCACAATAATTGTTAGGGAATCTCTGAGGGTTTCCCTAACGCATTCTGGGGGCTAAATCAGCCCAAGATAGATGCATTTCCCCTCCTCTAAGCAGTGGTTTCAGCACCAGTGCAGGCATGAAATCAAGACTATAAATTCAGTGATGATATCAAAGGGCAAAACTTCAGAGACAAACTGGCAGATCACTGGTAAAATAAAATTCTAATAAGATATTGACATTTTTTAAAAATCAGACTGCTAGTAGTCAGCATCTTTTAGGAAGGCTAGTGAGAGACTACCACTGAGCTTCTGGAGAACTTGGATATAGCAATATTCCATTTAATTTCACAATGAAATAGAATGTAAATTCTGAGATGGTTCGTATGCACTGCATTGTGCAGATTGCAATTCCCACACATAAAAACACCTACTTTACCTACTTCACTTTAAGCAAGAGTTATGTGTTACAGCCAAGTATATTTTATTTTCATTGTAACGGAAAGCCTGGTTTTGTCACACATTATGAATTTTCTTTTTCTGGTTCTTATGAAGTTGTATGACAGTCTATATAGTTTGATATTGGATTAATTTGTTTTTTAAATTCCTTTTAAGGAAACTGGATTCTATAGCAACTTGGCAGACTATGGAAACAGGCAGAGCTTCACTGAGATGTATATATGTCTGCCTAATAATTGTAATGCAGTCACTTACTTATGTCGTATAGCCTGAAGACATGTACAGTAGAAAAAAGGGATGCTTTTGTGATTAATATACTTCATTGCAGGCAGAATCCGAATCCATGATTCCAACAACATAGAAGACAACATGTCATTTGTAATTAATAGCAATGTAGCCTGAGATTGATGGTTGTGTTTGAAAGGTCATGCTCTTGAGTTATGGATTGTATTTGCAGCATCAACCTTTCTCAGAAAATGTGATGGTTTTATGTTGTTATAAGCAATGGAAAAACAACTGACTAGGATAATGTGAGAATTTCTCCAAATGCTGACTTCAGGATGAACCTGCCTATTTGGAGAATTGTTAACTTTAAATGGAATTGCTCCTACATCCTCAATTCATACCTAGAGGAACTGCCCTCTCTGGGAGTGACAATCAGTTTTAGTTCAATGATAGCTCTCACCTGGACCTCTCCCTGAGCACAAACTAGAAACATTGCTTCATTATGCTTATTGTGTTTGTGATGTGGGTTATCTGTGACTTGAAACTGAAATGAGAATGAAATGCAATTCTCTTAAGAGAAAGTGCCAGAGGTCCCAGTTTTTAAATGCACAATGCAGAATCCTAATCTCACGTCTCAAGTCAGTTTTATGTTTTTATTCATTCTTACCAGCACTCGCATTATAATTGACTTTATTTGACTAACAAGAAATGTTCATAAGGGATTTTCTTCCATAATGTGTTTGCACAAAAGCTTCAAGTTTATTATTAAAGAAAAGGCTCTAATTGCACTGTTGCATGATGGCCAGTCTTTTCTTCACTTTAAAAATTACCTGAACACAGATGTCTTCTATATCAGTGCTCCTCAAAGCCAGTCTGCCGCTTGTGCAGGGAAAGCCCCTGGCAGTCCGGACCAGTTTGTTTACCTGCCGCGTCCACAGGTTAGGCCAATTGCAGCTCCCACTGGCCGCAGTTCGCTGCTCCAGGCCAATGGGGGCTGCAGAAAGGGCGGCCAGCACATCCCTCAGCCCGCGCCATTTCCCACAGCCCCATTGGCCTGGAGCAGTGAACCACAGCCAGTGGGAGCCACGATCGTCTGAACCTGCAGATGTGGCAGGTAAACAAACTGGACCGGACCGCCAAGGGCTTTCCCTGCGCAAGCTGCAGGCTGGCTTTGAGAAGCACTGTTCTATATGGATTCTTAGGGTGAAAGCCTCAGGAGCCATGAAAGCCATGGTAGGTGGGTTTTGTACAGGCTGATGTGCACAGGGGTTGAAAGGCACAAGCTGCTATTTCAAATGTTGGGTTGCTGTAATGGATGAACACTGTTACACACTCCCAACCCAGAGTGCTTGGCCACAAAATCCCAGTAGTTCATGGAATTACTAGCCATGCCTCTGCCCCGCCCCCTCCCTAAGCACACTCACTACCACAGTTATGCCCCTGCCTTTCAAGCCTTGCCGGGGGGTGGGCAGGATTTTCCTATTAATCCTGAGCTAAATTATGTGGCATAATTCTGATAACCGTTTTCAGGAATGTTTTCTGGATCATTGTTTACAAGATATTATAATAGCACCTGCTAGACTTCTTTTTATGAGTTTTAAAAACAGTCCTAAAAACTCCATTCCTGGCTGAAATCTGGCACTTAAGCTACCAACCTGAAGGAACATTTTAAAAATTATATTAGAATGACTTTGGCCATTTTTAAGTTAACAAGTACAACAAAAAAAGAATGGGCAAAATTTACAGCTTATACTGTTAACATGTACTTACTGCTATTGTGTCTTATTGTATAGTGACATATCCTGGCCCCACATTATGCTAGGTTTACCAACTTTCCATTTGCAGAAAACCAAAGAACCTTTCCCCGCCCCCTGGCCCATCCCTTCCCTGAGACCCCGCTCCCTGCCCCATCCCTTTTCCGAGGCCCCACCCCTGCTCACTCCTTCCCCCGTCCTTCCGTCTCTCGCTTTCCCCCATCCTCACTCACTCACTCACTCATTTTCATCAGGCTAGGGCAGGGGATTGGGGTGCGGGAGGGGGTGACAGCTCCAACTGGGGATGCAGGCTCTGGGGTGGGGCTGGAGATGAGGTGCAGGAGAGGACTCCGGGCTAGGGCTGGGGTTTGGGGCACGTGAGGGAGTGAGGAGTGCAGGCTCCGGGGAGCGCTTACCTCAGGTAGCTCCTGGGAAGCTGCTGGCATCACCCTCTGGCTCCTAGGCACAGGGGTGGCCAGGTGGTTCCTCGCACTGCCCCTGCCTGCAAGTGCCACCCCCGCAGCTCTCACTGACCGCGATTTCTGGCCAATAGGAACTGCAGAGCCAGCGATTGGGACAGGAGTCGCCTGTGCCTAGGAGTCAGAGGGAGATGCTGGCAGCTTCCCGGGAGCCATGCAGAGCTAGGTGGGGAGCCTGCCTGCTCTGCTGAGGGTGGCCAACGGGACTATTAATGGCCCAGTCAGCTGTGCTGACTGGAGCCGCCCGGGTCCCTTTTTGATCAGGTGTAAAACAGTAATAGATTGTGTGTGGTAGAAACTATTTATATATGTAGAGTATTTTGTTTGATTTGGGCTTTGGTATTAACTTAAAAGTCACAGAGCAATGTCTATTCTCTTATGCGATGAGTCAAGCAGCTGATAGGAGCACAACTGGAAAAGGTGAAAACCAAGTAATTTTTTTTCTGTTCATATAATCACCATGGCATAATGCTTTAAAACTTAGTGGATATATATCCCTTCTCCCAAAAGACCAATGTCACTCACTATCCATTTCTACAGGCTAGTGCCTTCAGCCACTATTAGTACCCATCCTAGTCTTCTCAAGTATCCAGTTTGCATTGTGCAAACAAGACAAGCAGGCAGTTTAAATCCCCAGCCAGAGCCCTCACCTCCTGCACCCAACCCTCTGCTCCAGCCCTGAGTCCCTAATCCTCAGCCCCACCCTCTAGTCCATACCCCCAACTGGAGCCCTCACACCCCTGCACCCCAACCCTCTGCCCCAGCCCTCATCCCCGGCCGCACCCCAGAGCTCACACCCCCAGCCAGAGCCCTCACACCCCTCAGAGGTAGGGTGCGGGGCGGGGCAAGAGTGTTCGGTTTTGTATGAGTAGAAAGTTGGCAACCCTAGGTGAGCTGATGGAGCCATGTGCTAGGTCCATAGGGTGGGTTTTGCAGAATCTGACCCATCTCCCTTTCTCTCTGCACTACATCATCAGAATTGCGGTAATCCCATAAACCCTGGGCCACATACAAGGTCAGGGACTGGAGTGAGCCCAGATCAGCTCTCTTCCTCCCACCACAGCTGCTCTGTTAGCTCCGTGGCATTCCCAGTACAGTGTCTGCTGTTGCTGCTTTAGCAGCAGCATGAGCCCAGCCTTAGAATGTTTGCTTTCATTTATTTAGTTCCCTTCAAATCCATATATCCTAATAGTGTAATCAGAGTTTCTAGTGCTGTTTATTTCTCTCATACACTGGCCAGACACACCTCAGAAAGCTCTGACTGCCTCTGCTGATGCCACTGACAGGAGCAAAGCCCTTTGGTATGCCTCACTGCTACTTCAGATGGCCAAGCAGCAGACAGAAAATAAGCAGTTTTAGGAGCTTTCTGGCCATTAATGGTGATTCAAGAAGGGAAAGAGGCACTGGGAAATAAATACAACTAAGATGCAGGTCTGTTAAAGCTGTGTGCTTCTTAGGAGAACTCAAATTCTGAAGGTGTTGTGGCCAATTCACCTCCCACCTACAACCTACTACATACACCCTGCTGCAAATGAGGCTTCTGAACAAAGTCATTCTGTAAGAAAGTACTATTTATAAGAAATATGATTCTTTCCTCCTATAATACAAAAGGTTAGTACCTGACTGTGAGGGTGCAGACATGTGCCTCTAGTGTCTAGTAGTATCCATGCCTCAGTTTAACTTCCAACAACAATGTACTACAAGTGATTAGATTGCTCTGGTACTTTGGACCCTCTAGTAAAAGCCAAAAAAAGTCTTCTCCTGGGCACAAACAAAAGTCCTGAATGAAATAAACAATTCCCTTATCCCTTCTCTAGGTTTGATAGTCCTGCCAGGTCCCCCAGTATGCAGCAGGGGTTCAACAGGCAAAATAACTGTAGTGCAGTGGTGCCTAATCCCTGCTTCTGCACTGGACTCCAGGTGCAGGCCTGATGCAGAGGAACACTCATCTGTTCTGGTCTCAATGCTGTGACCTTTTCCCTGGTTCCTCCTTATCTGGGAAACTCAGAACCAGTACTATTTGCTATCATGCTTGGGAGTTCACTGGCAACCAGCTCCACCCTCATACTAAGAACATGGAGCTTTTATAGTCTGCTTCCCACAGCAAGCCTTGTTCCTGCCCAGTCAGGTGCTCCTTCTCTAGATTACAGTGCTCTGAACACTTGGCTTTAAAAGGTCTGCAGCAGTGACACCAATTCAGACTTTTTTGGGGGTGGGGCACAGTTCCAGTCTCTACCCCCTAGAAGAGACCCCATTCCACTTCCTGATCATCCTAGCCACCCAGGCAGAGACCCTGGGTCTCCCTCAGTCAGAAAGTCCACCCCCCTCTTTCCCACACAATGCATGAGCTGATGCTGCCAGGAGTCAAGTTCTAAGTGGACTCCCTGATGCTCTGCTCTACAAGAACAGATTCCCCATACACAAGGTCAGAAAACCATTTGGATTGTCCCACCCCCCATCTGCATGGAGGTGCGGCCAGGCCAAATTTGAGTGGTACTGGGACACTGGGCACCAAGTCACAGTGCCACTCACTGAAATTTAGTCTGCTTGCCCCTCCATCTGTACAGAGAGGTGGGCAGGTCAGTAAGCATTAGGCTTACCGTTAACTGTTAACCCCAGCCGTCCCACGCCGGCCGGAGGGACCCCAGCCCCGGCCACATTGGGCCAGCCAGCCAAAACATCCCGAGCCCCACACTGTCTGGAGGGACCCCAGCTCCACCTGGGCTGGCATGACCCTAGCCCTGGCTGCACTGGGCCAGCTGGACAGAGCAACCTCAGCCCCAACCACAACATGCCAGCTGGAGTGACCCCATCCACCTGGGCCAGCATGACTGCAGCCCCAGCTCACCAGCACTGGCCAGCCAGAGTGACCTCAGTTAATGGTTAATCAGTTAAACGATATAATTTTAATCATTTAACTGGTTAACTTTTTCAACCAACATTTACATCCCTAACCCAAATCCTTTAGGTCAAAATCAATTCCTTCAATTTCGTCCCTAATCAGCTGACAGCCAGTAAAGTCATAGAACAGCAGTGCAGTGTGCTCCTTCTAGGAAACAGTGCTCAATATACAGCCTGTTGCATTCAGCACTAGCTGCAGTTTCCAAATGTGTTCCCATGGAGAATACACTGCAACAATCCAAAGTCAGGGTGACAGTGGCACAGATAACAGTGGCAAAGGCTGTATCTAAAAGGTAAGAATGACATTATCTTGTCAAATGCAGATAAGAAACATATGGAACCCCCAAAGAGATTACCTAGATTCCTGGGTCTCTGTGTGCTGGCAGCTCAGGGAGAAGCCCACTCTCCCTGATAGGCAGGGGGAGCCAAGGGAAGACTCAGTATGATAGAAACCAAAGGGAGAGAGGAAAGACACTATTTAAAAGGACAGGGGCCCCTGTCTGCCTGGGGAAGAATAGCATTTCCTCTATTTGCTTCCTCCACCTTATTCCTCCCCCCTTAGCCCATTTTGTACTGAGTCTCAGCTAGCTATTTCCATCCACCCCACAGTCTCTATTACAGTGTTTCTCAAACTGGGGTCGCTGCTTGTGTAGGGAAAGCCCCTGGCAGGCTGGGCTGGTTTGTTTACCTGCCCCATCCGCAAGTCCAGCCAATCACAGTTCCCACTGGCCGCGGTTTGCCGCTGCAGGCCAATGGGGGCTGCTGGAAGCGGCGGCCAGTAAGTCCCTCAGTCTGCAATGCTTCCAGCAGCTCCCATTGGCCTGGAGCAGCGAACCACAGCCAGTGGGAGCTGCAATCAGCCGGACCTGCAGACGCGGCAGGTAAACAAACCCACCCAACCTGCCAGGGGCTTTCCCTACACAAGCAGCGACCCCAGTTTGAGAAACATTGCTCTATTATATGCCAAGTAAGTCATTTCACTGACACAGTAGTTAAAGATATGGAATATAAATAGGGTGTCGTGGACATGCTGAAGACATTGCAACTCATGCTAGCCTTCCTCACAGCATTGCATACACATAGAACAAAAGGGGAGATGAGACAGGTTAATATTACTATCCTTCACTTACTAAGGGTTGCTTGGTAAGAGTTAGTACTTGTATCATTCACAACATTGTTTTCTCATATTGCGAGCCCAATTCTATAGCTATGACACACCTAAAATTCCCATAGAATTCAATGAGAGTTTTGGATATGCAAAAGCTGCAGTGTCAGGTCCAAAATTTTATAGCAGCGAAAGCTGTATATGTAACATATACTTCTCAGGACCACATTTTTAAAGGAGGTGTCTGTGATTGTGCATGCGTAAGTGCCCATTTAGATGCCTAGTTATCCATTTGCCCATGAGCAGCTGATGTCCACATTCAATCAGTGATTTTATCAACAACCAGCAAAAAATAGTGTTCCCATCTTTTCATGAAAAGCCGTCTCCTTTGAGCATGCTATCCTTAAACTTATGCATGGGGCCTCACCCATAACACTTACACTAACATTTATGGGTGCCGCTTGGCTTGTATGCGAGCCGACAATGTGCTATAATTGAGTATATAGGTGATGCAATGCTATATTGTGTTTTTCTCCGTCGTATCCATTTCAGTGATATAGTGGAACAGTATATTCTTTTTTCAATCCATGTGCATGGCTTCCATTTGAGGATATTTGTGTTCGTTCAGGAATAATGTGGATTATAACAATGCTATCTAGACAACTTGTTACTGTGGACTTTGTTGTCAGCATATGGGCAGCTACCAGTTTGGGAGGACAAATATAGTGACACAGGAGCACCACTACAATTAATGTTGCATCACAACATCTGTTTAAAGGTTGACCATTCTAGGCCCTCTAAAATCTACATGCTTAATTGGATTTCTTTGAAATTTGGTGTAACTCAGAACGGTTCAGGTGTAACATTAATAGTTGGAGTCATTTGAGCCAGGGGTTCTGGAGATATAAGATCCTAAAAATTGCCATTTTAAAAATAATTCTGTGTTTGGGGCTTTTTTTGTCCAGAGCTAGAAATTAAAATATTGCTGTCAAGTTTTATCCAAGATAGTGCATGGTGCCCACTAAATCTTTAGGGGACCCAAGGCAAGAACAGTATTTAAGAACATGCACCAATACAGGAAAATGGCTAGAGGGTTTCCAGTCCTGCCATTTTATATGCTTTAAACTTGACTTTTGTAAGCACTCTAAAATCTGAAGTTACTCAAGGCTTGTCTATGCTTAAAATGCTGCATCAGTACAGCTGCACAGCTGTAGCACTTCACTGGAGATGCTCCCTACGCCAATGAGAGGGCTTCTTCCATCAGCGTAGGAAATCCACCTCAACAAGAAGCTGTAGCTAGCTCAAAGGGAGAAGCCCTCCTGCCTACACTGGGGGTTAGGTCTGTATACTTCATCATTCAGGGATATGGATTTTCCACACTCTCTCAGAAACATAGTTATACTGACATAAGTTGCTAGTGTAAACCAAGCCTCAGATTGCTTTGAGTGCCTCATTCAGGTGTGGGGTAGCAGTAGAAGATGGGGTCATTTAACCAAGGTGTTCTTGAGGTACAGGCCCCGCCAAAAAGGGTTTCCTTCTGCTGTCTTCTACTGATAAGCTGAGAAGGGCACAGACGACTGGCTGAATCACAGACCTCTTGGCTGCTGTGAACTCTCCCTTCCATTAATGTAACTAAGGATAAATTAATTTCAAGCCCTACCTAAGACAAAAGGAATTTTGAATTGAGTGGCTGGAAATTGCTACAATTTGTGCATCATAGGCAGCAATTTTATTGAAGGGGAAAAATAAGATATGTGAATGCATCCTGGGAGGGGAGAGCTATTAGGGGGTGCAGGGAATAGGGAATGGGGTTGAGGCTGAAGTGAGGAATGGGGGGCTATAGAGATGTATAGTAGGGGAGGTGAGAGAGGTTAGAGGTTCAGGTGAGGGATACATATCACCCCCCAGTTCTGCCATTGCACCCTAACCACCCTCCCCCCCCAACCCTTCTGCAACCCATAGCTCTGCCAGTGCACCCCAACTCCCCTCTATGTCGGAGAGGAGAGGGGTGATTGGCTTGGTATGCTAACTGTGGCTGTGGGACATGATAGACAACTACCTAAATGACTCCTAACTCCTATCAACAACATATATTTTGCTGTTTTGAAAAAATAGGAAATTTTATGGCAAAAAACTGCAGTAATGCAGAGTTGAGGTTGCTTGATGTTATGTAGCCCTCTTGCAGAATGCTGAGTTGAGCAAAACTCAAACTTCTGAAAACCAGCAAATGCAGAGTTAAGGTTCTGCATGCTATCTTAACTCAGTCCTCTTGAACAATGCCCTAATAAACCCCAATAATACACATACTTTTATTCTTCCACCCCACCATTGCTGAAATGTACAAGATCTTTGCCTCCTTTTACAATCCATCCTCTCTCACCACCTGGATTCTATTGAACACTATTAACAAAAAATTAGGATAAAAATGGAAGGGGGGAAAAAGTTGCCCATTTGGGAGCAGTGCCTCAGTATAGACATATTCTCACTGGCCCTTGGCATTATGAAATTCAGGAGGTTCCAGATGCTTGTGTATACTGACTCACTTAGGCCATATCTATACTACAAAATTTGGCCAATGTAAGTTACATTGGTGTAAAGCTGCCACAGTTAATATATTGCTCTTATGTGTGCATACTTGGCTGCTTCTGTCAGTGCTATATGTACTCACCAGGATTGCTTATGTCAATGCAATGTGTTGAACCATGGGTAGGTATCTCAATGTGCCATTTGCCACTGCCCAGAACACAGGGCCATCCCTAGGGAGGTGCGGGGCCTGGGACAACCTCCCACCTTTGGCCCAGGCCTTGCTCCCCTCCACTCCTTCCCCCAAACCCCCACCTGCCTCTTCCTGCCCATGTCCCACCCCCACCCCTCCTCTTCCTGTCCCTGCTTCACCCCCTGCTGCTACCATTCCACCCCTTCCCCCAAACCCCCACCCTGCCTCTTTTCGGCTTCAACCCCCTGCCCCCGAGCAACTCTCGGAGCCAGTGAGGCAGATCTGCCAGCACACTCTCTTTTGGGAAAAAATTCCTGTACTTTGGTGCAGGCTAGAGGGGTTCTGCCCCAGTCACAGCTGTGAAGTTCTCCACAGCTGTGAAGTTGTGTGCAGCACAGTAACACATGGCAGTTCCAACAGGCTGTGGAACTGTCACAACAGAGCAGTACCTCACTGAGTTACTCCTGCACCATCCCAGGGCGCAGTGAGCTGTTCAGTGAAGTGAAACAGTTGTTAGAGAATAGAATGGGGTCAAATAAAAGCTGCCTCTGTAATCTGAAATCCATGTGTTAGTGACAGGGCCATCATTTCATCAGCAGCTGTGAAAAATGTGCGTTGTCAGACCCCTCAGCTGGAATTCCAGCCTGAGACTTCCCACTTCCATGGATCTGAGCACACATGAGTGCCAGGGGGTGCTTGCTGTCATGGGGGGCTCTAGGAGGCTTTTCCTCCTTGCCACTGCCAGGCATTTGTGTCAGGGTCAAAAGTTTGTCAACAGCCAAGGGGCAGAGGTCAAGTCTGTATGCGGCAAAGGCCCCAGGATGGCATCGACCATGTGAGTGGCCTGAGTAATGCCCTTTGTCAGTGCCATGTCAGTCAGGCCTCCCAAGAGCCAGGGCTCTGCAGCTCAGCATGCTGAGTCATCCACAGAGAAACCCTGGCAGGGATGAGTCTCTTTAAATTCCAAACACCCTCTAGTGGATACAACTGGTGATTGGTGATTAGCAACTTTAATGAGAGCCTTAACCCCAGGTGCCCTCTCTCCCCCAGCACTGGGAGGGACCAGGCCTCAGGCTGGCAACACGGCTCTGCCAGAGCTCAGCCCTGCACACAGGATAGGAGCATGAGCAGAGAGTCTCTGGATTAAGTTTATAAGTGTGAGCAACAAGGGTGATGTCGTGGTGGGAGTCTGCTATAGACCACCAGACCAGGGGGATGAAGTAGACGAGGCTTTCTTCCGGCAACTAGCAGAAGTTACTAGATCGCAGGCCGTGGTTCTCATGGGAGACTTTAATCACCCTGATATCTGCTGGGAGAACAATACAGCGGTGCACAGACAATCCAGGAAGATTTTGGAAAGTGTAGGGGACAATTTTCTGGTGCAAGTGCTGGAGGAACCAACTAGGGGCAGAGCTCTTCTTGACCTGCTGCTCACAAACAGAGAAGAGTTAGTAGGGGAAGCAAAAGTGGATGGGAACCTGGGAGGCAGTGACCATGAGATGGTCGAGTTCAGGATCCTGACACAAGGAAGAAAGGAGAGCAGCAGAATATGGACCCTGGACTTTAGAAAAGCAGACTTTGACTCCCTCAGGGAGCTGATGGGCAGGATCCCCTGGGAAAATAACATGAGGGGGAAAGGAGTCCAGGAGAGCTGGCTGTTTTTTAAAGAATCCTTATTAAGGTTGCAGGAAAAAAACATCCCGATTGTAGGAAGAATAGTAAATATGGCAGGCGACCAGCTTGGCTTAACAGTGAAATCCTTGCTGATCTTAAACACAAAAAAGAAGCTTACAATAAGTGGAAGATTGGACAAATGACCAGGGAGGAGTATAAAAATATTGCTCAGGCATGCAGGAGTGAAATCAGGAAGGCCAAATCACACTTGCAGTTGCAGCTAGCAAGAGATGTTAAGAGTAACAAGAAGGGTTTCTTCAGGTATGTTAGCAACAAGAAGAAAGTCAAGGAAAGTGTGGGCCCCTTACTGAATGAGGGAGGCAACCCAGTGACAGAGGATGTGGAAAAAGCTAATGTATTCAATGATTTTTTGCCTCTGTCTTCACAAACAAGGTCAGCCCCCAGACTGCTGCACTGGGCAGCGCAGTATGGGGACAGGGTGACCAGCCCTCTGTGGAGAAAGAAGTGGTTCGGGACTATTTAGAAAAACTGGACGAGCACAAGTCCATGGGGCTGGATGCGCTGCATCTAAGGGTGCTAAAGGAGTTGGTGGATGTGACTGCATAGCCATTGGCCGTTATCTTTGAGAACTCATGGCGAATGGGGGAGGTCCCGAATGACTGGAAAAAGGCTACTGTAGTGCCCATCTTTAAAAAAGGGAAGAAGGAGGATCCGGGGAACTACAGGCCAGTCAGCCTCACCTCAGTCCCTGGAAAAATCATGTAGCAGGTCCCCAAGGAATCAATTCTGAAGCACTTAGAGGAGAGGAAAGTGATCAGGAACAGTCAGCATGGATTCACCAAGGGCAAGTCATGCCTGACTAACCTAATTGTCTTCTATGAGGAGATAACTGGCTCTGTGGATGAGGGGAAAGCAGTGGATGTGTTATTCCTTGACTTTAGCAAAGCTTTTGATATGGTCTCCCACAGTATTCTTGCCAGCAAGTTAAAGAAGTATGGGCTGGATGATTGGACTATAAGGTGGATAGAAAGCTGGCTAGATCATCGGGCTCAACGAGTAGTGATCAACGGCTCCATGTCTAGTTGGCAGCCGGTTTCAAGTGGAGTGCCCCAAGAGTTAGTCCTGGGGCTGGTTTTGTTCAATATCTTCTTTAATGATCTGGAGGATGGCGTGGACTGCACTCTCAGCAAGTTTGCAGATGACACTAAACTTGGAGGAGTGGTAGATACGCTGGAGGGTAGGGATAGGATACAGAGGGACCTAGACAAATTAGAGGACTGGGCCAAAAGAAACCTGATGTGGTTCAACAAGGACAAGTGCAGAGGACGGAAGAATCCCATTCACTGTTACAGACTAGGAAGCAGTTCTGCAGAAAAGGACCTAGGGACGAGAAGCTGGATATGAGTCAACAGTGTGCCCTTGTTGCCAAGAAGGCTAATGCCATTTTGGGCTGTATAAGTAGGGGCATTTCTAGCAGATCGAGGGATGTGATCATTCCCCTCTATTTGACACTGGTAAGGCCTCATCTGGAGTACTGTGTCCAGTTTTGGGCCCCACACTACAAGAAGGATGTGGAAAAATTGGAAAGAGTCCAGCGGAGGACAACAAAAATAATTAGGGGGCTGGAGCACATGACTTATGAGGAGAGGCTGAGGGAACTCGGATTGTTTAGTCTGCAGAAGAGAAGAATGAGGGGGGATTTGATAGCTGCTTTCAACTACCTGAAAGGGGGTTCCAAAGAGGATGGATCTAGACTGTTCTCAGTGGTACCTGATGACAGAACAAGAAGTAATGGTCTCAAGTTGAAGTGGGGGAGGTTTAGGTTGGATATTAGGAAAAACTTTTTCACTCAGAGAGTGGTGAAGTGCTAGAATGGGTTACCTAGGGAGGTGGTGGAATCTCCTTCCTTAGAGGTTTTTAAGCCCTGGCTGGGATGATTTAGTTGGGGATTGGTCATGCTCTGAGCAGTGGGGTGGACTAGATGACTGACTTCCTGAGGTCCCTTCCAACCCTGATATTCTATGATTCTATGATTCAAAGCCAATGTCGCATGGCCAGACAGGGGGTCTGGGGAAGGCAACAGCTCCATCCTGAGCTAACCGCCCACACAGTCCCTTATGGCACAGATCCATAGAGCACCTAACACACCTAGCACAGTTCCTGTATGCGCTGTCACATGGCCCCACTTGAGCACCCATTACTGTCCTAGTAGCTGTGCTGATGCTCATGTATCCCCTTCTCCCCTAACCGCTGCACTCCCCTTCTGCACCTCCTTGTCCCCTAACCACTGCACTCCCCTCCTACACCCTTGCATGCCCCAACCCATCCTGTGCTCCTTCTCCTCTAAGCCCTGCACTCTCTCATGGCCCTAGCCCCCTGCACTCCTTCTTGTGCCCCCCCAGGCACTCAGAGCAGCCGGTATCCTACTTCCAGCAGCTGCACAAAGCTCACTGGGAACCAGCCATGCAGCCATTTTCCTTCTACCTTTCCCACCAGCCACCATCCAGCATCTGCAGCACCGTGATCAGCTCCCATTCTGCAGAGCACAGCCCCTGCTGGTGCCACTCCCTGAAGAATAGGTACAAGGTCTGGCAGCACGAGCCTGACATGCTGTGCCATGGAGCTGGACCATAGGGACGCCATTTAAGGAGGGTGTGGGGGTGTGTGTGTTACACCTACCAAAATCTGAAATGGCGCCCCTGCTCTGCTGTGATATGAAACTCAGGGGGCCAGGTGCCCCCCTGTCCTCCTTAAATGGTGCCCCTGTAGCACTCATGATAATTTGATTTGCACCTACTGAACAGCATTCCACTATAGAAAAAGAGAAGTTATTACATTTATTATTCTGTTTACTCATGATTAAATTTGGTTTTTATTTACACTGATGTGAATTTAGATAATAGATTTTTGTTGTAACACCAGGCCTGCTTCTGCATGTCTGCCCTGGCCTCCATGCTTAGATGCAAAGCCAGCACGTACACCGAGCTGTTTCCTGTTATTGTCTTTGCCAGTAAAGGCTGAGGGTTGACCATTCCAGTAAGGCTGAGGCTGAAGTTTGACCGCTCTGTTGCAACTTTACAGTTATTTTGCAAACAGCTTCCAGTAAAGGCTAAGGCTGAAGTTTGACCACTCTGTTGCAACTTTACAGATACTTTACAGATATTTTGCAAACAGCTTGCAACAGAATATCCCCCGCTCTTCGGGGAAACTCAGCGAAACCCTATCTATAGTTAATTTTACCTTATTTGTTAGACGAGAAGCCCCATATAGCTGTCAGCGATTTCGACACTAGATCTTGGGGGGCGTCACTTTGGGTATATCTGTCCTGCCCACAGTTTGGCAGGCAGAGAGGAGAACGCACCTGAGTCACTTGCACCCTGAGTGCACCCGTAACCGAGCCTGATCACCTCGAAGCCTCTCTCAGCTCTCGTGTTCCAGTGGAGCTTACGCGTCTGCCGGCCGTAATGTTTTTGCATTGGTTTGTATTAGTAAGTATGCTTTGTAATTAATTGTTTTTGGAAGTTAACAAGATTTTCTTTTTGGGTTAACTGTATATTGTGTCTTTCTTTGTATGAGTATATTGTGTGTTTCCTTGTACAAATAGAGTTGTTAGTCAATATTGTTTCTGTATCACTAATAAACCATTAAGGTAAAGCCATACGTCTCAGTGCCTGCACACTGTGCCACAACTGTTCCCCCTCTAAACATCCAAAAACGAACCTTTATCATTTGGTCACCCCTGCAACCTGGTAGATAACAGGTGTGCATCTGACTACTTAGGTCCTCGCATACTATTGGGTGACTAACAATTTTAAGTAACAGAAGCGTGATATTTCATGCAATAAGAAATTTTGCTGCCTCATGCTTCACTGGACACAACTTCTGTGATCTATTTTATTGCACTATCTACAGTGTTTCCACTGTAGTTGGCCATAAGAATCCACACTTACTTAAACTTTGTGATCTTCATTAATCACAGACATTATGCATGTTAACTAAAATGTCTTCACTCATAATGAACAAAATCTCATTCAATTTGAGATTCCTATGTGCTATAATATTACTGAAAAAATAGGCATCTAATGGATCCTCAGCAGAAATTAGGGCCATGCCATCTGATCTTTTCATATAACACAGATTTAATGTGTTCCTATAAGAAAGCACTGAGCTCATATGATAGCAAGAAGCCAACACTGTTGCCATTTATTTGCATGTATCACCAAAACTGCAAACATTTTGCCTAATATACTTTGACAGCCTGTGCTGTACATGTGACAATGGCTTGTGCTAACCAGAAATTTCCTTTCAGTATAGAAAAGTTGGATTATTTTACATAGACTAGTAAAAAGACTGATCACAACGAGACAGGTGACTTTGACGTGCATAGTTCACTACAAGTGGATAAAGGAAGAATCTAGGTGAGCCTCTGAAGCAGTAATAAGAGGGTCAGTGCCACTTTAGATCTGTATATGTGTCTGCCCAGTTCCATGAATCCTTTTGTGTTTAACTGCAATGTAGGATGCAAGATATGTACCAAGAGATTTTGCTTTAGCTGTTTTGAAATACTTTGCAGCACCTTGCAGAAAAACCTCAGAAGGGGGTTAAAACTGCTATAAAATTCACTTCCCCCAAATTGAAATTATTAGAGTGGTAACAGTGTCAGGACCCTTTGGGCTGCATAAAATAATAATTAGTTTTAAGTTTTAAGATAAAGGCTTTAATTAAAGTAGAAAATCCAAAATGGCAGATATAGGGAGAGGATAGTGGAAGATTCCATCTCGGAGAGATACAGTGTGACATAGTAGGAAATTCCACTTCCTGTAGGGAATGACTCAGCCAACAGAGAAGACTGCAGCCTTTGGACAGCATGGGCTTTTGTCTCTGTCACCAGAGGGCTCTCAAACACCAAACAGCAGTAGACCATCACAGAACAGAAGGACCATACCAATGATACAGGGGGATTTCAGAATGGTAGAAGTAAGTGTTGTCTTTGATTTACTATTGAGGAATGTATGGGTTTTGCTTGTAAATAAAACCAGACGCCTGTGGTTTGAATGCGATCTCCCCTACCCATTTTGTGATGGCCTGAGCTCTGCCCTCACAGGATGTTAGTGTAAATATTAATGTGGGTAATTGATGTTGGGTATTAATGTATTAAGTATTAAATGTTAAGTGTTAAGTATTAATGTTAATGTTAAGCAATTTCTTTAAATTGTGAATGTGCTCATATGTGTATATAGAGACCTCACATACTACATCATGTTAAGTATTGTATCACTAGAACTAAAAGCCTTTGTTATATGCGGGATCTCTAGATGCATATTACATTGAAACTATTGTATTTTTTATATGTGATAAGTTATTCTATATAGTCTGTACCTTTTATTTTGCTGCGCTGTTTTACTGCATGTAGTTCTATTGTATTTTCTTATGTTTCATGCATTTTTAATTCCTTTACTAAATCTCCTGTAACTTTTTCTCTCTTTTAAATAAATATTATTTCTTTTTTTGAAGAATTTCTGCTTGTCTGTCTATCCTTGATCAGAAGTCTGTATCTGTGTCCTTTCGGGGTTAGCAGGACTAGCTTGCTCTGGGGGGATGTGTGCAGATCAGAGACAAGCATTCTGATAATACTCTGGCAATTCCTTTAGAGTGAGCCACAACCTTGATTACCCTTTTTTGTTAAATTAGACAAATTTGTAGGTAATGTAACTGACACTTAAATCTTAGGTTAACAGATAGTCATAAACACAGTTAGTGTTTTAGCAGCACATGGAAATGATCTAAACCTGTAAAATTCTTGCTAGGAAACAGAGAATCCTTTCAGTATAGATGTTTCTAATGTAAAAATTCCTACTTCCATGAAATCCCTTCCCTCTACACTGAACAGTAGTTCTCCTTTGAAAGGTACACACACAATTCTTCTACATATTGTAGGTCAGGTCCCCTCACTCATTTGTAGCTGGCAACTGCCATGACAGAAGTTTCTGCCTTTGCTGAGGAGACAGGCAGGCAACTAAGAAAGCCTCAACCTCGCATCTCCAAAAATCCTTATTTTCTAGCAGTCAAACCCTTTCCTTTTAAATTCAGCTTTTTGCTATCTTAATTCTCTTATCCCATCCCTTCCCACAATGCAGAGCGCACTCCCTCAGCCAAGGAGCCTCTCAGGCCAGGTGCACAAGACAGAACACACAGGAATGTCACTAAAGTTGCAAGCCTAGTTGCCTAGTTGCCTTCAATGCTGCAACACAACTCCTACCTCTTCTGTCTCACCTTGGTGTAGCTGGTGTGAGAGGAGCCAACTGAAGAGACCAGGCTCTCCAAGTAGTCCAGATCAGAGCAGCATCTCTAAAATTGCAGCTGGTCTGCCACAGAGTCAAATACAAGACCAATGAAAGAGGCAGGCCTCACCGGCAGCAAGAAGTACAGAGAACAAGAGCAACTATGGCATCACAATACTCTCTCTAAGAAGCAGGAAAAGGCCACAAAAGAGAGAATAATGGGACAGAGCCCCTCCCTGCTTCTCCTCTGCACTACATCCTATGCTCAGTTCCTCAGGCAATTCCCTTTTCTGTTTACAGTGCTTACCCAAGGTGATGGTACAGATGTGGAGAGTCCTAGGCAAGCAAATTGGAATCTCCTCCGCCCTCAGTCTCTCTTTCCCTTAGGAGAGCAGCTTGGATCTGGTTAGAGTCACACCTAAGGCTCCTTCCACCAATAATTTTGTGATAAAAGCAAAGCAATCCTGCAAAAGACATGCAAAAGGAGTACTAAAAGGGTTTATTTCCTCTGTATATCACCTCAGAGAATTCCTCTGAAAGGAATATTAGGCCCTTCTGAAGGCTCAAGGGGAAAAAAAATCCAACAGGTACAGTAAGCACACAGTTGATTCCAATTCCATCTCCTCCTTGTACATCATTCATGACAGTCCTTTCATCTACTACCCTTCAAGGACCTGATAACACAATGTCCACTCAAGTGAGGAAATTGAACATCTAAGCTTAGCAGCATGGATACTGAACAAAGCTAATTGAGAAGAACTGGCTATTTCTTCAGTCTTCTCATATTTAGGAAGCAACTCATATCCAAAACATTTCATTTACATGGAGTCATTTAATAGGCTGGGCACAAATAGACGCACTAACCACAAGGCAATCTACACCTCTTCCATTCTGCAGTTCCTTTAGGAAAGCCTGACTGTGGCCTTCATGGACAGCATCCTGAAGGCACGTGTGGTAAATTGGGTAATAAATTGGGTGATAAATGGCAGAAACATGTAACACTTATATTTTCTTGCGTGTTACCCTGTAATTTATAGATTATATTTTTAATTCAATCATCTGCTCTCAGATAGGAGCAGAACTGTTGTCAGGTCACCCTCATATAGCCAGATTTCTCAAAGTAGCTGAGGAAAAAAACAAACTTTCCAAAAGTATTCAAGTGTCTAACCTGAAGCCTCAGTCTATCACTTCAAGATTCATATTCCATTCCTTTGAACCACTGAGGAGTTCAGTGCACCTCCTCTTTCTATTATGGTACTTTTTCAAAAATCCATCACTTCCTCAAAGAAAACTTCCTCAAAGCTGTGGCAGTCAATCTTCAATCATTTTTAAGACAAAATTATCCTGAGAACCATATCCTGAGAAACAAATGAGTGTCTGTCAGAGTCACAACACTGTGTTTCCATCATTTGGCCCAAATCCAGAAACTATGACATATCCAGAGAGACCTTAAACTTTATAGTAAGAGGACAGAACAGAAGTAGTACACTTGAGAGTATATATCATCTTTGGTTCAAGGTTGGTGCAGATCTATTTGAATTAAGCAAGAAAGAGTACCTCTATTAGTATGCATTATTTTCTGGTTATTGGTTTTGATTCATACTGTTTAATTTACATTTGATTATTTTTAAAGAAGATGTAACAGTAGCTTTTGGAGTGAGTATATACGGACTTCTGCCAACTGACAAGGCTATAAATTTATACAACCCTGCCCCCTATCATGTGACTAGGACTGGAAATAAAAACCATGTGTGCATCACATCTTTATTAAAACCACCACAAAAAGTTAACTAGGTAAAAATGTAGTGTAGCCTAGTAGACTGAGAACATGACTGGAAGCCCAGAGATTCAGAATTATAATCAAGGCTGTGCCACTGACTTGCTGTTTGGCATTGAGCAAATCTTTGAGGCATGCTTTTCAGAAGTTCTGAGCACCCTAAACTCCAGATGAAGTCAGCGGAAGCTATAGGTGCTCAGCAGCTCTGAAGATGAGACCCTTCACCTTTCTTGCCCTATCTATACTGCAATTAAGGCAGAGGGCTGTGATTAAATAGTTTCATATCTCAGTTCTCACAGCTCAGAGTAGAAAAGGCCACTGTCAGGTCTTCTGATGATTAATGAATTAAAGTTTGAAAATGTAAAGTGCTACATAAGTGCTAAGTATTATTTTTATTATTAGAAAAATCTCAGTCTCAGTTCTCCCCTTCCAACTAAACCACTGATGAAGCTCTCAGCTACTGATGGTGGCATTAGCAGGTGTGGGGTGTGGGGTGGAGGGAAAGCCAACAGTAATAAAACTTTAGAGCACTTGGATTTGGAATGAAATCTTAAAATATGAGTAGCTTTCACTTTCATTCCAAACGACCACCCCGCTTCTACATTTAGTGAAGCTGCAATACCAAGCTGCAGATTTTTAAAAATAAAGATGCATCAGAAGATCTAGATTGAAGAGAACAAACCACATAATAAATGTACCCATGCTCCCTTAAATTACTTGCATAACTAATCTTGCACTGTTGAGCAGGGTGTATATTAAGCACATTCTCCACGAAACTTGTGTCTCAGGTGCCAAGTACAAATATTTTTCTTATAACACGACTCTTGATCTTTTCATGTTATTATTGGACTTCTAATTCTTAGCTACGCTGTTGCTAAAATAAGTGTGGTTTTTTTCCTATAAAATTTGCCAAACCCACTGCTGGAATGCATTTGTATTATCATGTTACTAACGGAATTCCTGTAACATTCCCACTGACCTAATTGTGGGTTTTGGCCTGAAAAGACGACACGTTTATGCAAAGCTGCTAAAGATGTTTAGGCGGGGACACTTGAAATGAATTTCCCTTGCGGCCCCTCTTTCAGCAAGGTGCATCATCAGGATGCATCCCCTTAGGAATGTGAGGAGATAACATTCATTCCTCCTCTTTTTTTCTCATATCCTATTCTGCAGCTGCTAAAAAATTCCCAGATCTGATGAAAACAGTTCAGAAACTTAAACTAAGACAGCTGGAAAGATGCAAAAGTGACAAGGTTAGATGCAAACCAGTTGGGCATGTTCCTATGATCACGAGCCCAAATTATGTGTCAGAAATGTACATTCATGTGTCTCCCATTGAATCAATGGGATTAATGTGTATGTATATAAAAACAGAATTTGGCTATTCTGCCTTAGTCCATATTTTGTAAAGTGACATGTATACTTAGAGAGACATACAGATGGTTAATAATAAAAGTCGGCACATTTTTAGAATACACAGCCATGGTGTAACTCTTATAGTGGTCTTTCCCCAACTACAAAGTTGCTGTTTTATATCCACTGGAGGGTGAAAGCAAACAAAACTGACAAGTGAAGCAGTGCTCAGAACTAATTTACAGCCCTGGGTAAAGGCAGGGCTGCCCAGGGAGGGCAACAAAAGGGGCAGTTTGCCCGGGGCGCCTGTTTGAGAGGGCCCCCAAACTGAATGTGGTTGTGACAGGATCACAGAGCCACTCAGGTTTGGCCTCGCTGCCTCTTGGTCATGAGGAGCAGCCGGGCCAAACCTAAGTAGTGCTACAGTCCTATGCACCAGCTCGAAACACCCTGAGTGGTGAGTCAGGCCCAGCCAGTTAGGACAGGAGCCGCTGCTATAGGGTAAGTGCAGGGTATGCGCTCACTCTCCAACCACCCTGCCCCTTCCTGGTTTTGTACACTTGGTTTTTTGGTACAGTGCAGGGAGGGCACAGTTTCAGATTTTGTATCGGGCTGCCAAAAACTTCTGTGTGGCCCTGGGAAAGTTTACATGGAGGGTCAAATTGTGTTCTCCTTCCTCACATAAGTAGTTCCAATGAAATCAACAGAGCTACTCACATGTATAACACAAGCAAGATCTGCTCATTTATCTGACTCAAAATGGATTTGCAATGCCTCCAACATGAGGAACCTCCTATGGGCTTGTCTAGGCTACAGGTACAACCAGTCAAGGGGATCCAATTATAACCTACATCATTTTGTGGGAGAGAAGACCCCTTAACTGTGTTCCCAAGCCCCACTAAAGGCTTTGATGTGTCAGCAAACAGACAAAAACCATGGCCAGGGACACATTTACAGTCCTGTCTACACTCTAAAAACTGAACTGTGCAACGTCCCCTAACATATCAGTAATTGTAGTGTACAGAGTTGCCACTGATGTGAGAAGCTATCAGCCTGCTAATGGGAAGGGAAGATGTGCATAGAGATGCCAGGAGCATGCCAACTAATGGGCAGCAGCCTCACCACACTGGGAAAGCCTCCCCGAATACTGTAAGTCTTCCTTACCTGCACAAGTCTCACCATCATAAGTCTCGCACACCCACTCGTGGCACTCACAAAGCGGACCGTAGTATTTTCCCGGCTCAGTCACTTGGCAGATGCAGACACCACAGTCACATTGGCCTCTGCCGCTGCACAACTTTCCCCCTGGGACACGACACCTGCGTTCCGACTCAGCATGGGACAGTCTACATGAGGAGGCGCTGCGGGAGCCACTCCTGCAGAGGACAATAAAGACAACTAGCTGAAGACAAAGTCAGGTGCTCATAAATAGAGTGGATGAGATCAGAGTTGGGACAGAGATCCTTACTGTTGCAGTGGATTTACCCATTACTTTAAAAATCTTTTATTTTTGTATTACCTGCAGTTTTACAGCCATTTGATTTAGCATGTAATGGCAGCACAGAAGCTAATAATTCAAAGCACCATGATTTTTGCCCTTTGAGAGCCTGAAGGTCAACTGTTGGGTATTTATTAATCCAGTGTGTCACCCACTGGGACACATTACACTGAATTGTAATTATCTTGCAAGGGGCCGGGAACCCATTTGCAAACTTACATTGGGATCACACATTTGTGATAGGTTAGGTAAATATAGCTGATTAAATGATGGATTACATTTGGATTTGGATTATTCTGGTGGATTTGAGACATTAAAACTAGAGGGCACGAAGCCAAAAAATAGCAGGATACAGATGCCAAATTAAAGTTTTTGCAGCTTCCTTGCACCAGGATATGTTGGATCCAGATGTGTTTAATTTATTTATTTAAATAACAGAAGTAAAAGTTGTTCTTTAATTGAATGGTACAATTTATGGGTTAATGGCTCAAATTTGGCAAGATCCAGCAGGAGCTAGATGTCAAATCTGAATTTTTGCTGCTCTGTCATACTAGAGTATAGCAGGGTCTAGATTTTTAAGATGCATCGGGGCATCTAAACATCTTACCTGTGGTGGCATTAGGATTTTGCGGGGGGAGGGTTGGGATAAAAACCTGTCCAGACCCCACTGTGAGATCTAGGCATGGGCAGCACCATTACACCAGGATGATTTGGAAGTCCAGATTTATTGGTGCAGTAATAGCATCTGCACTTGTCCTCAGGCATTAGAATTTAGGTGCATTGAGGCCAAAAATTTGTTGAATCCAGCAGGAGCTAGGTGCCAGATCTGGTGGGTAGTTTGTGTGTACTGTTTGTGGGGTTTGGTTGGTTAGTTTGGGGTGGTGGGTTTTTTTTGTTTTTTTTTTTTTTGTGCCATTGCACCAGGATGTAACCAGATCCAGGATATTTGGTGCACTAGGAGTGACTGGACTTACTGTCTATTTAGAGAGTTGGGTACAAAAATCATCAGGATCCAGCAGAAGCTATCTTTTACCTTTCCCCCATAGATACCTGCATATTTAAGTTTTGCATGTATAATAAAAGATACATTTCTAAATCAACTATGTGATCCAATGTATATGTTATATACATTTGTGATCCTAACTACAATATAGTGCACACATAACTTTGTATTATATATATATATACAATATGTGTGGGTGTTATACATTATGTGACTAATTTTCAACAGACAATAGCAACAGGTTGAAAATACTCCATCCTTTCCTGTATGATATATACAAAATTTTAGATTTTTGTTGCTTGTGGCAACTTGTTACCAGTTCAAGTCCAGCCTATAAGGCAATTGCTAAATAAATCCATTAATTTAAAAGACAAACTTACCGCAGGGACAGGGAGAAAGTTTGAGGAATGGCAGGCAGCAGAGTTAGAAGTGAAGCAGTCAGCAGCAGCACCAACTTGAGGAATCCCTGTGCACACATGTTTAGATCATAGGCAGTGACTGAAGAAGTTCGAAGTTCTCTAAGAGAGTCCCACGGACAGACAGACCCACTGGGCTTGCAAAGCCCTGAGCTGGCCAAAACCAGCTTCAACACTGCTTCCCCTGCTGCTGCAAGTGCCTTTGATTAGCTGCCTGGAAGCTGGATTTGGGCAGCACTCTGGGAGGAAGATTGGTGCCAAACCCCAATGCTCACAGTCTAGGCAGGAAAGTAATTAGAAACAGTTGTACAGCCAGATGGTTTATTTTGACATAAAAAGTGTCCTATTCACAGATTGAGCGAACTGTCTCAGTCTTGAAATACAAGCACTATAAATATTTGAGGAAAGTGTATTTGAGTTAACTTTGATTAATAGATGTTTGAGATAATTTTAGTAATATGATTGGGGAAATGTACATTTGTCAGTTTTGGCAGATGACATTAACGATACTTTCCAACTGTATTTGAGTGTATTGCCAGCAGTCAGGTAAATGCTTTACACTTTTAGCATGAGCTAAAATTATGTGGGTACATTTTTCCCCCTTAGTTCTCAAACATTACGTGTTATAAGCTAGGCTACGTCCAGACTACCCACCGTATCGGCGGGTTAAAATCGATTGCTCAGGGATCGATATATCGTGTCTAATCTAGACGCGATATATCAATCCCCGAGCACGCTTATATCGATTCCGGAACTCCATCAACCCCAACGGAGTTCCGGAATCGACAGGGAGAGCCGCGAACATCGATCCTGCGCTGTGTGAGTAATCCGATCTTAAATATTCGACTTCAGCTACGTTATTCACGTAGCTGAAGTTGCGTATCTAAGATTGATTTCCCCCTCGTAGTATGGACCAGCCCCTATACAGTGTGACATCCAGGGCTGTCGAGCTATGACAGTTTGAGTGACTGTGACTTCAAAAATATCAGTTAGCTTTTAAAATGCCTCATTAAAACACACAGCTCAGGCTTTCATCCCAAGAGTTAGATATTTGGAAATGCCGTAAAATTAATTCAAAATGAGGGAGTCTGCCTCCAAATGAGTGTGACTTGGCAGGACTGGTCATAACATTTCTGTATACTTCATAGAAGTTTTAACAGTTTTTGATCCCTCTGATTGTCCTGGAGAGTCACAAATTGCCCAACATGTCCCTGAGCCTGAATAGTATTAGAAAAACGTAAAACTTACATCACAGAAGAAAATTCATTAGTAGAATATGGATGTTCTACAAGATGTACTTTCTTCCCTCAACATGCTATTGACATTAGAAGCGTTTGTTGGTTCAAGTACCTGTTCTGTGGACCAAGGTTTTCAACAGCTCTGTCTAACTGAAGAATCTTTTATTTATTATTTATTTATTAGAAAACTGCAACAGTACAGTACAGACAGTATATAATATGCTAGAAAACATTTGACATTTTAGTTAAATAACTTTAATTCCATGACTCAGATGTGGCATTTGCAATAAGTTAAAATAACTGTATTATACACAATTAGTGTAGCAAACTCAATGGAATGTACTCTATTCCTAGGCCTCCTGTTAAAATATCTGTGCCTGCCAGCGGTCTACATAGACCTTTCTTCTAATAGTAAACAGAATTTTTGATTTATCTTTACTAGTCTCTTAGGTGGTGAAGGAGTTCCCAATACCAGTTTTTGGTAGAGATCCCCGTTTTTATTTAAAAAAAAAAAAAGTTTTCTGTGGAGTGCAAAGAACAGATTTGCTGGAGGTTGGCCAGAATTCCAGGTAAGTATAAATTCTGGATGTCTTACTCTTTGAAAATAAAAGACTATGGTTATCAACCCATGACAACTCAAATAAAAACATATTAGATTAACTATCAAGGTAAAACCCTACAGGCTCTTATTTTATTATAATAAAGAATGCAGTCTGTTCATTGCAAAGTGCAGTATTCTTTCACTTTCTATTTCTATGTTAAAATTTTCTACAATTATGGGAAAGATAGTTTACTACACATTGCACTGTATTATACAGTTTTGTTAAAACATGAACAAGGACAGCGAGGGAATGCTCTTCTTATAGCTTTGTACCAATCTAATTCATTTCAAGTGTGTCAATAATCTTGGTTGGCAACTCACCTGAGTTTAGTTTGTAAGATCTACTTGACCTAATTGGAGAGAAGAAAGTGTGATTATTCCTAAAAGAAGAACAATCCAAACTTTTGCCATTCATGCTGATGAATACTTTCATGAGTCTATGCAATGTGTTGAAAACCTCTCCTGCATAATAGTCAACAATCATCCTCTGATCTCATTATATCCATAAAAATGATATAGAATCAGCACCTATTGGAAACAAAACTTGTTTCCCCTACTTCCTCAAAACAATTTTTCTACCAGGGAACCCCAAACTGGCTGCTCAAATTTATTTTGTGTGTTTGCTATTGTAATTTATATTACCTTTTAAAAAAAAAAGGTTAAAACGAAAGGACACTTATCTACATAAAACAATATAGATAGGACACTCACTTGTAGAAATGTGTTACATAATTGTACATGTTTAGCTTATGTTAAGGAATAAGTTTTAACACATTATTACTTCATTTTACAGCATTATATGTTGAAATTGACAGTCTACTGATTACTGATGATAATATGGATCCTGATCCTGCAATGAGATCCCAGGTATGTGCAGATCTCACTGAAAGACTGAGAACATAGTCTTTGTGATCAAATCCTGCAAGCAGTTATGCTTGTGCTAACCTTGCTCAGTGGATGAGTCTGCTCACAGGTACAAAGTTAAGTACTGATTGCAGGATTAGGGCCTTTAAAAATAGACAGAACCCTGTATTTTGAGTTGTTCATTAAGGATGGGATTAAGTGCTATATTTCTTCAATACTTTTAAAAAATTTATTTGTAGTTTTGAGGAAAAACAAAGGCAACAAGTTTGAAAGAGAAAAAAATATAAGAACATTGTAGTTGTCAAAAAACAGCTGTTAGAAATCCAGGAGATTCAGAGTTCAGGTAAAATGAATAAGAAACGTTATATTTGAAATGATGGAAATTCAGTCATTTGGCACTTAACTTACCTTGAACTCTCCCACTAAATTGTCTGTGTGTGTGTCCGTCCGTCCGTCCATCTATCCATGAGCTGTCTGCAACCTATGGCTTATATCTGGGAAAAAATACTGTCCAGATACAGTGACCATACCACTCCCACTTTTTTTTTTAATCTTCCCCCATTCCCCTCACATAAACTAGTGTGCAGTCTTTGACTCTGGACATTTTAAATTTGGAGAAGACACTGTAGTTATACAGCCTGAGGGTGGAGTATCAAGAATGTGCATGCACCCCAGAGCACTGGCTTTATAATTGTTTTCAGATGTACGTGTCTCTGATTCCAAATGTGATGCTTCATTGCTGCCCTTTAACCTTTGCTCTTTTCATATAAATGCTATGATTTGAGCCTGAGAGTTTTGTGTACAGAGATGCAGTAGATCTGTGTTAAATGGCACGTGGTGTCTTAAAGAACATAGAACAACTGGGCCAAATTCTCATTTACCTTAAAGCCTGCTCTGCATTTCAAGTGCAGACAACTCCTAAATCCTGGGTTTAGGAGCTGAAGTCCCAGCTTTAGGCTCCACTGTGAGCTACAAAGCTCCCACTGAATGCTGTAAGCACCTGAACTCAAGTTTTCAAGGTAAAACCTCCCTCAGTATCTAAGTTTCTGTCTCTGGGCACACCCGCTGCTGCCTCATTTTGAGTCCATCTGCCAATCTCCCACTTAAGCCCCAGAGTGATTTACAAACAAGGAGAAGACAGACATTTGTCCATATAGGTAAGTAGTGTGCGGAGCTGATCCAGCAGGTGTACTTAGAGGTCACCAACAACATCTGGTCCCATTCAAAATCTGGAGTAGAGAGGCAGCAGTGGTGGTGCTCACATTAAAACTTTTAGCCCAGTGATTAGAGCACTCACCTGGGATGTGGGAGACCCAGGTTCAATTCCCCTCTCTGTCAGAGGTTGGGAGAGGCTTTGAATAGAAGTCACCTACTTCACAAGAGCAAGCTTTAATTACTGAGCCATAAGCTGTTCTGATACGGGACTCCCCCAGTCTCTCCTGTTGAAGCTGTCCACTGTGGATAAATAATGAAAGAGTGATTACAGCAGAGGAAACAGGACCAGGGTCTCCCAGTTCAGTGCCCTAACCACCAGGCTATAGAGTCACTCTTGTTTTTTCTAGCCCAATGATTGTGCCACTATGGATAAATACTTAACTTGTCAACAAGAGAGAATGGCTCTGTAGCTTACTGGTTAGGGCACTGAGATAGGAGACCCGTCATCCAGTCCCCCTGCTCCAGTTGCTCTTTATTTATCCTGAGGGAGCCCCACATCAGAATATCCCATGATTCAGTGGTTAGAACATACTCCTGAGAGGAGTGAGCCCCCTGTTTAAATCCTTCTCCCCATCAGGCAGAGAAGGGGGAACTGAAGTTGGGTCTCCCACATGAGAGTTCTAACCAGTGGGCTAAGAGTTATAAGGTAAGCCAGTGCCTCCTGTTTTGTGTGGAGTGAGGTAGGCACCTAACTCATTATTGCAAGAATCTATGTAGGCATTTAAACCACCTGACTTCAGGAGAGGGGTTCATGTTCATAGATAGTTAAACAGAGATAGGTGCCTATCTCTGAGAGAGGGCAGGGCTTAGAACACACCCTTCACATTGGCATTTCCTTCTGGTTATCTCAGGTGGCTCCCTACTTCCTGTGCTGGTTTTTGTGGATCCAATTCTAAGGGGCCTATCTCTCCATATTCATTATGTGGGGAGCCTAGGCAACTAATTCAGGCTTTGTGGATAGCAGTGGTATACCTGGGATTTTCTAAGGGATTAAGTCCCTTTGTGGTTCAGGGCCTAGGCCCCAATCCTATTAATACTTACACACATATTTAATTTTATTCAATGAGAGTAATACCATTGAAGTCAACAATATTATTTGCAGTGTGGAAAATTAAGCACATGAGTAAAGTGCAAATTAAGCACAGGAGCAGGGCTTAAGGACTAGATTCACTAATGTACTGAGGATTGCAACATCTAACTCCTAGATGCCCTGCCTCCCTATGAAATTTTCAGTTAGGTGCTCAGGAATCCCGTGTATTGCATAGTCAAACATGACTAAGAAAGGGATCCTCATAAGCCAGCAAGTAGCTGTCTATGCTACTCAGGAATGAAATGCCGAGGAAAGGACAGAGCTTATGGGTCACATACACAAAAGACTTAGGGACCAGAGCATTCACCTGGGAGCTGAGACACCTGTTTTCAGATCCCTGCTCTATCTGATTCGGAGCAGGGACTTTAATGCTGGTCTCCTATCTCACAGGTGAATGATCTCATCACCAAGCTATTGGGTATTTTGGAGTGGGGAAAATCTCTCAGTCTCACCCTGTTGAAGCTCTTTCACTGAGTATAAATAATAATATAGTCATTGTGCCAGAAACAGTGAGCAAGCAAGAAGCAGTGAGAGATTAATTCTATAGCCCAATAATTATAGCATTCACCTGGGCTATGGGAAAATAAGATTGAAGTCCCTGCTCCCAGAAATATTTAAAAAGGTAGTTAGACACTTCAGACCCTGTGTGAATCTAGCTTTATGGTTCAGCTCTTCAAAGATAAATGAAAGTTAGAAGCCTAAATACCTTGGAGGATTTGGGCCTAAATTACTATGCCAGCTGCAAAGCAGAGGAGAATTAGGATATAATCTTGTAAACTTTTTGGGGGCAAGGAGTGTCTGTTACTATTTGTCCGTATCGTACCAACTACAATATCACCCCAAAACTGCTTGGAATCTCTGGGTAATATAAAAAATAATACTAATAACTAGGGCTGTTGATTAATCACAGTTAACTCAAGCGATTAACTTGAAAACATTAATCACAATAAAAAAATTAATTGTGATTAATTGCAGTTTTACTCACACTGTTAAACAATAGAATACCAATTGAAATTTATTAAATAGTTTTGGATGTTTTTCTACATTTTCAAATATATTGATTTCAATTACAACATGGAATACAAAGTGTACAGGCTTTCACATGGCACTTTTGTAGCTGGCATTGCAAGGTATTTACATGCCAAATATGCTAAACATTCATATGCTCCTTCAAGCTTCGGCCACCATTCCAGAGCATATGCTTCCATGCTGATGATGCTTATTAAAAAAAATGTGTTAATTCAATTTGTAATTGAACTCCTTGGGGGAGAATTGCATGTCTCCTGGTGTTTTAACCACGTTCTGCCATATACTGTATTTCATATTATAGCAGTCTTGGATGATGACCTCAGCACATGTTGTATGTTTTAACAACATTTTCACTGTAGATTTGACAAAACACAAAGAAAGTACCAATGTGAGATTGCTAAAGAAAGCTGCAGCACTTGACTCAAAATTTAAGAATCTGAAGTATTGTCCAAAATCTGAGAGGAAGGAGTTGTGGAATCAGAGGTGAAAGTAAGCCTGTATGGTTACTTCCACAGGCCAGCGATTTAAAGAGCCTGGGGCTCCCGGCAGCAGCTGGAGTGGAGCCCTGGGCCTTTTAAATTGTCGACTGAGTCCCGGAGGCTCCCAGCTACCACCGCTACCCCAGGGCTTGAGGCTCTGGTGGAGATTTAAAGGGCCTCGAGCTCCACTGCGGTAGTGGTGCCTGGAGCCCCTGGCCCTTTAAATCACCACTGTAGCCCTGCCGCCGCTATCCCAGGGCTCTGGCAGCAGTGCTCTGGCAGCGGGGCTTGGGCAGTCATTTAAAGGGCTCAGGGCTCACAGCTGCCGCTACTGCAGCCAGCGCCCTGGGCCCTTTTAAATCTTGATTTAAAGGGCCTGGGGATTTAAAGGACCGCCTCTTCTGGTTGAGGCCCCGCCCCTTCTGGTTGAGGCCCCGCCCTCCTGCTCAGGACTCCGGCATACTGGTAAGTCTTTTAAGTTACTTTCACCCCTGTGTGGAATGTGCTTTCAGAAGAGTTAAAAGAGCAACACTCTAATGTGGAAACAACAGAACCCAAACCACCAAAAGAAAAAATCAACCTTCTACTGGTGGCATCTGACAGATGGTGAAAATGCATGTGCATCTGTCTGAACTGCTTTGGATTGTTATCGAGCAGAACCCATCAGCAGCATGGATGCATGTCCTCTGGAATGGTGGTTGAAGCATAAAGGGACATATGAATCTTTAGTGCACCTGGCATGGAAATATCTTGAGACGCTGGCTACAACAGTGCCATGTGAATGCCTGTTCTTACTTTCAGGTGACATTGTAAACAAGAAGCAGGCAGCATTATCTCCTGCAAATGTAAACAAATTTGTTTGAGTGATTTGCTGAATCAGAAGTAGGACAGAGTAGACTTGTAGGCTCTAAAGTTTTACGTTGTTTTATTTTTGAATGCAGTTATTTTTTGAAAATAATGCTACATTTGTAAGTTCAACTTTCATGATAAAGAGATTGCACTACAGTACTTGTATTAGGTGAATTGAAAAATACTATTTCTTTTATTTTTTTACAGTGTAAATATTTGTAATAAAAATAATATAAAGTGAGCACTGTACATTTGTATTCTGTGTTGTAACTGAAATCCATACATTTGAAAATGTAGAAAATATCCAAAAATATTTACATAAATGGTATTCTATTGTTATTTAACAGTGCAATTAATTGTGTGATTAATCGCGATTAATATTTTTAATCGCACAATTAAATAAGAAAAGTATGTATTTTCTGTGGATTCTTTATGGCTATAAAGAAAGCTTAATCAGCACAGTTACTGAATAATTAAGAGTGAAGCATTTTAATTTTTGTGGTCACTGCTGAGGTTAAGGACTTGTCTACACAGGAACGTCCAGGAAAATAAATCCAGATTAACTAAATGTGTGAATTTGATGTGGCTTAATTAAACCACATTAAACCTTTGTGTCAATGCTGTTATTTAGAATTAAAGTGGTCTTAATTCAGTTTATTTTAATTCACTCTGGAATGCTACTTTGATTCTGAATTAGTGTGTTCACATAGGGGTTTAATGTGGTTTAATTAAGCCACCTCAAATTCACACCTTTAGTTAATTTGGATTTATTTTCCTGGATGTCCCCATGTAGATAACCCTTACATTTTTTATTACAGATGGATAAAGTTGTTCCTAAATATTTGTTTATACCTCAGCAGAGGATTACTAGAGGAACTGAGTGGAGCAGAGAACTCATAACTGAGCTGCTTGAGGAGAAGGGGTGAGCAGAGCAGTTGGACTGACCTGTCAGAGGGAACAGAGAAAAGGAGGCAATAGAACTCAGTTGCCAGTCACAGGGGAGGAGATGGAACAGACTATTCTAGCTGAGGCCCATTTGAAAGGGAGGTCAATGGGTCTACCAATGTCAGCCACACAAGAATTGCTTTAGGATAAGGTATGGGACCAAAAAGAAGCATGCTGCTGAAAATGAGGATGAGCCTTAGCTTGAATGTATTGTCTATTAGTTCTCTGATTAGAGGTCTGTGGTGATAAGGATGGTGGGAGATTGGGGACTTGTCTTCACTGGCAAGTTTCTGTGCAGTAAAGCAGCTTTTTTCACTCAAACTGCAGATGTGTAAACACTGCCAAGCCACTTAGTGCACAGAAACTCCTCAGTTGCAGCCCTGCAAAAAACCCACCTCGACAAGAGTCGTCAGGCTAGTTGTGCAGAGGCTCTTGCGCTCTATTGCGAGTGTAGACACTTGATTGCTTTCTGCGCTGTAATTGACCTCCAGAGCTGTCCCAGACTGCCTCAAGTGGCCGCTCTGCTCATTGTTTTGAACTTGGCCGCCCTGGAGAAATTAGCACCTCCTCTTTCAAAGCACCGTTTCTAACAGCCCTTGCGTGCTGTGCTGATCTGCTCTGGGACACAAAGCAAACCATTGATGTGGAATGCTCATGCTATTGAACACAGAAGCAGCTGTCTTTGTGTGTGTGTGTGTGTGTGTGTGTGTGTGTGTGTGTGTGTGTGTGAGAGAGAGAGAGAGAGAGAGAGGGGTGTGTGTGTGTGTGTTTGAGAAAGAGAGAGAGAGAGAGCAAATCGCCCAGAGAGGGAGGCGAGGGCTGATGTTGGGGTTTCCCCCTTCCCCTACCTAAGGACTGGTGCTTGCTGCCGCTATCTCAACTTACAAGACAGCATGCTGACACACTCTCTGTCCCCCATAACACACTGTCTCTCTCCCCACTCCATACACACACACACACTCCCTGTCATACCCTCTCCCCCACCCATGTCAGTTGAAAATCAGCTGACAAAGTAGTAGGATGCCTACTGAACAATGGGATTGGGAAACCTGCATCATGTGACTCTGTGCCTGCCCCATGAGGCATTGCAAACCCTTCCCAAAGCACCCTCTGGCCAGTTGCACAGTGGAGCAGTTACCACAATGCACTGATGTCTTTGCCGTTGGAAGAGCTGCTAATGTGGATGTGCTCCAGCATCACAAGTAGCACAGTGTGGATATGAAACAGTGGTTTAATTCCAGCATTTTAATAAAAGTGGTATAATTTATGTTGCAGGAACTTGCCAGTGTAAACATACCCTGGGTCTGGGCCTTGCAGCTATAATCAGATAGTTCAAAAGCTTTATCATTCCTAGCAAAGCAAGTAGCAGTTTAACTTCCTAACCAAACTAGTGAAAGCTCTATAGCAACTTTTAGAGGTTAGCAAACTTAGCAATAGCGGTAAGGCAGTTTGATTTAACTTTAAGAGGGAGAATAAGATTTGCAGACAATGGGGCAAGGTTAGGTAGTTTAAAGGCTGTTATTTTTGACAAAAAGGCAAGCAAGGTTTTAACTTGCCAACCAAGCCAGAAAAGGTTATGTGCAGCAAACCAGAACTTGATTTGAACTTAGGAGGCAGGTGGCCTCTTTAATATTTTGTTACGGCCTTGCAATTGCCAGCTGAGCTTTACTGCCCCCAGGACCAGACTCATATTTGCAACTCACATTGCAGACTCATATTTGCAAACTCATATTTGACTCACAAACTATTTGTAAAAAAGTCATACACACAGAGAAGTGGTTAACTTAAAAAATAGCTGAAAAATATCAGAACTCTTCAAAAATCCTATTGGGTTCTTTTTGGTAACCCTTCTACCAGCACCATCAGCCTAACTCAGTGTTGGACAACCTGTGGCCTGCATGCAGCCTGTCAGGGTAATCCGCTGGCGGGCTGCCAGACAGTTTGTTTACAGAGTATTAATACTGAATGTCCTGAGCCAAGTAAGGGTAACACACCATATGGTAGACCATATGGTAAAGAAGTGTATGCTAAGAAATATTACAAACTGAGATATGAACTCACTTTCCAGAATTCATGGAAAGCTGAGTACCCATGGATTTCATGTCAGAGAGATAAAATGTCTTGTGTAATTGGCAAAAAGCTTCTGAGAAGATTTATAATAAGGCCAGGCCCACTGTCAGTGGATGTAAGACCTTTAGAACTCATTCCCTACATGTATGTGGCTGCTCTGCTGTTCCCCTGAAATGCATGGAAGCAGAGAGTGTGTCAGTCTAAAAATATTGTTTCTTACTACATTGCTCCATAAAATACAAAATGAGGCGATCCAATAATTTGCCAACATATTTATCCCCACCCATGCAGTTGCTAAACATGATTTCGGTTTTCGAGATTACAAAATAGTCTCCCAATTACATGGTCATAAATTATTTTAACTAGTATAAACTATATTAGCACCCATGGAGTGAAAACTTTATAGAAACAATTAAAAAGCTTAATGAAGTGGCTCAAAAATGTATACAGAATGCTAGATTTATTACTGTGCTTGCTGACAGATGGGCTGGCAGATTTGTAGTTGAGCAGGATTTGATGTATGTCAGATGTGTGCAGAATAGGACACCTTATACTCTCTTTGCTGACATGACATGACATGATCTGGAACAGCTGATGGTTTCACATAGGGAATAGAAATACCTTTAGGGGTTATGGAGATCAAGGCAGAACAGCTCAAATCAAAACTGGTTGGCCTGAATTTCGATAATATAGCAGTGAATATGGGATATTCAAATAGTTTGCAGGCCAAATTTAGTCAAGATGTTGTGCTTTTGTAGTGCACTGTATCAACCATAGTCATTAAATTGTCATTCTAGGCCAAAGAAAAGATTACCCCTATGTTTAAGAGTTTGATAGGGGGAGTGAGCAGAGGGAAGATAGTTTCTATTTAATGCAATGGTAATGATGTACCACTCTTGCTGTTGAGGCAAGTCAGAGGGTGCTTTCTCCCATTTGGTACCTATTTCAGGAAGTGAGTCAGGGTCTGGTATACCCTAAGTTAGGTATATTCTTAAAGACAACAAGTAAGGTAAATTTGGGGGCACATGTTTTTCAGGATGGCCTCAATCAGTATCGTGACTGAATTCTCTTACTTTTCAAAGGGATAATTAATTTTTCTTAAGGCCATGCAAAAGCTAGCCAAAACCAAGGAAAAATCATGAAAAATTCATTAAAATTTTTTTTACTAGAAATGCCGTGCTGGAGCTCATAGCAATGGAAGATTGTTCAAGCCTTTGATTCTGAAAAGTCATCCGAAGGAATGGCAAATTTAAAGAAATAAACATTCCTGGGTCTTAAGAGACAAAATAATGATAAATTAGATCTAATGCTTGAAACTGCTATTGAACATATGGATACCAGATTCACCAAGGTAAAGCAATCACCATTCATATAGTTTCAATACTTTGATGTCACCTACTTGCCTGCCTGCTGTTTTAAAAAAACAAACAAACCCAACAACCACCATCACAATCCATTATTACATTGCTTCTGGGTGCTCAGCAATTTTTAAATCAGCCCACATGTGTAAGTTTATGTAGAATTGGAACACTGACTTAAGGTATCCAGTTTGGAAAATTATAGCTTGGGTCTTTTATTTCGGTACTTATATATGGATTTAGGAGCTTGATTCTAGGTACCTAAGTTTGAAAATTGTGTATTAATCCAAATTACTTGTGAAGGTGAATTGATCTTATTTGTGATTTACTAAACAGCAGTAGACCTCTGACTTATACTGTTGTTCTACAATAGTATCATCCTGGCCTCTTAGTTCTAAATTTCTTAATGACATATTATAAGATCTATTTTTAGAGCTGAGCAATCATTTAATAACAAATACTTTATTAAATGAACATTCATATTATTAAAACTGCATCATACAGATATTAATGAAAAATTAAAACAAGTGAGGTACAAACACAGGTAAAGGGAATTAAATAAAAAATCTAATCAAACACACACCATTTATTAAGGTGATGGTATTGAACCAGGCACCATGTAATGAAGTTTCCAGATCTGGCTCATTCATGCAAATCCACAAATCCGTGGGGCAGCCCCAGGGATGGTGCAAGGTAGGGTCAGGGGATGAATTCCTTTGCGTGTCAATAGACAGAGAGAGCACAGTGTGCTGGAGTATTTTTGTCCATCCGTGCATGGTCTGCAGCCAGCTTGCCGTGCTACTTTTGAATATAATGAGTGACTGAAGGAAGGCCAAATATTAGAGATTGTGACATTTCACACACCAAGTCAAACTACTTTATGCTCAGGATTTGACACTAATACATATTCAAACACACAGTATTTTGCAGTATTTACCCAGCTTTAACTATTTTCAACCAGAATGATATAATTAATATACACATTCTGCTCTGGAAACATGCATATTTATAGTGATGTCTTTGAAAGGAACAGTGACAATGGATTTTTATGAAACTGCTTGGGTTTTGGTCCAAAACATGAGTGAACTCCCCATACAGCTATTGTTATCTTTGGTTGGGAAGGGACAGAGCGGGAGGTGTTCATCATCTGCTTGCCCCTGAAGATCCCAGGTGTAACTAAGCCTAGAGGCACCTGTCACTTTAAGTGTGTCATTCACCACCAGGAATCATAATCCTCTTTGATAATGTAATCATTTAGGGCAGAATTGTGCCTTGGACTACACTACATGCCTTAAAGGAGCATAAGGGAGACTAAGAACTCCTCCACCTCATTAAACCCCTTTAAGGGCTATCCAGATCTTGCAACTCTTGGTAGTCCATCGATCCGATGATGACAAATCTGAGCAAATCATCTATTGTTGCCCTCATGGTGTGCCCTCTGATGGCTATACAAGCCAATTCTAGAGGTGCACATTTGGCTGCAGATGGTGCATGGGAAGTTTGCAGTCAGTGGGTTGTGCGCTGCTGGTGCTCTGTGACATCGTTCACGTGCCTCTTGTAGACGCCGGCAGCGATCTTCCTCAAAGGAGATGCAGGTATTTCTGACTGTTGCATGCCACTGTGTTCTGTCGCTGGTGGCGTCCTCAAGGTCCCTAGGTTTGATACTGTTATACTGCAGATTGGCATTGATGGTGTCCTTATAATGTTTTCATGAACGACCTATATGCCGGATGCCCTGAGAGAGCTCACCACAGAGAAGCTGGCGGAGGATTCTGTTGGCATCCATGTGGATGACATGACCGGTTCAACGTAGCTGTGACTTCATGATCATCATTTCTATGCTTGTCATCTAGGCTTTCTCGAGGACCTCAAGATTGGGCACTTTGTCTTGCCAGCGGATCTTCATGATGTTGTGGAGGCAACGCATGTGGAATGCTTAGAGCTGCCCCAGACAAACTAGGCATGCCCCAAAGTGGGTGCTTTGATCCCACTACTTTTCCCAGGCATAGGTGGATAGACAGAGCTAGGGCATGGTTTAACCTTGGAAACACTGATTTATTAAGTACCTTTCATCCAGAAAGGTCCCAGTGTGACTTGCAGATCATGTTACAGCATCCCTGGCTCCAGAGCTATGGCTAAGGTTGAGAAGAGAAGCCCACTGTAAGCTCTTATTTTCAGTTTCTTGCAGCTTTCACAAACTTTCTTTTAGAGCAGAAGCTTCAATGCGGTTAGGTTCAGCCCAGCATTGAAATTCTTTTGGAAAGACTGAGCGAGCTCATTTATCTGTTCTAGAGTTGGGCAAGTATAAAGCAACCTTCTAACCTTTTCTGCATTCCAGTAAGAAAAATAGTTTAAGGCCCAAATTCTGCCCTTAACCACATGTCGGTGGGAGTTGTATGCATGAATCAGAGGCCAGACTTTGGCCCTAAATATTCTAAATAGACATATAGTTAGTTTTCATTGATTGATAACCTCTTCAAATTACAAAACTGACTTAGCTATGTTATTCGTATTTAACAAGATATGCTTGAACACATGCCTAGATGATTTTCTTGATGTTTTAAAATTCCTATAACTGCTTCCTGAGCCACAAACATAACTATACAGAAAAGAGGAACTGTGGCAAAATGAATAATGGAAAGAAAGATATTTTCTTTACAAAAGTTTAACTGCATATTTCCACTGCCCGTACAACTCTCTTTGGGTCATATTCTACCATTCTTACCACCTCACTTGACGAATAGCCCCACTGAGGAAAGGTTAAAGGTATGTTTGAATATGAGTAAGCATGGCAGAATCTGGCTACTTGTTAGCAGATGTGGAGATGTACAGATGCAGAACTGTTAAATCAATAAGGAAAATACAATTTTTCCAATGCCAATATAATTACAGCAGTTCTGTTGTACAAGATCACATCTGCTGACACAGACTAAGATTTCATCTGCTAGCACAAACTAAGATTAAGCTGTAAAGCTTCAATGTTTGCACCTGTTTCTTCTCATCTGAGAGATAGTACCACCAGCAGCATAATGCTGCTTAGCAACAAAGTACTAAAATATAATGGGAGAGGAGAAATACAAAATAGAAGCTATTTTATATCTAAGCATAGTTACCTCTATATGAATATTTTTCAGTATTTGCCATGGGGCACTGGTGGGCTGTTTAATATCAAGCGCCCCAATCCTGCAAACAGTTATGCCACGTGCTTTCTTTGGACTACTCAGGGTACTAATGTTAAACACATATGTTAGTGTTTGCAGGATCAGGACTATGTTCTTAAGGCCAACTACCTTAATGGCTAATTGGTTTTTGCTTTAATATCTAATAGCTAAAATATAAAAGACTGGAATTCAAATTATAAGCATGCATTTTCATTCCATTTTCTGTTTCTTTATTAGGGCATAATTTTGTAAATACTTATGCATATGTGTAATTTCAGCTACATAAGCAATCCTTCTTAAGGATCAGGTCCTTTTCAGATTTCACAAGCTCCACAGAGCTATTATTCTATATTATTTCACACCAGCTATTATCAATTAAATCAAAGTATAAATTTAAAGAACCTTACTTTTTTTGACCATGAAACTAAAAATACATAATATTGTTAGTAATGAGGCGGACTCTGGTAGAATGGGGGATTTTACCCAGACATCTATTGGAAAAATAATACAGCAAAACAGAAAATTTCCAATATGTTCTTTAAATGTTTTGGAGACAACTTTTTGTTTCAGAAAATGGAGGAAGTAAACAAAGGGACAACCATTTTAGACTAGATTCTGACCAGCAGGGAGGAATTGGTGGCAAATTAGAAGGTGACAGGTAACTTGGGTGAAAGTGATCATGACATGATAGATTTCATGATCTTAACCAGAGGAAGCCATGAGAGCAGTAGAACAAGAGCAATGGACTTTAAAAAAAAAAAAAAAAAAGCAGACTTTACAAATTTGGAGAACTGGTAGGGGTAAGGTCCCATAGGAAGGAATATAAGGAAAAAGGGAATTCAGGAGAGCTGGCAGTTTCTCAAGGAGACAATATTAAAGGCACAACTGCAAACTATCCTGATGAGAAGGAAAGATAGGAAGACTTATAAAAGAGGCTCTTTAATGACCTGAAAAATCAGAAAGGAATCCTACAAAAAGTGGAAACATGGATGAATTGCTAAGGAGTAGTATAAAAGAATAGCAAAAGCATGTGGGGATAAAATCAGAAAGGCTAAAGCACAGAATGATTTTTACCTAGAAGGGGCATAAAGGAAAATAATAAGAGGTTCTTTAAATACATTAGGAGCAAGAGAAAGACAAAGGAAAGTATAGGCCCTCTAGTTAGGGAAGGAGAACTAATATCCGATGACACTAAAAAGGCTTCAGTTTTCACTCACAAGGTAATGATGACCAGTTAACCAATGTGATTAATATGAACAGTACATCCCTCTCCCGCACCGCTTCCTGCCGCCATTGGCCTGGGACGGCGAACGGTAGCCAGTGGGAGCCGTGATCGGCCGAACCTGCCGATGTGGCAGGTAAACAAACTGGCCCGGCCCCCCAGCGTGCTTACTATGGCGAGCCACGTGCCAGAGGTTGCTGACCCCTGATCTAGATTAAATTACTATAAGGTGAGTTTACAACTGATTGAAAGATTCTACTAAAAGAGTGGTTCACTGTGCTCCCACATGGGTCAGTTCTGAGTCTGGTACTATTCAATATTTTCATTAATGACTTGGATAATGGAGTAGAGAGTTTATTAAGATAATCTGCAGATGACACCAAGCTGAGCGAGATTGCAAACATTTGGGAAGACAGGAGGAGAAATCAAAACTATCTTGAAAAATTGGAGAATTGGTCTGAATCTAACAAGTTCAATAATGAGAAGTGTAAAGTAAAACACTTAAGAATCCATGACTACAAAATGGAGAATAACAGACAGGTAGTAGTTGCTGAAAAGGATCTGCGGTTAGAGTGGACCGCAAACGGAATGAGTCAACAATGTGATGCTGTCATAGTATCTTTCCCCAATCTGGACCTTAGAGTCCAAAAATTGGGGTACCAGCATGAATTCCTCTAAGCTTAATTACCTGCTTAGATCTGATAAGCTGCCACCAATTAGGAATTCCAGTGCCTGATACACTCTGGTCCCCCTAAAAACCTTCCCTGGGGACCCCAAGACCCAAATTCCTTGAGTCTCACAACAAAGGGGAATAAACCATTTCCCTTCCCTCCCTCCCAGCTCTTTCCCGCCCTGGGTACACCAGAAGATCACCGTGATTGAAACTCCTTCAATCACCACACAGAGAGGAATGTTACCTTCCCCCCCGGTCCTCTTTTCCCTTCACCCAGAGGCAATACAGATTCAAACTCCGTGAATCTAAAACAAAGAGGAAATTCACCTTTCCCTTCTCCCCACCAATTCCCTGGTGAGTACAGACTCAGTTCCCTTGAGCCTCAACAAGGGGAAAAATCAGACAGGTCTTAAAAGCAAAACTTTTAATAAAAAGAAAGAAAAAAGGTAAAAGTTATCTCTGCAATTTAGATGGTAAAAGTTACAGGGTCTGTCAGCTTATAGAAACTGGAGAAAAAGCCTCCTCCAGCAGAAATACAATTTAAAATACTTTCAGCCAAATACACATTAGAACTCTACCAGCCAGATACACATTAAATTTCTACCAGCCAGATACACATTTGCAAATAAAGAAAAACAATCAAAAAGACTAAACTGCCTTTCTACCTGAACTTATTACTTGAATAGAAAATTAGAGCCTGCAGTACGTCCAGTTACTCTCAGATCCCAGAGAGAACAAAGCAAAACCCAAAAAACACAAACAAAGGCTCCCCTCCACCGAGATTTGAAAGTATCTTGTCTCCTGATTGGTCCCCTGGTCAGGTGTTTGGTTCCCTGTTTGTTAACCCTTTACAGGTAAAAGAGACATTAACCCTTAACTATCTGTTTATGACACGCCCCCCCAAATCGCAGACAGTGGGGAACCTTACTGGCAGTGATTTCTTCCTAGAACTTTAGAATAAACAGATTAATACAACACATGCACCTTTACATATACTACTAAGTATGTAAACGACAAGACTTTCTACATTTTAAGGACAAATTTTAACCAGTGGGTTCTGGGAAACTTTCATGAGAGAGTGCATCAGCTACTTTGTGAGAAGGTCCTGAAATGTGTTGAATTTCAAAATCAAAATCCTGAAGAGCTAAACTCCATCGAAGCAGTTTTTTGTTGTTCCCCTTGGCAGTATGAAGCCACTTTAGCGCAGCATGGTCGGTTTGTAGCGGGAACCACCATCCCCAAACGTATGGGCGTAGCTTTTCTAGGGCGTACACAATGGCATAGCATTCTTTTTCACTGACTGACCAGTGATTTTCCCGCTCAGACAGTTTCTTGCTGAGAAACAGGACAGGATGGAAGTTGTGATCCGGTCCTTCCTACATGAGAACTGCTCCTATACCACGCTCAGATGCATCTGTGGTTACTAGGAATGGTTTGTCAAAGTCCGGGGCCCTTAGCACAGGGTCAGACATGAGCGCCACCTTAAGCTGGGTAAAGGCCTTCTGACACTCATTAGTCCACTTAACTGCATTTAGCTGGGTCTTTTTGGTTAGGTCGGTCAGTGGGGCAGCAATTTGGCTGTAGTGTGGTACAAACTGCCTGTAATACCCGGCCAAGCCTAAGAAGAATTGGACCTGTTTCTTTGACTTTGGGACAGGCCACTTTTGGATAGCATTCACTTTGGCCTGTAGGGGGTTTATGGTTCCTCAACCCACCTGGTGTCCCAGGTAAGTCACTCTGTTTTGGCCTACTTGACACTTTTTGGCCTTAACAGTTAGTCCTGCCTGCCTAATGCGCTCAAAAACTTTTTCCAGGTGTTCTAGGTGTTCGGACCAGGAGTCAGAAAAAATGGCCACATCATCGAGGTAGGCAACTGCATATTCTCCCAATCCTGCTAGTAGACCATCTACCAGCCTTTGGAAGGTGGCGGGTGCATTTCGCAGCCCGAAAGGAAGCACATTAAATTCATACACCCCCGCATGGGTGATGAATGCTGACCTCTCTTTGGCAGGTTTGTCTAGCGGTACTTGCCAGTACCCCATGGTTAAGTCTATAGTAGATATGAATTGGGCACGTCCCAACTTCTCCAATAGCTCATCGGTGCGTGGCATTGGATAGTTGTCTGGACGAGTTACCGCATTTAGCTTACGGTAGTCTATGCAAAAGCATATTTCCCCATCTGGTTTGGGTACCAGAACCACTGGAGATGCCCATGCGCTCGTAGATGAGCGTATTATACCCATCTGTAGCATGTTCTGGATCTCCCGTTCTATAGCAGCTTGGGCGTGAGGAGACACTCGGTAGGGTGGGGTTCTAACTGGGTGAGCATTACCTGTGTCAATGGAGTGGTATGCCCGTTCAGTCCGTCCTGGGGTGGCTGAGAACAATGGGGCGAAGCTAGTGCACAGCTCCTTGATTTGTTGCCGCTGCAGACGTTCCAGGGTGGTGGAGAGGTTCATCTCTTCCACACCACCGTCACATTTTCCTTCGTAGTAGACAACTTCAGGCCACTCAGCGTCATCTCCTCCCTGGACTATAAACTGACAAACCTGTAAGTCTCTGGAATAAAAGGGCTTGAGAGAATTAACATGGTACACTCTGGGCGTTAGGGAGGAATTGGGAAATGCTATGAGGTAGTTAACAGCTTCCAGGTGCTCTTGGACTGTGAATGGCCCTTCCCATGATGCTTTCATCTTATGGGCTTGTTGCGCCTTCAAGACCATAACGTGGTCTCCTACCTTGAAGGAACGCTCCCTGGTATGTTTATCATACCAGGCCTTTTGCTCTTGCTGAGCATCCTTTAGGTTTTCTTTAGCAAGGGCTAAAGAGTGTCGGAGGGTGTTTTGTAGGTTGCTACAAAGTCTAGAATGTTAGTTCCTGGAGAAGGCGTAAACCCCTCTCATTGCTGCTTCACCAACTGTAATGGCCCCTTAACCTCATGGCCATACACAGGTTCAAAGGGTGAAAACCCTAAACTGGGATGTGGTACAGCCCTGTAGGCAAAAAGCAACTGCTGCAACACTAGGTCCCAGTCACTGGAGTGTTCATTTACGACTTTACGTATCATGGCCCCCAAAGTTCCATTAAACCTTTCGACCAGGCCATTGGTTTGATGGTGGTAAGGGGTGGCAACCAAGTGATTCACCCCATGAGTTTCCCACAGTTCTTTCATGGTTCCTGCCAGGAAATTAGATCCTGAATCTGTAAGGATGTCGGAGGGCCAACCTACCCTGGCAAAAATGTCTGTTAGGGCCTGGCACACAGATTTAGCCCTGGTGTTGCCTAGAGCTACTGCTTCCGGACATCGGGTAGCAAAGTCCACGAAAGTCAGTATGTACTGCTTTCCTCTGGGGGTCTTTTTGGGAAAGGACCCAGAATATTCACAGCTACTCGCTGAAATGGGACCTCAATTATGGGGGCTGGAGAGGGGCCTTGCCTGGTCTTGGGGTTTTCCCACTCTTTGGCACACCTCACAAGACCAGACATACTTGGCAACGTCCTTGCCCATCCCCTCCCAGTGGAAGGACTTCCCTAACCGGTCTTTGGTTCTGTTCACCCCAGTATGGCCACTGGGATGATCATGGGCTAAGCTTAAGAGCTTTCCCCGGCCCTTAGTTGGAACCACCAACTGTTTTTGCGGCTGCCAGTCTTCCTAGTGTCCACCAGAAAGAGTTTCCTTGTATAAAAGTCCTTGTTCTACAACAAACCGGGATCGATTAGAAGAGCTGAGAGACGGTGGGGTGCTCCGTGCCGCTGCCCAAGCTTTCTGAAGGCTGTCATCTGCTTCCTGCTCAGTCTGGAACCGTTCCCTTGAAGCTGGAGACTCCAGTTCTTCCTTAGACTGTGGACTTGGGCTTGGTCCCTCTGGAAGCAATGTAGGTGATGGGGTTGTTTTCGTTGCTGGTGAACCGCTCTCCGCTGGTGCACCAGGTGGTATTTCAGGCTTTGGCTGAGCCTCTTGGGTGTAGTTGTCTGCTGCTTCTGCCAGTTCAGGCTCGCTGGCGCCCTCTGGTGTTGGGGTTGAAAATGGGTTTGAAAGCGCTGGCGTCAGTGCTGGCAACGGTTCTGGTGCTGGCTGCTTTTCCAGTTCCTGGTCTGGGACTGGAGGCACTGTGGCTGTTTCAGTTGTTGGCATGGGATCTGGGTCCACTACCTTTGTCTGGGTCTCTGGTAACACAGACAGGGCCCCTGTGGATGGCTCAGGAACAGGAATGGGTCTGGAAGCTTGCCTGGTCTGGCTGCGTGTAACCATTCCCACTCTCTTGGCCCACTTCACCTGGTTGGCCAAGTCTTCCCCTAGCAGCATGGGGATGGGATAATTGTCATAGACTGCAAAAATCCACATTCCTGACCAGCCTTTGTACTGGACAGGTAGTTTAGCTGTAGGCAAGTCTACAGCTTGTGACATGAAGGGGTAATTGTCACTTGGGCCTTTGGGTTGATGAATTTGGGGTTGATGAAGGATTGGTGGATAGCTGACACTTGTGCCCCCGTGTCTCTCCATGCAGTAACCTTCTTTCCGCCCACTCTCAAATTTCCCTTCGCTCCAAGGGTATTTGAGAGGCATCTGGGCCTGGGATCTTTGGTGTGATGGTGGTGTAATGAACTGCACTCAGTTGGGGTTCTTGGGGCAGTGGCCTTTATATGTCCCAGTTCATTACACTTAAAGCATCTTCCAGCTGACTGGTCACTGGGTTGAGGTGGGTTACTGGATACTGGTGAGGTAGGAAAATAGGGCGTCAGTGGCTTTCCTTGGGTTGTAGGTGGGGTCTTGGGCTGCCCTCGGTTGTATGGTTATTGTCGGTGTGCCCCCTGGGGTATTCGCTCCCTTTGACAGTAGCTTTTTTCTTTTCTGCCACTTCCATCCATTTGGCTTCAATCTCCCCCGCCTTGGTTACCATTTTGGGTTTCCCATCTAGGATGCACCTCTCTTATTTCCTCAGGAACACCATCTAAGAACTGCTCCATTTGTATCAGGAGATGCAGCTTATCTATGTTGTTAACCTTTGTTCCTGATATCCAGGCCTCATAATTCTTGGCAATGTGGTAGGCGTGTCGGGGGAATGACACATCTGGTTTCCATTTTAGGGCTCTGAACTGCCGACAGGCATGCTCAGGTGTTATCCCCATTCTGTATCTGGCCTTGGTTTGAAAAAGTTTATAATTGTTCATGTTCTCGTTAGGCATTTCAGCCGCCACCTCTGCTAAGGGTCCACTGAGCAGTGGCCTCAGCTCTATCATGTACTGGTCTTCAGAGATGCTGTATCCATGGCAGGTCCTTTCAAAATTTTCTAAGAAGGCGTCAGTGTCATCACCTGCCTTGTAGGTGGGAAATTTTTGGGGATGTGGAACAACTGGTGAAGTGTTGTTAGGATTGGCTGTGTTCTGTTGCTTAGCCTGTTCTAATTCCATGGCCTGCTGGTGGGCTTCCCTCTGGAGCTCCATCTCTTTTTCTTTTAGTTCCAACTGTTTTTGTTGCTTCTCCATGTCTCTCCTTTGGGCAGCGTCTTCCCTAGCCATTTCTGCCTGAATTAGTTCCATTCGTCTTTTATGTTCCTTGTGTTTGTTTATTGCTTTTAGTTTAGCTATTTTTAGTTTGCTTGTTGCTGCATTGGTGCTCGTTGTTCCTGCTTTCTTGTGCTGGTGCGCCCTCTTCTGTTTACTGCCTGAAATGCTGTTCCTCTGCTGCCTGCTTAGGGTTGCTTAGCAACAGAGTCTTTTTTAACTTTTCTAAGTAGCTATTCGGATAAAGTAAAAAAAAAAAAAGAAACCCTTTGATTTGCAGATGTGTTTTGCAGGTCTCTGTTGACTCACAACTGGAGTCCTTTTGTTTAACAAAAGACCCTTGTTAAACCTTAATCTCTCTGCCTTCAATGTACTCAGAAGAAAAAACCCTGCAGACTTGCTTTTAAAACCCCCTTTTTCTCTGCTTATAAGCAGCTAGCAGAGAAAAAAGAAAAATAATAATCTTACTGGCTTTTGCTTTTAACTCACTGGCTTTTGGATTCTTATCCGACCGCTGCATACCATGTCATAGTATCTTTCCCCGATCTGAACCTTAGAGTCCAAAAGTTGGGGTACCAGCATGAATTCCTCTAAGCTTAATTACCTGCTTAGATCTGATAAGCTGCCACCAATTAGGAATTCCAGTGCCTGATACACTCTGGTCCCCCCCAAAAACCTTCCCTGGGGACCCCAAGACCCAAATTCCTTGAGTCTCACAACAAAGGGAAATAAACCATTTCCCTTCCCCCTCCTTCCTCCCTCCCAGCTCTTTCCCACCCTGGGTACACCAGGAGATCACCGTGATTGAAACTCCTTGAATCACCACACAGAGAGGAATGTTACCTTCCCCCCGGGTCCTCTTTTCCCTTCACCCAGAGGCAATACAGATTCAAACTCCGTGAATCTAAAACAAAGAGGAAATTCACCTTTCCCTTCTCCCCACCAATTCCCTGGTGAGTACAGACTCAGTTCCCTTGAGCCTCAACAAGGGGAAAAATCAGACAGGTCTTAAAAGCAAAACTTTTAATAAAAAGAAAGAAAAAAGGTAAAAGTTATCTCTGCAATTTAGATGGTAAAAGTTACAGGGTCTGTCAGCTTATAGAAACTGGAGAAAAGCCTCCTCCAGCAGAAATACAATTTAAAATACTTTCAGCCAAATACACATTAGAACTCTACCAGCCAGATACACATTAAATTTCTACCAGCCAGATACACATTTGCAAATAAAGAAAAACAATCAAAAAGACTAAACTGCCTTTCTACCTGCACTTACTACTTGAATAGAAAATTAGAGCCTGTAGTACGTCCGGTTACTCTCAGATCCCAGAGAGAACAAAGCAAAACCCAAAAAACACAAACAAAGGCTTCCCTCCCCCGAGATTTGAAAGTATCTTGTCTCCTGATTGGTCCCCTGGTCAGGTGTTTGGTTCCCTGTTTGTTAACTCTTTACAGGTAAAAGAGACATTAATCCTTAACTATCTGTTTATGACAGATGCAGATGCAAAAAAGGTTAATATTCTGGGCTATATTAACAGAAGTGTCATGGAAGACATGGAAGATAATTGTTCCATTCTACTTGGCACTGGTGAAGCTTCTGCTAGAGTACTGGCTCCAGTTCTGGGATCTGCACTTTAAGAAAGATGTGAATAAATTGGAGTGGGTCTGGAGGACAATACCACAAATGATAAAAGATTTAGAAAACTTGACCTATGAGGAAAGGTTAAAAAAATGGACAGGTTTAGTTTTGTGAAAAGAAGACTGACAGAGGACCTGATATAACGCGACCTGATATAACATGAATTTGGATATAACGCTGTAAAGCAGCACTCCGGGGGGCGGGGCTGCGTGCTCCAGCAGACCAAAGCAAGTTCGATATAACGGGTTTCACCTATAACCTGGTAAGATTTTTTGGCTCCCAAGGACAGCGTTATATCGGGTAGAGGTATATTAGCCTTCTAATGTGTTAAGGGCAGTTATATAGCGGACTGTGATCAATTATTCTCCATGTCCACTGAAAGTAGGACAAGAAATAATAAACTTAATCTGCAGCAAGAGAGATTCAGGTTAGATATTAGGAAAACTTTCCAGCTGGAAGGACAGTTAAGCACTGGAATAGGCTTCCAAGGGAGGTTGTAGAATCCCCATTATTGAGGGTTCTTAAGAACAAGTTGGACAAATATTGATCAGGGATGGTCTATGTTTACTTGGTCCTGCCTCAGCACAGGGAGCTGAACTTGATGACTTCTTGTGATCCCTTCTTGCCTTATGTTTCAATGATTCTTTACATGCAGGTGATGCCATGATTTATGTGAACATTTTCCCTTTATTTTTGCATTTCTAGAATCTATTTACAATAATATTTTATCAAATATTTCTATGCATTTATCCATTTATTTTAATACTGAACTTTAGATCAAGAGACATTTTCCTCCTTTTTAGTGACATGAAATAATTACATACAGCTGATGATGTCATTAAAAAAATCCATTCCAAAATGGAGCTTCATGGGTACAGAGAAAGAGCATAGAGATAGATGATAATGGCTTTGAAGCACCCAAACAAGGGTTTTTAAAAATCAAAATAACCAAACTGTCCTAGTGCTTGACAAACAGTTTGTGGAATGTTTGAGTTTGGGTTTATTTTTCCATTGGAACAGTTCCTGCTTGTTGTTGTTCAGCGACTGTTCAATTTTATCGTGTATAAAGGACTTTGGGCTGCTTTTATTTTTAATTGTATTTTGAGGCTCAGTGAATAACTAGGGTGGGTACTGAAGTGTATTTTAAAGAATATTTTTTTAAAATGCCATATTGTTACCCTTGTGTCTTATGTATTTCTTGGTGGGGGGGGGGGGCACAAGAGCATCATTCAGGTGCAACTGGCCACCCTTGTCTTCTAACTACTGTTATTGCTGAAGGTAATCCTTGTAATCCAACAATATACAGGTGTATATTTTTCATGTATTGAATGTGATTGATTATACAGGCAAAATCCTTACTCCTGTATATATCGTATGTGTTTAGAGCATATTTATGATATATGCATGTATTGTACCTATCCCTGTGGCTGCAGTAAATATGTCTCTGCACAGTTGGTGTGTGCATGTAAGCATTTTTATCTGTATGTAGGTTTATGTGTTGTCTGGGGTTATCAATACAGTACCACATACACATTAGAAAATCATGATTTAGGCCACCAAAATCATATTTGCTTAGAAAGTCAAAGGTTTAAAAAACAAAAACTTTTTAATTTTTTTTTGAACTTTTGAGATAACATTTGGGTCACATTTTCAAGCTTGTCTCCCCAAACATGACAGTTAGAAATTTAAACAAACAAACAACCCCCCGGGGAAATTTTCACCTAATCACATGCTCCTGTAGAAGCTGGAGGTTCAGAAAACCATGCGAATTGACAATATTGTCTATGTTTATAAAAGCACCGTATGTGTGTATACATTGTGTGCATTGTTTTATATGCATTTATCGTTGTGTATATTGAGTGTGGATTCCATGTATGCGCATTTGTCACCCTCCTTGTGTGTATTTGTCGGCATACTCGTCTGTGTGTCAACATATTTGCATATGCATTCTCGTTTCTATGTATGTATGTATGTGTGCATTTCTGCATAAGCATTTGTGCGCACGGTATGCCTTTCGAACACACACGGGTTTACACGTTGTGTATCTGCACGCCCGGTGTATGTGCGCCTGCCCTGTTTCTGTGCCAGTGGAGTCACAGTCGTTGCTGCGAGACTGAAGGCTGTAGTCTAGCCTCGGCGAGAAAGGAACCTGCTAGCACCGACCGCCCTTATCTAACCAACTGCAGAGGGCGGCTGCCGCTGCCTCTTCCTCCCCGTGTGTCACGTCTTCTCCATTCAGCCCCCAGCATCACCGCCGACGCTGCAGGGAGGACCACCTAAAAACAAACAAACTCTAACAAATCCCAAACTCGAGGGGCAGAGACCAATACTCCCAAGCACGCCATGAAGGGCGATGCAGGCGGTAGGTTGGTGGCATCGGGACCTGTTTTCTGCGCTGTGTTGCTGATCCCCGGCTCCCCCTTCTCTCCCCTCTCCATACCGCGGGGCTGGCGCGCCTGACACTCCCTGCTCTTCTCGTGGGGGCTTGTGACAGGGGCCAGACGCCTGGGGGAGGCGGTGCTGGCGGAGGGCGGATGGATGGATGGTGGCGGCGGCAGGAGGCCTGGCCGGGCTGCGGATGCGCAGGGACCAGATCCCACATGATGCATCGGGACCTTGTCCCCGGGCCGCTCCGAGCTGCCGGGTGAGGCGGGGGCGTGACATTCCCCCTCCCTTCCAGCTGCGGGTCCACTGTGCATCCCCCCCTTCCAGATGTGGCAGGGGGCGGGAAGGGCTCTCGCTCGGCGCATCCCTGGCCCGCTGGGAGCGCGGCGAATCCCGGGCTGCAGGGAGCGGGGGCAGGCCCTGGGGGCAGGCAGGGAGCCGGAGGGCACCACCTGCTTGAGAGCCGCTGATGGCCGGTTCGGATGGGTGAGGAGCCAGGTCGCCACCACCCGTTTCCATTGCAAATGGCAGCACTTCTGGGTTGGCGCCTGCCTGTCACCTGCTTTTTGTCAACATCAAGCAGGAGCCATTGTTAGCAGCTGTACCTTGCCCAGGGCTGCTCCTCTCAGGCCTCTCTCCCCGCACCTGGCAGCACCTGTGAGACTGTGGCCTACAGCAGCTGCAGCTTCATGTGGCCCAGAGATACAGGCAGGGTGAGGGGAAGCTCATAGGGCTATTTGGGCCCTTCCTACATAATTGCCGATAAGACAAAAATACCGGCTTTTTAATCGTGTTGGTAAACTCCACCAATATTCTGCTTTATGTGTTTTAAAAAAATTCAAGTGTTGGACAAAGAAGCTGCTTGCTTTGTTTGTTAGGAGATGCACTTGGGATGGAGTGTAAATTCTGCCCTAGTTGTGGGGCCCCTCGTGTGGGCACTTCACCTAGTTTGCACAAAATGGAGCAGATGACAAGTGCTGTTCTCACAGAGACCCCAACTATCAGCTTGTCCAAGGGGAAGCTCCCAGAGACTGCCGAGCCAAACATTCAGTGCTCTATATCTGAGCTTCCAGTGGCTGGAGAGGGAAATATTCCATTTTTCATTCTAGTCAGTGGAGGGACGTCTCAGTTTAGGATGACATACTCCCTATGTTTCACAGTGAATCTCCCACTGATGCTAAAGGGGTGCGTGCAAAAGGATCCTGAGTATACTATGGCTTTTACTTAGTAACTATACTTTTAGTATTTGTTCATTGTTCAGTGCCAATTGTTGCATTCAGAGGTCCTTAGTGAGAAAATATTCTCAATGAGAAAATATTGACTAATGCTATTTCACTGCCCTTTGTTTCTCTGCCTTCTAAATCCTCCCTTCTCTGTTTATTTCCTTCCCTTCAGCAACTTCCAGTTCTGATCTATCCCTACAGTGATCAGAAATGAAATAGATAATGTTGACATTGAAGTGTCCTTGTTGCTGAATCAGTTCTAAAGCCCAATAAGATTAATGGAAGGAAAGGAAATTTTCATCTTTCTGAGTAGCTGTTTCAGGCTGTTTGCACATTCAGGCATACACCTTCACTGTCTGTCGCCATGCTACCTCATTCAGTTTTGCAGTGTTGACTCCGGACTGATCAGCCTGCAATGCCAGTGTCCATTGCTCACTTTCATTTACATTTTCAGACAAGCACCTTCGTGCTTTCTGCCAGGCTGCTCCTCATACTTAGCTGGAACTCCCTGTAAACACTTGCATTGTCACTTCATTCGTTTCCTTCAAATCTCTTCTCTACCATTGCGGCACAAAACTTGACAAGGGCTAGACTGCTGGTGTGCTGAGACTACTGCCTATTATGCTGACCAGTGTTGTGTCATTGTTTCCTTGTACTCTCCCATCTGTCTGTATCCATCTGCTGTCTCTTGTCTTCTACTTAAATTGTAAGATTTTTGGAGCAGGGACCATCTTTTTGTTCTGTATTTGTAAAGCACCTAGCACAATGAGGTCCTGGGCCATGACTGAGGTCCTAGATCAGGGGTCGGCAGCCTCTGACACGTGGCTCGCGAGGGTAAGTACCCTGGCGGGCTGGGCCAGTTTGTTTACCTGCCGCGTCCGCAGGTTTGGCTGATCGCAGCTCCCACTCCTGCCACGTCCATGGCTCACCATTCCAGGCCAATGGGGGCGATGGGAAGTGGCATGGGCCGAGGGATGTGCTGGCCGCAGGTTCATCCAGAGGTTGCTGACCCCTGTCTTAGATACTACAGGAATAAAAATATTAATTATAACCACTGTATTGGTTATATTCAGTTAATAATTGGAAGGATTTCTTTGTAATCAGCAGAGTTAGAAACTTACTTTTTAAATGAAAGTTTGGGGTCTTTACAATCTGAATATCATGAAGGCCACATAAATATATCAGATGGGCCAGATCCATCACATGGGCTTTGTTTGATGCCTCTGCTTTGTTTCAGTTTGAGGCAAGGCCCTATCAAATTCAGATTGTAGTATGAAATATATGAGTTTGATTTGCAACCTCTGATTGCTTCTTACCCTAGCGGTGGTCTGTTTTGATCTGGCATGGCTTCTGGAGATTGCAGGTACTAATTTGTAGTGCTTTGTATTGAGCTAAGTGGTATTCATTCTAATCTATAATGATGTGAATGCTGGGACCTGAAGGCTTTGTGCCTTGTACCTCCACAGTAGTCTCAAGCTACACTTTAAAGCTCAGTGGGTCACTTTTGATCTTCTGCCTATACTCTGGTGCACCCCTGCCTTAGCAGGGGTGTGTGTCTAGTGTTTTGGGGATAAAGATGTCTAAAAACATGAGTTAATAATAATACTATAAAATAATAATACATCAGCTCATCAAGAGATGCAGGTATCATGATCTTGAGAGGTAGGAAACAGATCTGTTGCTCTCTTTTATTTGGAGGTAGACCTTTGAATTTTAGAATAATTTGAAATAATGAGCATCTGAGAAGTAATCATTTTTGAAAATTATTTGGGTTCTTTTTGTGATGTTTAGGAGTTCAGACAGTAAAAAACCTGGGATTTTTGTGGGGTACGTAGGAAGCAAATAGAGGTGTTATGTTTACAAAGCGAACTAAATTACCTTTGCAGTTTTACTAACATAATACACACATGCTTTGGCTCAGGGGTAGGTAACCTATGGCACACGTGCCGAAGGCAGCACGTGAGCTGATTTTCAGTGGCACTCACACTGCCCAGGTCCTGGCCACCGGTCCAGGGGGCTCTGCATTTTAATTTAATTTTTAAATGAAACTTCTTAAACATTTTAAAAACATTATTTACTTTACATACAACAATAGTTTAGTTATATATTGTAGACTTATAGGAAGAGACCCTCTAAAAAGGTTAAAATGTATTATTGGCATGCGAAACCTTAAATTAGAGTGAATAAATGAAGACTCAGCACACCACTTCTAAAAGGTTGCCGACCCCCTGCTTTAGCTAAAGCAGGGTTTTGCTGTAGGTTCTGAATGTAAAACCTAGTTTTGGGGGAGAGAGCAAGTTCAGCCTCAGATACATTTTATACATTAAATCCCCTGGCTGCATTTTAATGAAAATGTAGCACCATTCACTTGTCATCTATTTTTCTTTTCTTTTCTTTTCTTTTCTTTTCTTTTCTTTTCTTTTCTTTTCTGCAGTATTTCCTACATTAGATGAAGTGTCTGGATTCTGCTGATGGCATTGTCTAGAAGGAAGTGCTCCCTTGTCTGTGATTGACAATGTTGTTAAGTCCAGATCCTCAAAAGTATATAGGTACCTAACTTCTAATGAAATCAATGCAAGTTAGACGAAAATACCTTTTGAGAATTGGGGCCTGGGATTCAGTGTGCTGGACTTTTATTTTTGTTTCTTTCTTCTACATCTTTCCACCTCTGCTTTTGTTTGTTTCTTCTCTAGAAATTCCTCCAAGTCCTTACAAACAAGTATGGCCTTCATTTCCTAGATTATGAGTCCAATTTATTGTCTTCCCAAAAATTGAGTGTTAGAGCTCAAACAGTAATAGGATAATAAGGCCTATCACTGCAACCTTTGGTGCCATTAGAACCTCAGTGTTACAAACACCTGGGGAATGGAGGTTGTTCGTAACGCTGAAATGTTTGTAACTCCTAACAAAATGTTAAAGTTGTTCTTTCAAAGGTTTACAACTGAACATTGACTTAATACAGATTTGAAATTCCACTATGCAGAAGAAAAAATGCTGCTTTCCCTTTATTTTTTTATTAGTTTATAGTTAACAAAGTACAGTATTGTATTTGCCTTTATTTATTTTTTTTGTCTTGTCTCTGTTGCTGCTTGATTGGTTACTTCTGGTGCCAAACGAGGTGTGTGATTGACTGGTCAGTTCGTAACTTTGATGTTCATAACTCTGAGGTTCTACTGTAGTATTTTTCCTATAGTCATAAGAATGTGTTTTAAATGCCACATGTATTTACAAACAAACAAACAAACACCACCACCACACACCTCAGAAGCTTAAAAGGTTCCTGATTTTTCTTTCAAAATTTTGATTTTTAAGGATGTAGGTGTTTGTTGCTTTGGAAATCTACAAGTGCACTAATGGCTGGAAAGGGGTGTGGAGGAGGAGAATGATTTCTTTTAAGAATCCTTAATATATATAAAAATATAATAATTATAAAAGAAAATAATCACTATTTATTTTATTTTAAAAATGTATTGCAATTTAAATAACAAAAAGATGTGTATACAAGGCTCTAGATGCCTTAACACATAATTAGTAATACAACAAAACCCTAGTAACATTAAAATAATAATTCAAACAGGCACTCTGCCAGCCAGAAAGCCGCCTACGAAAATGCTCCTTTCCTCCGCTCCATTGTTCTGGTAAGCACACACATAGTCCTCTCCAGAAGCCCCCTCAAACAGATGTCTTTTGCAACATGCCCACAAGGTCACCAAATTTGATCTGTTTTGCATAAAGGAGGGAGATAAGCTCCAGCATTCTGGACTCTCATAGGGAATGCTTTGCCATCCACCTCCTCTCCTCTAATGAGTGAGATCCAGCCTAGATGCCTCTACTGATTGCAGCTGTGGTATTACAGCATGGCAATCCCTCAGGTAGGCAGATCCCAGGCCACTGGGTTTATAGGTCATACCCAACACCTTAACTTCCATCCAGAGTCCAATAGGAAGCTGGGGCAGATCCCAGAGTACTGGTGTCACATGTTCCCAGCAAGACGCTCCATAAGATCAAGAGGCTCAATAAGCAAGTCACTATGTTCTGCACCAGCTTCAGTCGCTGAATGATTTTAAGGTGTAGCCCCACAGGCAGCATATTGCAATAGTTTAATCTTGAGGTAAGAAAGGCATGGATAATGATGGCAGGGTCTGCATCTGAAAGGAAAGTTTGCAACAATGTAGCCAATAAATATATAAGTACTATCCTAAGCCATTGACAAGACAAGACACAGGAAACATTCAAAGACCAAAGTCTGGTCATCGGTCTATTTGCAGATTAAAGGTTTTAACAGTATGTGACAGGTTTGGTCAGAGACCCCCTTGGGACTGTCACCTGACATGCTGGAATTACCTCTCAGCCTGTTTTCCACTGCCAGCTTGGGACTCCAGAACCCTGCCTTGTTGAGCCAGATACGCTAGCCTGCTGCAACACAGACCCAGGTCTGGTCCAGGCCACCAAAGCTGCAGACTTTAACCAAAACTGCTCAGCAAGTCACCTATCTCCAGCATCCAGACACCCAGCTCCCAGTGGGTTCCAAACCCCAAATCTGTTTTACTCTAAAGCTTATATAGCGGCACAGCAGCCAGCAAACAGAGCTGTAAACAGGGGAGTTTCAGAGGGAGTTCTCTTGGAGGAGCAGGTTTTTGTAATTTGTGTACTGTATTGTGTAGTTTGTATGTGTGGAGGCTGCTAGGGACAGTGTGCTGGGAGAGCAACTGAGCCCTGTTTAGGGGGCGAGGCTTACCTGAGTAGGGGTCCTATAAAAGTAGCCGGCCAGTCAGGCAGCGACACAGCAGCCAGCAAACAGAGCTTTAAATAGGGGAGTTTCAGAGGGAGTTTACAGGGGGAGGTTGCGGGGGAGACTAAGAGACCTAGACAGAGGAACTGACAGGCTAGTTAAGGGAGTAGGTGGTAGTCTGCCAGTGTTCTGGTGCCTGTTGGGGGTTTGTGTTGTGTTGTGTTTCTTGGACTACCAGGTTTTAGGTGGGAAGGCTATGACTGATACAGAGGTAGCAGTGAAAGACACAATGACGATGGCTGGATGTGGAAGCTGCGGCATGTTCATGATCCTGGAGTGGGTAGCTGAAAAGAGTTTTATCTGCATGAAGTGTCGCCTGATAGAGCTGATGGAAGAAAAGATCCGAGGACTGGAGATGCAGGTGGAAACTCTGGTCGAGTTTAGAAGGGGGTTCGAGCAGATGATGGAGCACAGACACGAGGAGGCTGAAGGGATAAGCTCAAACTTGCAGATGGAAGCAAGTCCAAATAATTCTGAGGAGAGACTGCTGGGTGAAGAAAGTGGACGGTGGAAGTACGTGACTAAGAGAACCAGGCAGAGGAAAAAACGGGCCAGTGAAGGAGAAATAGAACTCAGGAACAGGTTTGCAGAGTTGGAAAATGAAGAAGGGGCACAGCAGGTGGTCGCTAAAGGAGAGAGGACAAGGAAAAAAAGAAGAGCTGTTAGTCCTACAGGAGGAGGGGAGGAGTCAATGGAGGCAACACCAAATATGAGCCCCAGGAGGATTGCAAGGGTGAATAGGAATCGAGAGGACTTGCAGCCAGTGGGTGCAGGGGATAGACCAGAGAATCACACTGTCACCAGGAAAAGGCAGGTCTACGTGATTGGAGACTCCTTACTGAGAAAAATAGACAGTCCTTTAACTAGGGCTGACCGGGAGAACAGAAGGGTGTGCTGTCTGCTGGGTGCTAAGATACCGGATGTGGACCTGAGGCTGAAAAGGATCCTAACGGGAGCGGGAAAGAATCCGTTGTTTGTCCTTCATGTGGGAATGAATGATACGGCTAGATTCTCGCTGGAACGTATCAAGGGAGACTATCCCAGACTGGTGAAGATGCTTAAGGAAATCGAGGCTCAGGTGATCTTCAGTGGGATTCTGCCGGTTCCTAGAGAAGGGCAACACAGGTGTGACAAGATTATGGCGATCAACAGATGGCTCAGGCAGTGGTGCTATAAGGAGGGCTTTGGGATGTACAGCCACTGGGAAGCATTTATGGACAGAAGACTATTCTCTTGGGATGGACTTCACCTGAGTAAGGAGGGAAATAGACTTCTAGGATGGAGGCTTGCCCAACTGATTAAGAGAGCTTTAAACAAGGAATTTGTGGGAGATGGTTGGGAGATGTCCAGGTGATCTCCACACCAAAATTTAACCTTGAGAGTGAATAAAACAAAGTAAGAGGGGATACAGCCGTGGACAGAAGAATTGACGTAAGGAGGAAGGGTAGTGTAGATACCAGACTAACAGGTGATGCTGGTGGTAGAATGTCTGTGCCTAACAGGGTAAAGAATGTCAGTGAAGCCAAACGGCAAAAATTAAGATGTCTGTACACTAATGCGAGGAGCCTAGGTAATACAATGGAGGAACTAGAGCTACTGGTGCAGGAAGTGAAACCAGATATTATAGGGATAACAGAAACATGGTGGAATAGTAGTCATGACTGGAGTACAGGTATTGAAGGCTATGTGCTGTTTAGGAAAGACAGAAATAAAGGCAAAAGTGGTGGAGTAGCATTGTATATCAATGATGAGGTTAACTGTAAAGAAATGAGAAGTGTTGGAATGGACAAGACAGAGTCTGTCTGGGCAAAAATCACACTGGGAAAGAAAGCTACTAGAGCCTCCCCTGAGATAGTGCTTGGGGTGTGCTACAGACCGCCGGGATCTGATTTGGATATGGATAGAGACCTCTTTAATGTTTTTAATGAAGTAAACACTAATGGGAATTGTGTGATCATGGGAGACTTTAACTTCCCAGATATAGACTGGAGGACAAGTGCTAGTAAGAATAATAGGGCTCAGATTTTTCTGGATGTGATAGCAGATGGATTTCTTCACCAAGTAGTTGAAGAACCAACAAGAGGGGATGCCATTTTAGATTTGGTTTTGGTGAGTAGTGAGGACCTCATAGAAGAAATGGTTGTAGGGGACAACCTTGGTTCGAGTGATCATGAGCTAATTCAGTTCAAACTAGATGGAAGGATAAACAAAAATAGATCTGGGACTAGGGTTTTTGACTTCTCACGGGCTAACTTTAAAGAATTAAGGAAATTAGTTAGGGAAGTGGATTGGACTGAAGAACTTGTGGATCTAAATGCAGAGGAGGCCTGGAATTACTTCAAGTCGCAGCTGCAGAAGCCTGCATCCCAAGAAAGGGGAAAAAAAACATAGGCAGGAGTTGTAGACCAAGCTGGATGAGCAAGCATCTCAGAGAGGTGATTAAGAAAAAGCAGAAAGCCTACAAGGAGTGGAAGAAGGGTGGGATTAGCAAGGAAAGCTACCTTAGTGAGGTCAGAACATGTAGGGATAAAGTGAGAAAGGCTAAAAGCCATGTAGAGTTGGACCTTGCAAAGGGAATTAAAACCAATAGTAAAAGGTTCTATAGCCATATAAATAAGAAGAAAACAAAAAAAGAAGAAGTGGGACCGCAAACACTGAGAATGGAATAGAGGTTAAGGATAACCTAGGCATGGCCCAATATCTAAATAAGTACTTTGCCTCAGTCTTTAATAAGGTTAATGAGGAGCTTAGGGATAATGGAAGGATGACAAACGGGAATGAGGATATGGAGATGGATATTACCACATCTGAGGTAGAAGCCACACTTGAACAGCTTAATGGGACAAAATCGGAGTGCCCAGATAATCTTCATCCAAGAATATTAAAGGAACTGGTGCATGAAATTGCAAGCCCGTTAGCAAGAATTTTTAATGAATTGGTAAACTCAGGGGTTGTACCGTACGACTGGAGAATTGCTAACATAGTTCCTATCTTTAAGAAAGGGAAAAAAAAGTGATCCGAGTAACTGTAGACCTGTTAGTTTGACATCTGTAGTATGTAAGGTCTAGGAAAAAATTTTGAAGGAGAAAATAGTTAAGGACATTGAGGTCAATGGTAATTGGGACAAATTACAACATGGTTTTACTAAAGGTAGATCGTGCCAAACCAACCTGATCTCCTTCTTTGAGAAAGTGACAGATTATTTAGACAAAGGAAATGCAGTAGATCTAATTTACCTCGATTTCAATAAGGCATTTGACACGGTTTCACATGGGGAATTATTAGTTGAAATTGGAAAAGATGGGGTTCAATATGAAAATTGAAAGGTGGATAAGGAACTGGTTAAAGGGGAGACTCCAACGGGTTGTACTGAAGGGTGAACTGTCAGGCTGGAAGGAGGTTACTAGTGGAGTTCCTCAAGGATCAGTTTTGGGACCAATCTTATTTAACCTTTTTATTACTGACCTTGGCACAAAAAGCGGGAATGTGCTAATAAAGTTTGCAGATGACACAAAGCTGAGGGGTATTGCTAACACAGAGAAGGAACGGGATATCATACAGGAAGATCTGGATGACCTTGTAAACTGGAGTAATAGTAATAGGATGAAATTTAATAGTGAAAAGTGCAAGGTCATGCATTTAGGGATTAATAATAAGAATTTTAGTTATACATTGGGGACACATCAGTTGGAAGCAACAGAGGAGGAGAAGGACCTTGGAGTATTGGTTGATCACAGGATGACTATGAGCCGCCAACGTGATATGGCCGTTAAAAAAGCTAATGCAGTTTTAGGTTGCCTCAGGCCAGGTATTTCCAGCAAAGATAAGGAGGTGTTAGTACCATTATATAAGGCACTGGTGAGACCTCCTCTGGAATACTGTGTGCAGTTCTGGTCTCCCATGTTTAAGAAGGATGAATTCAAACTGGAACAGGTTCAGAGACGGGCTACTAGGATGATCCGAGGAATGGAAAACCTGCCTTATGAAAGGAGACTCAAAGAGCTTGACTTGTTTAGCCTAACCAAAAGAAGGCTGAGGGGGGATATGCTTGCTCTTTATAAATATATCAGAGGGATTAATATTAGGGAGGGAAAGGAATTATTTAAGCTTAGTACCAATGTAGACACAAGAACAAATGGGTATAAGTTGGACACTAGGAAGTTTAGACTTGAAATTAGATGAAGGTTTCTAACCATTAGAGGAGTGAAGTTCTGGAACAGCCTTCCAAGGGGAGTAGTGGGGGCAAAAGACATATCTGGCTTTAAGACTAAGCTTGATAAGTTTATGGAAGGGATGGTATGATGGGATAGCTTAATTTTGGCAATTGATCTTTGATTATCAGCAGGTAAGTATGCCCAGTGGTCTGTGATGGGATGTTAGATGGGATGGGATCTGAGTTACTGCAGAGAATTCTTTTCTGAGTGCTGGCTGGTGAGTCTTGCCCACATGCTCAGGGTTTAGCTGATCGCCATATTTGGGGTCGGGAGGGAATTTTCCTCCAGGGCAGATTGGCAGGGGCCCTGGAAGTTTTTCGCCTTCCTCTGCAGCGTGGGGCATGAGTCACTTGCTGGTGGATTCTCTGCAGCTTGAGGTCTTCAAACCACAATTTGAAGACTTCAGTAACTCAGACATAGGTTAGGAGTTTGTTATAGAAGTGGATGGGTAGGGTTCTGTGGCCTGCTTTGTGCTGGAGGTCAGACTAGGTGATCATATCGGTCCCTTCTGACCCTAACGTCTATGAGTCTATGAGTCTGTTATACAGGGTTAACTCATAAATTGTCCACCCTCTATAACAGTGATAGAGAGATACGCACAGCTGTTTGCTCCCCCAGCTATTAATCACGTACTCTAGGTTAATAAACAAAAGTGATTATATTAAGTATAAAAAGTAGGATTTAAGTGGTTCCAAGTAATAACAGACAGAACAAAGTAAGTTACCAAGCAAAATAAAACGAAACACTCAAGTCTAAGCCTAATACATTTAAGAAATTGAATACAGGTAAATTTCACCCTCAGAGATGTTCCAATAAGCTTCTTTCACAGACTAGACTCTTTCCTAGTTTGGGCCCAATTCTTTCCCTTGGTACTGTTCTTGTTAGTTCCAGTTCAGGTGGTAATTAGGGGTTTTCTCATGACTGCAGCCCCATTTGTTCTGTTCCACCCCCTTTTATATCTTTGGCAGAAGGCGTGAATCTTTTGTCTCGCTGGGTCCCCACCCCGCCTTCTAAATGGAAAAGCACCAGGTTTAAGATGGATTCCAGTACCAGGTGACATGGTCACAAGTCCTGTGAGCCCCCATCATCCATTCTTTCCGGCCTGATTCACATGAACACAGGAAAGCTTACAAGTAAACAGAGCCATTTGCAACCAATTGTCCTGGTGAATTGGAGCCATCAAGATTCTAAACCACCGTTAGTGGTCCACACTTTGCGTAATTACAATAAGACTTCAGAGTAATACTTCATATTTCTAGCTTCAGATACAAGAATGATACATTCATACAAATAGGATGAACACACTCAGTAGATTATAAGCTTTGTAATGATACCTTACAAGAGACCTTTCGCATAAAGCATATTCCAGTTACATTATATTCACACTTTTAAACATATTTCTATAAAATATATGGAGTGCAACGTCACACAGTACTTTGGAGAATTATGTTATTATAGCAGAGGAATTCCTCCCCAAATCTGAGAAGGGTGGTGTTGATTCTTGCTATTTGGTCTATGAGTCCTGAAGCCCTGCTAGAAGACACAAGACATCATCAACTTTTCTTTGCAGCTGGTAGCCAAACGATCTGCAAAGTGTTAATCTAATTGTGATTTTAGGAGCTTTGGTTGTGGTATTTCCTTTATTGTGAAAGAGGAGGGAAAAGCAAACTTTGTCTTGTTGGGAGAGGGGACCCTGTCTGGCTTCAGTACAAAACTGAATACTTAACAATATGAACACTTAACATACTTAACAATATTCTGCATTGAAAAATAAGGGAGAGAAGATAAGGGTTTTTTTAGACTTTACTTCAGATGAAAAAAACAGGGTAGTCATCAATAAAGTATTCCATGGAGGTATGTAAAAAAATCAACAACACATTTTCTTCAAAACTAGCTGTCACCTGGTTTCATCAGCCACAGTGGTATATTTCTCTCATCGGTAACTCATGGTGTGCCCTCTTCCTCTTTACTAGTTAACAGAGCATGTGGAACTAGCATAAATAATCTTAACAGTTATTGGTATTATTGACAGTGTGAGGTGAAGTGCTGTCTTCTGTTGGATATATTCCTCCTACAGCAGATTAGGGGTTTTTTTAAGGAGAGTAAATTTTATAGAACTTGGGCTAAAATATCAAAATCATGATGGGTTTTTTTGGCTTGATTTTTAACTCAATATAAGTTATACAGAATTAAAAATGAAACCAAAAATAAATGTTCTATTTATCAATGATCACCTACACCTTCATTCTCTATTAGTGTTCCATAGGAGTGCATTTATTTTTGTTACAGAGATTGCTGGAGCAGAATACTATATGCATTGCAAATTCACCACAAATGCTTTATCGGGCCTGGCTCTAACCATATTTTTGTTCACATTGGCATGCAGCTGGTAAATCCATTTCAGCAGACTTTGTAAATCTGGTATAATGGTGATGAATCAAGACTATTGTCTTGAACTTTTTGTTCCATGATGGTATCAGGATAATCTTTCTGTGATTTTAATTTTCTTTGATTGAACATATCTACTGGCTCAGGGAGAGTGAATGAACAAAAGGCTGAGTTAACAGAGCTGATGGGCTCCTTGTCTAAGCAGCGTTCTTTCATTTTGTGTCTTTGCTTCTAAAAATAAAGTAACAAAGAAAAAGGCATATTTAAAATTAAAAGCAAAGATGAAAGAGCACATTCCTACATAAGAAGCAGTAGCAGTCTGTGTAAATGCTGTGAATTTTGATTGTTGGTGTTACTCTAAAGAGAAAAAACAAAGCAAGGTGAATGGACACAGCCAAAGGAAGCAATCTTTTCCTTATTAAACTCATTTTTTACTCTAGAATACACCCACACCCAATATTTGTACAACTTTGGAGACAGAAATATTCACTGGGGTCTGGATTAAGTCTTCCATGCTAATTTCATTATGTGACCAAAAGAAAGCATGAGATTGTATATGTTAGAATCTACCCTCCCTGGGCTGTGGTGTGGAACTGTACCAGGGGGAGCTGCAAAAGGATGGTGTTTCAGGAGTCACAATTCCTGCTCTAGCATCCTGATGTGCAGCCGAGTGTGCAGGCTATCCCAGTCTTTACGTGCTTTAAAACAACTGAAAAAACCCTCTGTGGTACCAGCAAAAATATATAAATAATAACAGATGAATTGCAAGAGAGCTTTGCCAGGACTTGCTAACGGCCATTTCCAGATTATCAGTGTCTTTCCCAAGGGAACTCAGGCTCATTCAAATTGTAAAATAGGAGAACTTGTATTTTGAAGATTTTTTTCCTTCTGGATTTCTGTATTCTCTGCTTTGTTGATTCGTGACTACAGTTTAAAAATAATATGCGTGATCCGTTTGGTCATGACATTTGGCCACCACTTGGTGAGCTTGATGAACTAAAACCATTGTTGACATCTACAGTTCATGACCTTTTATATGTTCATATCAGTTTAGTAGGGAAAATAATCAGTGGACAACCAGACAGATAAAAATTTTGTTATAAAATACTGCCAATTTTTCTACTTATTCATACCATGTTGAATGAGGAAATCTGTTAAAGTTTTATTTTTAACTAGCTATAATTAATTTATCTTCTGCTTTAAAACTTACACAGCTTGTCCTTTAGCATTTATGAAATGATTTCAATAGTAGCTCCCTAGTTAATGCATTGTATTTCCTGAGTATTATTTCCTAATGACCTTATTGAATCTGGTCTGAAAATCTATTATAATTATTTTCTTGACAGGTTAGCAAGATCAGTATCTCAGTCATTGCTGGGAAGGGTTAACATTATTAATAAAATCATAATTACAAATTAAGAATTTAAATAACAAGTTACTAAAAGCCACATTAGCGAGATATATTTTCATAATGTGGATTTTTCTTCTGCGGAGGGATTGGAAAATTTTTGCAGTTTCTGCTGAGAACTCCATTATTCTCAATGGGAGTTTTGCATTAACAAGCACTGTAGACTCAAGCCCTTTGATAGTATATCCTCTCACAGTACAGGCATTTCTAAAGAAACATGACATCCTTTCAGTTACATTTCTCATTGCTGTGCTAATGTATGCAGCACGAGTTGCTGCAATGCTACATGACATCAAAACCTGTCAAGACAGCCTCTAGTTTTGGGGAATTCCCTATTGTATTTTAAACATGGTGAGTTGGGAAATAATTATGAAAAGGCAGGATCAGGAAGGATGCAAGGCAAGCATGAACAAGCTGGCATATAAGGAGAAGAAGGAAATGAGGAATAAGGGATAGGGAGGAAATGGAAGTGAGAAAAGGAGAGAGGAAGCTTAAGGGAATGTAAAACTACAACCTCATGTACACATATAGTGGTCTTTATTTACTACAAAAATAAAATGTTTAAGGTTATAATATTTTTAGTGATAGGTTCTGTCAGCCTCACCCATGCCAGTGCTACCCATTCAACGTGCATAAGGCTGGCAGAAGTTAGCCCTTCTGTTTGTTTTTATATTACCCTTGTTTGATAAACAATATTTGGATGTGGAGTAATGAACTGGTTGGTGAAGCAGCTGTATGGTCCCACATGTGCAGATATTTACATTGACTTGGAACCCATCTCAGCTTGCCAATCAAATCTAGAAAGTATTTACACTGTGCTCATTACCATGCTATATGGTGCCTGTGTCATAAACAGGTAGTTAAGGGTTAATGTCTCTTTTACCTGTAAAGGGTTAACAAACAGGGAACCAAACACATGACCAAGGGACCAATCAGGAGACAAGATACTTTCAAATCTCGGGGGAGGGAAGCCTTTGTTTGTGTTTTTTGGGTTTTGCTTTGTTCTCTTTGGGCTCTGAGAGTGACCACACGTACCTACAGGCTCTCTAATCTTCTATTCCAATTTTGTGAGTATAGAAAGGTGGTATAGTCTTTTTATTTGTTTTCCTTTATTTGCAAATGTGTAGTTTGCTGGAAGTATTTTAAATTGTACTTTTCTGGGGGGGAGGTGTCTTTTTAGTTTCTATAAGCTGACAGACCCTGTAACTTTTTACCATCTAAATTGCAGAGATAAACTTTTACCTTTTTTCTTTCTTTTTATTAAAAGCTTTGCTTTAAGACCTGTCTGATTTTTTCCCTTGTTAAGGCTCAAGGGAATTGAGTCTGTACTTAACAGGGAAGGAGAGGGGTGGAATCCCTTTGTTTAAATTCACGGAGCTTGAATCTGTATATCTCTCCAGGAGCCCAGGGAGGGAACACCTGGAAGGGAGGAGGGGGAAGGAAAATGGTTTATTCCCCTTTGTTGTGAGACTCAAGGAATTTGGGTCTTGGGGGTCCCCAGGGAAGGTTTTGGGGGAGACCAGAGTTTATCAGGCACTCTATTCTAAGTCCTGATTGGTGGTAGCACTACAGGATCTAAGCTGGTAATTAAGCTTAGGGGAATTCATGCTAGTACCCATATTTTGGACGCTAAGGTTCAGAATTGGGAATTATATTATGACAGTCTGCTAGCGAGATTGTATGTTGGAACATAAGGTCATTCTGTACAAATCACATGTCCTGGTTCAGGCACTGGATTGCACCATCCAGCTTCTGGGGATATCCAGGAGGGATTGTTTTAGGAAGGCACAGTTCCTTTCCTGAGCTCCTGATTGTTCAGGTTATACTCTCCCTTGGGATGGCGCAGCTAGCACCTCTCTTTGTGTTCATCGAGGCCTGTTGGCCATTGTGTAGGATATATGGGAAAGTCAAGGCTCTTTTCCCCACTTCCCAACCCACTGAAGGCGTTTCACATCCCTGAGTTGTTCAAATGAGCCAGTCTCTGTGCTCTTCTAAACGGGGGGCTTCTGATTGTCCCTAACCTTGCACAACCTCCCCAGTGCCTACATCTGTCCATACACATGGACAGGAATGGACTGAATGACTGGCTGACAGGTGAGTAGAAAAATGTATATACAAAAAGAAAGATTAAACAAATACCAATTATAGACAGAAGAACACTAGTAATAAGGCCCAATAAGGAATGGGAACATCTGTCTCAGTCAATTAACTCCCCCTGCTAGCCTGTTACTTGTAGGACTTGATCCTACTGCTCCAGTGAAGTCAATGAGAGTGTTGGCATTAACTTCAATAGGAGTCAGATCAACCCCATCAAACTTTGGTTTAAGCCTATGCATGGAACAATATTCTTCCTTGCATACGGGAGCAAAACTGGTAATTGTCTATTTGCCCTGCTAGGATTTTTTAAATTATTACTGTTGCCTATTTCTGTGTAAAACCATCTGAGGTGATTCACTTTCACAAGAAAGTGCAAGAGCAGCCTGGCCTAGTGACAAGTGTTTTCTGTTTAACAAAGCTATTCAGACAGGGCTTTTTGAATGAGTTGTTTAATAAATTTGTTTCTTTTCTTTCCAAGGGGGCTTCACTGTTATAGATAACGAAAGTTAACTTCAGGATGCTCAAACGGAAACAAAGCTCACGTGTGGAAGCTCAGCCTGTTACAGACTTTGGCCCTGATGAATCTTTGTCAGACAATGCAGATATCCTGTGGATTAACAAGCCAGTAAGTTTATTTCTTACTAATTACCAATTACAAGTTAAATATTACATTTTACAGTTAAAATAATTTCACTTCTATGAAACTTAAGAAAGATCCTGAAACAAGTAGATTTTAGTCAGAAGTAATGAACTGGTTACAGTTGCTAGTCAATCAGGTAATATTTCCAATTTTTATTCAATACTTTTTCCATCAGTTGTTGGAGAGTGTTGAGGATGGTGAAACAATAATTATCAAGTAATTTATTCATGGACTTTTATCCCCTCGCCCCACCTTTCAGCTGCCTTAGATTGCCAGCACTGCTTGATTTAAATTGAAAGCCAAATTTATAAAACGAGGTCACAAAGACAATCTTGAGAGAGGTTCTTTTACTGTTGAGGAGGATGGTTAATATTTGGAAAGTGTTGATCTCTCAGATCCTGGTTCATCTTCTTTGTTGATGTAAGAATGCTGTTTAGGTCAGTCATTTTAATCCACTTCAAAAACTGTCCTCATATCCTTGGGAAAATAAATAAGCTGAAATAAATTAATATATACCATGGTTGCATTGGTGTTCCTTTTATGTTAGACAACTGTCATCTCGTTTGCAGTATGGATGCTAGAGCTCTTCAGCTGTGCTTCAGTGTTTTAGCACTGAAATCATTCACAAGAGAACACTTATTCATTAATTACTCATACTAATTTTAACAAAAGCAGCAAAGAGTCCTGCGGCACCTTATAGACTAACAGACGTTTTGGAACAGGAGCTTTCGTGGGTGAATACTCCCTTCCTCGGATGCAAGGGGTATTCACCCATGAAAGCTCATGTTCCAAAACGTCTGTTAGTCTATAAGGTGCCACAGGACTCTTTGCTGCTTTACAGATTCAGACTAACACGGCTACCCCTCTGATACTTGACACTAATTTTAATAGAATATCGCCATTGGCTGTTGTAACAAAGTCAAAAATTAATTACAGAAACATAAAATGTAATATTATTGACACACATTCCTCAATACACAGAGATTGAAACAGTGCTTAGTCCATTAGATTACATGACCCCTTAATGAACAAAATCACTTATTGTATGTTGTTTTTTTAAATAGAATCCGAAATGCCTGGTTTTTTGGGGGGAGGACCATAAAAATCTGGATGATAACATTTGAAAAAACTTGTATGAAATGATGTCAATATGAGTTATAGATATCATATACATACTCTATTTTGTAAGATCAAAACTAAGTTGTAACCCTTCATTTTTCAGTGGGTTCACTCTTTGCTACGCATCTGCGCCATCATCAGTGTCATTTCTGTTTGTATGAACACCCCAAAGACCTTTGAGCATTATCCACCTCTTCAATATTTGACATTTGCTCTAGATACTTTATTGATGTTTCTCTACACTGCAGAGATGATAGCAAAAATGCATATCCGTGGGATAGTCAAGGTGAGCTTTTTAATAACATTTTTATCATTTACACAGAGAAACGTTTTTGAATCTGTTCTGCTGAAGTTTTAACTATTTTAAAAACTTTTCCACTTCAGTTCTTTTCCAGATGGAAGTTTTATTTAATCTTAATATTTAATCTTCAAAACCAGTATTACAATGCTGATACACTTATTCAATATTTCCTATTAACAAGTAGCAAGTTTCACTGGATGATCTGAGCAATCATTTTTAGTTCCAAGAATGCAAGAAGAAAATATTATTCTAAGGCCCACATATATATCAATAGGAGTTTTATGAAAATATTTAGTGTCAAATAAGTGTTCTATTTTATCTACATTAGGCAGTTGTTTGAGTAAAATAAGATGAATATCTCATTTAGCTTACATAAAAATTGCAATGTAAGTGAGAGATGTTATGGTTCTCTGCTGATTTTTGTTTTCTTCTCAGCAACACTTTAGTATACAAACCCTTTTACTATTGAGCAGTTTTGTTAATGATTCTGGGATAGTCTAATTGTACCTGCCTAGATAATTATTTAGGGTACTGGAAAACATAAATCTGCCGAGATCTCCATAAATGTATAGGCTGTTCATCCCTTTATGGCATCATTTCCCTGATTTTATTCCAGCCTTCTGTTTAAACACACAATTTCAGTTTAAATACAGAGAATGAAACTGTCAAATCTGTAGATAATGTGGGGTGAGGGAATCATTTTGGTGTCATAAAAACTAAAAGTAAACAAAACAATAATATGTGGCTTTAAAAAATAAGTGGTGTAGTTATGTCAGTATTTTATGGGCCTTAGGATTTGGTAATTGTAACATGGTGGTCTGTGCCTTTAAACTGGAAAGAGATCAAGTGATGCCTATTAAGGGTTGACAGAACTCACTTGGAAGGATTGCTGCAGGACAGAGGTTGGATCCTGTGACTGGCTGTGGAGCAGAGAGCAGCACAGAATGAAAGGTCTGTGCAGCCTGTGTTGGTCAAGGGATAGCACTGTTTTGAGTTACTATGGGCATTTTTTGTTTAAATTAATACTCCCTGCCCTGAGGTAAGGGAAGGGCCTGAAAGAGATCTGGGTGTGGTGTTTAATCCTTCTTGGGATGGGGAAACAGGCCAGCAGCCCTACAATAATCATAGAAATATTGAGCAGAGGTCATCTAGTGCACCCCCCCTGTGCTGAGACAGGATCAGTTGTACCTAGACCATCCCTGACAGGTGTTTGTCCAACCTCTTCTTAAAAACCTCCAATAATGGGGATTCCACAATCTTGCTTGGAAGCCTACACCAGAACTTAACTATCCTTATAGGTAGAAAGATTTTCCTAATATCTTATCAATGGACATGGAGCACAATTGATCACAGTCCTCATGATAACAGTCCTTAATATATTTTGAAGTCTTTTATCAGTTCCTCTATTAGTCTTCTTTTCTAAAGACTAAACTTGCCCATTTTTTAACCTTTCCTCATAGGTAAAGTTTTCTAAACCTATTATCATTATTGTTGTTCTCTGGACTCTCTCCAGTTTGTCCTCTGTTACTTCCTGTGTCTTATGTATTATGCTCCTTTTAATGTACCCCAGAATTATACTAGCCTTTTTTGCAACTGCATCACATTGTTGACTCATTTAGTTTATGATCCACTATAACCACCAAAACTTTTTCAGCAGTACTGCCACGTAGGCAGTTATTCCCCATTTTGTATTTGTACATTTGATTTTTTTTTCCTTCACAATCATAGTACCTCACACCTGTCTTTACTGAATTTCATCTTGTTGAATTCAGACCAATTCTCCAATCTGTTAAGGTCATTCTGAATGCTAATGCTTTTTTCCAAAGTGCTAGCCACCGTTCCCAGGTTGGGGTGTCATCTGCAGATTTTATAAACATACTCTCCACTCCATTATCCAAATCATTAACGAAAATATTGAATAGTACGGGACCCAGGACAGATCCCTGCAGGACCCCACTTGATATGCCTCCCTAGTTTAACAGCAAACTCCTGGAGTATGCTCTTTCAATCAGTTTTGCACCCACTCGATAGTAATTTCATCTAGACCACATTTCTCTCGTTTATGAGAATGTCATCTAAGACTGTCAAAAGCCTTATTGAATCAAGATATATCATTGTGACGGGTTACCCCCCACCGCTTCCGAGGTGCCACCTGATATACTGGGGTACCACTGAGCCCACCAGTTTCACCAGTCTGGATTCCCTTACACTGCCCTGCTGAGCCAGGCCCTCAAGCCTCCTTCAGCACACACACACATGGACATGCTCAGCTGCAGAAAGACACAGATATTGAAATCAGCCCTGAAGAACTGAACATTTTTAATGAAGTTAAAAATTAGTTGTTGATTAATTACTTCATGAAATAAGTTACCCAGTTAGCGTTGGCTATAGAGAAAATGTTTCCTTAATCGTGAACCAAGTGTTTCATATATTACTAGTCATGAAAAATCAAATATAATTAAAAATAAACTTATCAAAATTTTAATGTAGAGGCTAAGTTTGTTATCACAAAACTTTACTTTTACAAATTCACTATATTTTATGGATATAAAAGTTTCCATATTTCAGTATTTGTATGGGATCTATGTACATTAATCATTTATTTTAATGATTTTTACATACTGCACATTCTGTTTTCTAACATGCTCATGAATTTGTGCAGTGTGTGACTTAACCACATCAGTATGTTTTGTAAGAATAATTCATAAATTGTGTTAACAGATGTCTGTTAAATTGAGCTGTGGTACAGGCATGTGTTAAATACACCTGGCACTTAAGAAAATGGAAAATAAGATCTTTTAGAAAACCATTCAGAGGGTTGAAAATATTAATGTTCAGTATCAATACTTTTCGTACACGTTCTACGTTCCTAAAGGAAGAGTTGTAACATATGGGAAATAGTCCTGTAAGCATAGTAATTCAAAAGTAGAAATTGTCATCTGTATAACATGGTTAAAACAAAGGTCCTTTTTAGGATGCCATAGTGTATTCAGTTCTTACAGTGCAAGAGAACTTGCTTTTTTGATTGTTCAGTCTGTATGTTTTTGTGTTGAAAATGTTTGTGTACTGTATTAACTTCCTGATAAAGCTACCAACTTAAAAAGTTGTGACAGCACTTTGCAATGAATGTCTCAGATAGAAGCCCCTGGATTTGATGCTTGAGATTATGAAATCCATATAAAGTGTTTTTCATTTTAAATTTTCATTAGGGCTGAGTAAACAAATGGAGAGACAAGTTGGCAAGAGTCAGAAGAGAACTTGGCTATTATACAGTATTATGTTTTTAGTGTCAGATGATGCCATGCTCACAGGGAGCCTTGCTCTGCTGTGTCTGAGAGTGTAACCTGTGTTTTCTCTCCATAAAACAGCCTCAGGGCTTTTGTCTGTGTGCCTGAAACATTTTTCCTAGAGCATTAGTTACTGCTTGTTGCACAAATAATCCTTTACCCTCAGGCAAGAGCTTTATGGAGGCCTGTTCATGGATGTGCTGGGGAAAGAGGGGATGATGTCTTTGTCCTCTCCTCCCTTAGCTTGAAGAAAGTGGGAAAGTCTCTGTTTCTAAGCATTTTTTATTACTTTGAGCCTTTGGTATCTTCTTTGCCAAGAGGAGAGGAATATGGAACCTTATTCAAGTGTTTGTGCTTTATTTGGACTGCCTTGGTAAAACCAGCCTATGGTTTGGTTCTGGAGGTATTGAGGTTAACAGTCATCCTGACTGGTTGGCAAGGGAGCTCTGCACTTGTTGCTTGTCACTGACAAAGTTTTGTATCATGTATATGTGAGTTTAACTGAAGCTGTCAGTGGGAAGCCATGATCACACAGTGTGAAGAGGTTCCCAAGGTAATTTGCCGTAAAACCAGAGTAAGATTCAAAACTTGGATGAGTGCAAGCTTGAAGAAGGTGTGTTGTACATAGTTGGTCAAAAATGGGGAAACATTGTAAAAATTTTCAATTTCTTTTCACCATACTCTCATTGTATCTGGCCATCTCTGCTTTTCCCTTTACTCCATATCAACTGAGCCACTGCCTCTCAAAATCCCTTCATAGTCAACCTATACAGAGACACTTCCTTAGTGTCTATCACTCTTATTCCCAGCAGCCAGAACTGCTTCTCATCCTACTTTTTCTGCCTTCCACTGTTAATCCCATAGTGGGATGTGGGAATGCTTTTGCTTCTGGTTCTTTGATAGATGACAAATACTGGGATTGGTGGCTGTGCTGGGGGAAGCATGTGGAGATTGTGCTTGGAGTAAGGCATAGGAAAAAGACACTTCAACTGTCATGGTACAAGAGAGATCTGCTTTGAAGTTGTTTTTAAGGCCTACCCATGAATTGTTATGTGCTATGATGAAAATAAATTCTTCCAACACATTGGAGAAGTACCATCATGCAGTATAATCCACCTACGTAAGGAACTCAATCTCTTAAAAGGACTTGTGGAATTTATTCTCTATTGGGAGAACTCATTTTTTCAGTTTAAACTGTAAGCACCAGTAAATACTTACATAATTCCCTACTGGACTTTCTTCAGTTAATATTTATTCTTTCCCAAAAGGTGAAAATTAGCAGGCTGCTCTACATCTGAGTGCTTGTCCTTGTCAATTTCCCATCAAGGGCCACATTCAACTAACAAGGAGAGCTGCACAGATTCGGGTAGTCAAGAATGTCTGCCAAAAAAATCTCAAAAGATACTTATTTTAGGGCATCCAAACTGGGATTTTTTTCTCTCTCAAAAACAGAAGCTTTAAATGAAAAATATGGCTCTACTTGGCTGAAGTAAAGTATTTAATTCAGAGACCTCATGATATTTTGGTACTGAAGCACAGGTTTATTTTATTTATTTAGTGAAAAGTTTAAGGTGGGATTTAATGAATGTTTAAAAAGGGGTAATTATTTTTGTCGGAAGGATATAAACCCTTTTTTCTCATGTTAGCTGCAACTGAAACAGATACTCTTTTGATGAGGGGGTTCCAAATGTGGAAATGCCTAACCCTCTATTTTTCATGTATCAAATGTCTTACACTGTGTTTAACAGGTTCTTACTTGGGCCAGATTAGATTTTGCTGCTACCCAAGACCACCTGTGCCTAGATGTCAATCTCCCAGGTGAAGGGTTGGGCTTGGGCTAGTGGATGGGTAAAGTGACCAGTCATCATGTGATGGTAGCCTGGAGCAGAGTTTCCGGTAGAAAGGAGCCTTGTCAGTTAGAAGGAGAAGGAGAGATCTACCTACAGGTGGGACTGTGACACAGTGTGTGAGGAATTGTTGGTTAAAATGACATACTGGAGAAACACATCCAAATATATTTATTTATTTGTATAATGGTAAAACCTTGTAGCCCCAAATCTGTAGATGAGGTATACCTGAGGTTGGGTAGACCAGGGAGGTATGTAAATCTCTTTTATTTTATCTGATTTGTGTATTCTTGACTGGGTAATGTCACAAAGATTATCCTGATAGAGAGCAAAGACCTTCAACTTCTAAGGAGAGAAGGCAAAAGGTGTTTGTGGACCCATCCCCTCTCCTTCACCCACTTGTGGTTATGGTGAAGTGGGGCATGGACCAATCTGTCAGCTCCCATTGGGATGTCTTGCCAAGGACTGCAGCAGTCGAACACAAGAATAACAGAAAGAACAAGAAGGAGACATGCTTTGGCAGTGATTAGTTTCAGCCATGGACACATGAGCAGAGGATATGGATTTTCAGCCAGAGCTTTAGGAAGAACGTGTGGTATGAGAGTGGGCTTAAAGGAAGCCAAGGAGTTAGAGATAGTGGAGTTATGGAATTTCTACAGGTTTTGAATTGAAGTATTTGGCAGTGGGAGAATAGGGCCTGGAGAGGTTGAGGAGAAAGACCCAGAGGAGTGCTTAAGAAGGGAAAAATAATAGTTATATGTAACAGAAGAGCTAAAAATGTCTAAGGATCACTCCTGGTATAGCTAAATGTGTTTTTTGTTTGTTTTTCCCTGCTAGAAGTGGAAATTGAGTACAACTGCCACTGCTCTGATCAGCAAGAGGCATTTCTTAGGAAGTGGTAGGGGGGAAGTCCTGCTGTTATCATCCTTAGCAATAGTTCTGCACAGCTGCCATTTACTGCCAAGGAGGGGAGGGACACAGGAGTAATGACTGACAGCCATGTTCTTGTTCAAGAAAGTTGGGGAGTTAAGTGTTCTCTTGATATGAATACAGCATCTGGTCTTGGCTGCTGTTTCCAGCATCAGGTTCAGAAACTTTGCTAGTGACTGGAGAATGGCTGTTTTGAGAGGGCTGAGAAGGTGAAAATTCCTTAACTTGATGGAGTGACTGATAAGGTGCCAACCTGTGTGAGAGCCCCAAGAGAGTGGGGATGTAGTCATGCCTTTAGTCTAGGCAGAGCTGTTCACAGTGAAGGATCTTTTATGTGATCAGAACTGGGGCCTCTTGGAATAATTTGGTTTAGTGGCCATGGATTTTGAAATGGCACCCTCTCTTCTTAATATAGGATTGGCTGAGGAGGCTAGAGTTCCCCTGATTTTGGAACTCTGAAGACTTCAGTCGGATTTTATCCACCCCTCCTCTCTGTAGTTCTGTCTGCTCTGGCACCAGTGATAATGCAGTGCATATGCCCTGCTATTCAGAGGAACAATTTTGCAGGCTTTTCAAGAAGACTCTGCTACTTAACTTAGGGTGACCATATTTCCCTATACTGAATACTGGACATCTGGTAAAATTACTCGTATTCAAGCAAGTTAAACGGCAATCAGTCAGAACTATGCAGTACAAATGTTCAAATTAACATCAAGTTGACAGTCCCTGTTAAAAAGAAATACCGCATAATTGGATTCTTTTTATTTACCTTCTTATTTTTAAGGCTTTAGGACTCACACAGGGAGAGGTGACACACATATCATCATCATCATCATCATTGTGTTCCTATTACGACTCTGGCATTTAGGGCAGCGATGAAGCTCCTCACTTCTGTCTGTTTCTGGCAAGTCTTTTAATGGTTCCCCAGCTGTGCCCCAGGTTTTTCAGCTCAGCTTCCACAGCTCTTTGCCATGTTGTTTTCGGGCAGCCTCATTTTTGCTTGCCTTCAGGTGTCCATCTTATTGCTGCTCTGGTGGTGGAATCAGTTTCCATCCAAAGCACATGACTGATCCATCTCCAGCACCTCCTGGCAATGATGGTGCTCAGATCCTCTTGGCTGCACTGTGTCAATAGTTCTTGGTTTGCAATTGTTCTGGGCCAAAAGATAGGGAGGATTTTTCTGAGGCAGGTTGTATGGACTGAAGACAGTTTGGACATGTCATACTTCCTCATTCTCCAGCATTCTGACCTATAAAGTTGTATTGAAAGTACATAGCTCTGATAAATCTTGAGTTTGGTTTTGGTGTTGTATTTTGATGATTTCCAGATTGTATTTAAGCTCCTGAAGGTATTCCTGACTTTACTGAGTTTGTTCTGGATGTCCTGGCTTGTTCCACCATCCTGGCTCATGGTGCTGCCCAAGTATTTGAATGTTTCTACATTGGTGGGAACATAATCCTCTACCTGTGTTGGTGTTGGTGAGGCAATACTAAAGGTCATGATATCTGTCTTATTGCGGTTGATTTTCAGTCCATTTTGCTGGCTGAATGCATTGAGTCAAGTTGTTTTTTCTTGTATATGGTGTTCGGTATGTGATAGGAGAGTGACATAATCTGTGACACACACACACACACACACTCCTGTAAATCTCTCCCACACGAGGGGGTGACTGACTGACCTGACCCGCTCTGCTCAGAGCTCTCTGCCCTCCAAGCCTGGCTGGGCCCCTGGGACGGACCGGCCTCTCTCAGTACCTGGCACTGTGTCTTCCCGAGACAAAACATGGGGAGCGCATGTGGGGTCACATGCTGCCCCTCCCACCCCAGATTTCTGTCAAGGTTCACAACACAGTGTGGCCAGCAGCAGCCTTTTGGCACTGTGCTGGAGGGAAGGGATGGGAGTGGCTTCCAGCCATGGGGTTTGGGGGAGATGGAGGACCTGGCTCATGTCTTCGCAGAGCTCTTCTCTTTCCTCCCCTCTCCCCTGTGTTACTGGAAGCAGCTTGTCCCTTTCTGCGTACACAGCATCGAAAGGCAGCTAACACCTTCAGGCTGCTGCTGGCCATGGACATAATGCAGTCGCCTCTTGCTGCAGTGCAGACAGGAAGGGGTTAAACCCTAAAGATGCATTGTGCACCTGGGCTCAGGGAACCTGACTCCAGGGGCTTCAGTGAACCCGCCAGCGAGGTATCTAAGCAGGGGAGGTTACCTAGGGTACGAAGCAGCCCCATGCTCCCTGGAGGCAGGACCCAGGGCAGAGAGGGGGCGGGCAAAGAGGGTGTTAAGCTCCTTCCCAGGGGACTTCTGTGGAGCCTGCAGGGTCAAAGTGCAAACAGGCTAGAAATTGCTCCCTCCCCTCCTCCCCCCACCACTCCAGAGCTTAGCTGAGGGCGGAGAGGCTTCCCCATGCCAGTGCTGTGCAGGGCTTTGGCACTTGCAAGGCTCAGCTCCTCTTGGCCAGTGCCCCAGGCAGGAGGGTCTTGGGCAGGAGCATCTTGGGCTTTCCTGGGGCTCCAACCAGGAGCTGGTTCTCTCCATAGCCTGAGGGTGGCACGCGCCCAGTTGGAGGAGATATGGAGGAGCAGTGGGGCTGGGGAGAGGGTAGTGAGGCAAAGCAGGGAGAGGACAGCGAGAGGGGGAGCATGTAAAGGGCCGATGGGTGGGCAGCAGAGGAGAAACGTAACTGGCTTCCGCCTGGTTCTTGCTCGCACTCACCAGCCACTGCAGCTCACAGAGTGCAGCCAGTGCCGGCCGGAAATGGTACAGGGGATGGGGTGCTGCTGGCTGAGAGCCGGCATGCAGCGGGGGCTGCACTGACAGACCAGCAGGGTGAGTGGCCAGCTCCACGCACTGCATCTTCGCCCCACCACCAGCCTTGCACACTCACCCTTGTCGTTGGCCACCAGACCCTCCCACTCAGGCAGGTGGCTGACGAGCAGGGATCCAGCGAGCAGCAGGATCCGCTAGTACTGATGGCAGGGGAGACAGAAAATATGGGACAATTGCCAGTTTTTAAGAAAAAGTTGGGTCTCCTGCAGGAAAGCTTAAATACGGAACTGTCCCTTTAAAAACAGGACATCTTGTCACCCTAATTTAACTGGGTTTGTGTTAGGAGTCCCAGGCACCAGTTTTCTTGTCTAGTTTCTAGATAGTTGCAAAGGTGCGTCACCACCCACAGTGCTGCCTAGCTTTTTTTTTCCAGTTCTCCCCTGCCCACTGGGGTCACGGGGGACTTGGTCTTTAAATAATCAAAGCTTGTCTCGGTAAACCTCCAGATTTAGGTGGAGGCCTCAGTTCTTGCACTGAGAAGCTATGAAGGAGATTTCTTTATGAAGTGCCTGTTCATTTATCATAATTTGTTTTAATATTTATTCATATTTTTTCTTTGATAATTTTAAAATCTTTTCATTTTGTCACATGAAAAGGAAAATACAGGTCTGTCTCATCTTACACTGGTGTTACGTTCCGCAGTCAGCACGTAAAGCGAAAATCGCATATAGTCAAAATTACATTGAGTTTAATGGTGGGCAGAATCGCCCGCACTACAGAAACAGTGTTTAAATTGTTATTTTTCTCTTTTTCTTTGTTTTTTTCTTGTTTTTGCCAACTGCGTAAAGCTGAAATTGCACATGTTAAATGTGCCTAAGACGCGACAGACCTGTAATCAATATGTATACATACTGCCAGACTAATATAGACAAAATACAGTTATTTTTTGGCTACACTACCCATCATTCATTACTGAAGCTCAATGATCATAAAGCCAAACTGAGTTTCACTTATTATTATCATCACAGTTTGTATAAACAAAAATAAATAAAAGTAGCTATTATATATTTTAGAATTAAGAACATAAGAATGGCCATACTGGATCAGAACAAAGGTCCATCTAGCCCAGTATCCTGTCTTCCAACAGTGGCCAATGTCAGGTGCCCCAGAGGGCATGAACAGAACAAGTAATCATCAGGCGATCCACATCCTCTGTCATCCATTCCCAGCTTCTGGCAAACAGATCTATTGAATAAATATATTGAGAAAACAGCTAAAAATATAAAGATATTTAATAGTACATGCATAACTTTGACATAAGTCAATTATCCCGCTGGATGTGAATAAAGTTATGCATGTGCTTAAGCGTTTGGAGGACTGGAACCATACTGATGTAAAGTTGTGTGTATGAAAGCTGACAATAATACAGCATTTCTAAATGGAAATTAATATAAATGAGATTAATGGGGAAAATAAATTCTCCTGAGATGACAAGATGAAACTCTCTTAGAGAGTTTCAATGGAACCAATCCATGCAACAAACCTCGATGCCAACTCTGCCCACATATCTACACCAGCGACACCATCACAGGACCTAACCAGATCAGCCACACCATCACTGGTTCATTCACCTGCACATCCACCAATGTAATATACGCCATCATATGCCAGCAATGCCCCTCTGCTATGTACATCGGCCAAACTGGACAGTCTCTACGGAAAAGGATAAATGGACACAAATCAGACATTAGGAATGGCAATATACAAAACCTGTAGGAGAGCACTTCAACCTCCCTGGCCACACTATAGCAGACCTTAAGGTGGCCATCCTGCAGCAAAAAAAACTTCAGGACCAGACTTCAAAGAGAAACTGCTGAGCTTCAGTTCATCTGCAAATTTGACACCATCAGCTCAGGATTGAACAAAGACTGTGAATGGCTTGCCAATTACAGAACCAGTTTCTCCTCTCTTGGTTTTCACACCTCAACTGCTAGAACAGGGCCTCATCCTCCCTGATTGAACTGACCTCGTTATCTCTAGCTTGCTTGCTAGCACACATATATATACCTGCCCCTGGATATTTCCATTACATGCATCTGAGGAAGTGGGTATTCACCCACGAAAGCTCATGCTCCAAAACGTCTGTTAGTCTATAAGGTGCCACAGGATTCTTTGCTGCTTTTACAGATCCAGACTAACACGGCTACCCTCTGATACTCTCTTAGAGAGTGCTTGAAAAGGATGAAAAATTGTTGATCACAATCACCTCCGGGGTCCTGTCTGAAAGTAATGAATGGAACTGTGGGAAAAGTCTTTTTCCCGTAGCAAACTGTGTAAACACATCCACAAACCCTTATGGTCAACTGTAACAAAGACTGCTGAGATATTTAATAAGATCAGCCTACACATTTGCTCTTTGTTCATCACTCAGAGGAGATCATCTAGCAGACACAGTAACTGTTTTGTATTATATTCCCAGGTGTTAAGCCAGACTAATATGACTAATGGCTGGACAGTACTATTCCTCGGGGATCTAGAATCCATCCGTTCTGTTAGGTTCTGAGAACAGACCATCAAAGTGAGTCTGTCACCTAGCGAGAGGAAGAGTAGAGCTGATGATCTGACCATGACAACATTTTTATAATAACCCCTGTACCCAACCCTGTCAAGGCTGAATCCCCACTCTGTCACTTTGAGTGCAGAAAGTGGGGGCCCACAAGGATTCTAAAAATTAATACTTGCCACTCCAGGCTTGTATTAAACTCTCAAGGTTACAGCTTTTCTCCGACCTTGGCTTGGTAAATGCTGCCACCACCCAAATGCAAAAAAAAACCACACCAAAAAAAACAAAAAAAACCCCTTGGACCTTGGAAGGAGCACTAGGGAATTCCTCCCTATGGGGTACCCTCAAGCCTTTCCCCCTCGCCCCTCTGGGGAAGAGCTGAGAAAGAAAACAAAAGAAATTGGTTGTTGCCACCAGCTAATCAAACAGCATATACACAAACTTCTTAGGACACCAAAAATGCAATCCTCTTCTTAAAAAAGGTAAACTTTATTAAAAACAAAAAGGAAGGAAGTACATTTTGGAATTTAGGCTTTTGCTAGATTTTAAAAGAGCAATTCCAAAATATTAAGCACCCAAAATAGCTTTCTTGAGGTTCAGCTTAAAGACTACAAGTAAACAAAAGCATCTGGGGTTAGCACAGAGGCGTCCACAAACCTTTACAAAATAAACAGAAATAAACCTAATCGTGTCTTCCTAAATATTCCTGATTTACTTACATATTTGGGTTGTTAAAAGTAGTTCTAGATATGATCTGATGATTTTCATATCTTGTTCAAACTTTACACATCATTCCTGCTGCCCCGTCTCTTCAGCCCAGAGAGAACAACAGACAAAGGGAAAGTTCCCTTTCCAATTTTAGAAAGTTCTAGCCTTCCCATTGTCTCTTTTGTTCAGGTGCCCACTTTTTTTTCTTTACCTGGGGTACTTTTTAACCCTTTACTGGTAAAGCAAGTAGAACAGCTACCAAGAGGGATTTTACAGCTAACTGGCTGGCTGGGTGTCCATCAAAGGGAGCTTCCTCCCCCTCCCCCCCCCCACACTTTATCACAAATCCAATCTCAAAGATCATAACCAAAATATGCCCATATATGAGTAGAACCAGAAACCACCTAGGACATTTCCATGATTGTCCTAGAGGTTAGATTAACAAAAGAGTCCTCATCATTATGCACATTAACAAGGGCCCATGCAACGCAAACAATTGTTGTCATCGCTGATATTGGCAGTAAAGTTGCCCAGTGCACAGTCACAGTGATTCTAGTGCCAGACCTGATAATTCATTCAGCTAAGAGAGGAATTCTAGGGAGTTGCAGGATGGAATTGCTAAAATAATTTTTGTCCTGGGTCCTCCCAATTCAAGAGAGAACATCCTCAGGGTGAAATGTTTCCTGCACCTAAGTCCAGATGTGAAAAAGCATAGCCACTCCTGCTGCCCTGATATAGGTCTTGTCTAGGCTACAGAGTTTTGTGCACAATAGTCAGCTTTTGTGAACAAAACAGTGGAGGTCTATAATGTGCCATCAGCCAACAAAGCTCTCCTGGTTTGATGACAAAATAAAACCACCTTGATGAGAGGCATAGAGCTTTTTGCGGCAAAGTTAGATTGACAGAGTGTCAATGTAGACACTGCGCTTGGTTATGTCACTATAAATGGCCTCCAGGAGGTGTCCCACAATGCCCATCCTGACCACTCTGGTCAGCAGTTTGAACTCCACTGCCCTGCAGCCATGTACACAGGCATCAGCCCCTCCCCCTTTAAAGGTCTGTTTGCATGGCATGGAGAGCTCACGTCGCATCTTCCCAGCCGACCATGGTTGCTTCATCCAACAAACACTCTCCTGCTTGGAGCACACCTGAGTTGTTGGATCTGCTGGCTCTGTGGGGAGAGGAGACTGTGCAGTCCCAGCTCCTCTCCAGCCATCTGAACTTTGATACGATATGGTCAGATTTCTTGTGGTATGTTCGATAAGGGCTACGGATGGGACATGTGAAGATAAAAGAGCTGAGGCAGGAGTACCAGAAGCTATGGGAGTCAAACCATTGCTCTAATGTGCATCGGAGACCTGCCACTTGTATAAGGAGCTGGACATCAACCTCTGCAGTGACCCCACCTCCACTGCCAAGACCCCCCTGGATACTTAGGGGTGAAGGGGTGAGGGCTGGACACAGCAGACTGTGGAATCTGCTCCGAGGATGAAGTGTTGGATGAGGAGGTCGAATTGGAGGACGAGATGGGACAGGCGATGGGGTTGTCCAGTACCGTGGCAAGCCAGGATCTCTTCTCGATCCAGGAGGGTGCGAGCCTGTCCCAGTACTCCATCTTTGGCATATATGGTGCAGGAAAGGGGAGTCTAGGTAAGTGATCTTTTTGAGTTGATGCTGCTTGGTTATATGAGGTAGAGTGTTCTTTGCTTTGTTAAAGCAGCAAAGAGTCCTGTGGCACCTTATAGACTAACAGACGTATTGGAGCATGAGCTTTCGTAGGTGAATACCCACTTCGTCGGATGCATGTTATATGCTAAAAGTGCGTTAAGGGATAGAAATGTACAAGACTAGCTGTGTTTCCATGTTCTTCACATTCCCCTGTGCATCTATGCAGTAGGGTAGAACAGTGTGTTAATGCACACCAAGATTTCATGGGAATCCTCCAGAGAAATCTCAAGGAAACTTTTCTGGGGGTACTCACCAATCCTCTGCTGAAGGTTCCTTGGTAGAGCTGCTTTGTTTCTTTCCCCCTTGTAGGAATCTTTCCTGTGCTAATCATCAATCGCTTGTTCAGGGACCAAAGAGGAACACAGGCAAGCAGCATAGGGACCTGGTCTGAAGCCATACGCATGCAGCAGGTGCACCCTTGCATCCTTGAGTTCCCTCAGGAATGAGATATTGGCGTCAATGACCCCAGCCTGTGGAAAACAGTGGCAGAATTTACAATTTTGTTCCTAGTCGCTTGCAATGATCCCCTTAAAAAACCACCAAGACCCTTTTCCCCATCTTGAGCGCATCCCCCCTCATCCCTAAACTCATCATATTTAGGGCATTCACTGAGTTGTGTGCTTGCCAAGGGAAAGTGAGAAAGAAGTATATTTTACCATAATGATTCAGTGCTCTGCGTGAACTAACAATCCCCCTTCTGTAGTATTGTTTTTTGTGGTTATGCAGATGTGGCCTTCAGGGGAAACCCCTACAGACCATTGGAGCATCTCTGCCAGATAAGGAAGCAACTGAGGAGAGCAAGGAGTACATGTTTTAAGAGGTGCTCCAATCTTCGGACGCCGGAAAAAAAGAACAGGGCATGGAGAGAGACTGTACAGGAAAATCATAGAAAGATAGACAGGAGAGGAAGGAGACCCAGGAGCAAATTTTAGTGGCCAGGAGTGGGTGATAATGATGGAGGAGCAAATGGAGATGTTGAAGTCCTTAATCGCGCTGCAGGCAGAAAACACGTGAGCTCAGCCTCCTCCCCTAGCAGCCCACACAAAACTGCTTTCCATGCCTTCCCCAAACTCCTCCCACACATTCCTTGCATCTTCCCAGCCCGTTGCAGTACCCTGTTCACTCCACCCCTTTGGGCAGCTTTCAGAATGATAGCAGGAGATACACACAGCTATGAGAGACTCCTTCAGGAGACTGTCCTTCACTGTTATTTCCCTTTCCACCAAGCATTTTCTGTGTGTTGTTAATTGCTATTTAATAAAAACAGACACCCTGAAAGATAAACAGTCTTTGTCTCCTACACACGGTGGTTGCTGCTAGAGTTAATACACGGTAGCAATTTATTTGCAGACTATAAATCACGGTCACGAAGCAGGTTAACAAAGCATGGCAGAGTGCTTTATAGAAAGACACATTACTGGTGCTCATTGTCAAAATGGTGTTTCAAAGCCTCCCTGATTCAAATAGCCCTATGTTGTGCCCCTCTGCCCTGGTATCTGATTGCTCAAAATCAGCTGCCAGGCAATCTACTTCTATATTCCACCCCCAGGAAAACTTTTCACCCTTAGCCTCACAAATATTATGCAGTGCACAGCAGGTTGCTATGACCATGGAAATAATCTGCCAAACGCACTTTCAGTTGTCATTGTGCAACTGCTCAGCCTATTGTTGAAGCGCTCTTTGCTGCTATCCAGGTTTCCCATGTATGGCTTCATGAGCCATGGGAATAAGGGGTATGTTGGGTCTCCCAGGATCACTATAGGCATTTCAACATCCCCCATTGGAATCTTCTGGTCTGGAAAGAAAATCCCTGCTTGCAGCTTTCTATCCTGGCTAGTGTTCCTGAAGATGCATGCATCATGTACCTTCCCTGACTATCCTGCGTTGATGTCAGTGAAATGAACACTGTGATACGCCAGCATCTGCAATACCATAAAGAAATACCCTTTTCTATTGATGTACTCTGTTGCAAGATGGCCCGGAACCAAAATTGAAATACGCATACCATCTGTCACCCTGCCGCTGTTAGGGAATCCAATTGGCACAAAGCCATCCACTATTTCACGCACATTTCCAAGAGTCACAGTTTTTGTAGCAGGATGCGATTAATGGCCCTGCACACTTGTGTTACTGCAGCCCCGATGGTGGACTTCTCGACTCCAAACTGATTTGTAACTGGATAGTGTCTTCAATTGGAAGAAGAGAGGAGAGGGAGAATTACAGTGAGAGAAAGGATAAGGTGACACTCAGTAATGCAGTATATGTGAAGCCTGATCCACTGGGTTATGCAAATAAAACTGAGAAAGCCTGCTGTCTCAGCTCTTCAGTGTAGAGTGCGTGTATGTATTTCTGTGTGTGTGTGTTTATGTGTGTGTGTATATATATATATATTTAAATCACTGTGTAATGCTTATAATAACTTCGGTAGCAGAAGACAAGGTATCATGAATCTATTCTTCAAGTATAGGTATGTTAGAGAGTCTACATGGGTGCCATCTTATGAGCATTTTATACTCCCACTTTTCAATTAGGTGATGGAAGAGAAGAGGGCATTCCAAGTAAACTGCTTGGATTGAACACTGTTGCCATGCTGGTATTCTTAAATAACTAAAGGAGGAAAACATTCTAAAATCTTAGGCAGTGAATAGGAAAATATGTACGTTTGCAAAAGAATTCACATGTTGCTGGAAGAAAAATGGAATAAACAAGCAGATGGCTAAGCTGAAAATTCTCCCCTTAGTGAATGGGAGAGGAATAGTGTGGTTTTCACACTCTATGAAAGCTGAGGGGACACATTTATTATACTATTTATCTACTTAGCATAGTTCCTACAGTATTTATTGCAGACCCTTGCTGCTACTACATAGTACATGACCAAGCATTGTGGTATTACCATCATTTAAAAAAAAGTGTATTAGAAAGTAAAATGAATATTTTGAAGATAGGAGAGTTCTTCATCTTGTAGACCAACTAAATACAGGTCTGACACATTTTGGTTTACAGAGAACAAGATCAAATGTCAACGAGATTGTCTTTGTAATCTGTATTATTGTAAAACCAATCACATCGTGGGAGTCATTATAAGATTTTTATACTTTACTTCAAACTAATATCATAGTAAGTGGATATGTCAGATTTTATTTGGCTATGACTTGGCAATATTCACTGATTTCAATAATTTTGTAATAACCTTAGTTAAGTGATTACATAATTTACATCATTAGCTTGCAGCATAACCCTTGTGTTTTTAGTATAGGGTAGTTCCACAAGGCTCAGTCTATTTGTATGTTAACCTCTGGCAGACTGCAGCCATTTCACTGGGCTTTTGTTAAGTACTCAAGGGTGGATTCTCTGATTTGTTAAAACTAGTGCAGAGTGGCTTCAAACTTGTTGGCCTTTCTCGTGGTATACTCCCACTGTGTAGGAGGATTAGCTACTGGCTTAGTGCTTCCAGAGACAGTATATTGTGATGGGGCAAGGCCAGATGGCTACAGTAAAATAGTGAGGAACAGGTATGTTAGCCCCAGGCTACACAACTCCCTGGTACCATGGTAACCAAATGGCAGTTGCTCCAGGTTAATCAAGACACCTGGGGCCAATTAAGATCTTTCTAGAAGGCAGTGGAGATAGCTACATTGATTGGGACACCTGAAGCCAACCAAGGGCTGGCTGGAACTAGTTAAAAGCCTCCAGTTAGTCAGTGAGATTCATGTGTGAGGAGCTGGGAGCAAGAGGCGCAAGGATCTGAGAGTGAGAGGATGTGCTGCTGGAGGATTGAGGAGTACAAGCATTATCAGACACCAGGAGGAAGGTCCTGTGGTGAGGATAAAGAAGGTGTTTGGAAGAGGCCATGGGGAAGTAGCCCAGGGAGTTGTAGCTGTCATGCAGCTGTTACAGGAGGCACTATAAACAGCTGCAATCCACAGGGCCATGGGCTGGAACCCAGAGTAGAGGGTGTGCCCGGGTTCCTCCCGAATCTCCCAGCTCCTGATCAGACACAGGAGAAGTTGACCCAGACTGTGGGGAAGATCACTGAGGTGAGCAAATCTGCCAAATAAGCGCAGGACACACCAAGGTAGAGGAGGAACTTCATCTCAATATCCATCTCTTATACCAGTTGCCTCCCTGCTATAAGAGGGTAGTGGGGGCAGGTGCAGACTGGGAGCATGTCTGGAACAACAGAGAGTGAGTGGATATGAGTTCTGCTACCCCAATCATCTGCTTATGTAAAGGACCTTATACCAGTTGTGCCATCTCTGTCCTTTAGAGCAGGACTGCTCCTGCTGTATGTTACCCCATGGCTTCACTGCTCTGACTCAGGAAGCCACAGCTGACTTCTTGTAGCTACCGTGCCTTCATATTTACTTTTTCGTATTCCTCCACACTTGATGAGTATGGGCTTGTGATTCTTGGTGGAAAGACTGATGAAGGTATGACACTTTGTTGTTTGTTTGTTTTTGTTTTTTAAAACAAATTATTTATTGGTGGTCCAGGGCATTTATTTCCAGATCTACATGTGTGTTGGAGACCAAGTTTTTTGCGGCCACCTTCCCAATTGCCTTTTACTCAGAGACCTACCTTCTGTCAACTGGTCTGGCCAACATGGTCACACTAATTCCAGGAGAGTGTCTTGGTTTATAGATTATTAGATATATGTTGTTTAGTACCTCTCACAATTAGGGTTTTTTCCTCATGGTCCAATACTTTAACCCCTGAATAATCACATACATATATGATATTAAACTTCCTATCTTTAAGTCACTTAAACATGAAGGGGGAAATTGCAAGTTACAAAACTAGTTGTCCTAATTTACCCTTTTTCACAAAATGGTAGAAATATTAACTGGATTGTCAGCTTCAAGTGAGATTCCCCAACTGTATGCAGACATAAGAGAGAAGGGAAAGGAAATATTGGAGTTGGTATATGCCATCATTTTAGACATGCTGTTCAAAATGTAATCTTTAAGATATTTAAAATGCACCCAGGTGGGAGTGGAAAAAGAATTGTTAGGAGATGTTCAGCTTCACGGTCAAAATTATTTATTCTGAAAACTAGACAAAAATCTTCATAAGAAAAGAGCCTTTTGGAAGAACACATTGTGTCCTAAATACATTGGCCAGGATCAAGACATCAATTATTTTTTTCAAAAATATCATATAGTAAAACAGAATGTGTGACTTCTTTCAGCCACAGCCTGTTGCTCTGTGTCCATATGGTTGATTGTCATAAGATTCTTTGTGATGAAAACTCAATTAGGGAAACGTGTGAACAGTTTTAAGCAAGGTATGGTAAGTTACGGTCATGAGTGTGACCCTTGACCTAGAAGGTAGAGCTGGTGTCCATCAGAATAAATAGAATGGATGAAAAAATGGAGCTCTGAACCAAAATGCCCAAGTGAGGGGAAACTAAGATACAACATTGATTCAATGCTGCATCAGTGAGCACTCTGTAAAAACCAAAGCTTTCATTTAAAATGTATAATTTTGTTGGGGGAGAGGGAGCACATCTGCCTTGATGACTATTAAATTCTCAAAAGTAAAAATTAAAACATTCCCATAGAATTAAGGTGAAATTCAAACTTAACTCTGGCCCTTGTGGTTATTCTATAAAATATGGTTTCTTTTACTATGATAAATTTTCAGTTAATCAAGTCCACAATAGAATACAAATTAGAATTGCCTACATAGTCTTTTTGTTGGAAAGATATAGGATAGTGCTTGTGGTTCTTATTTGATTTTTAAAATCAGGATGAGTCTGCAGAACAAGCCATGTTTGAAAAAAATCTGTTGAATTATTTTAAAATGATGAAAGTGCTAATGTTTGAGATTAAAATTTTCACCTTAATTAATTCAAAAACTTCTTCTCTAACATATAGTACTAATGAACTACAGTAGCTTTGGATTGGAAGGCAAGAGCTGACCCATTTAGAGTATGCCACACTAAGGGAGTGGAAATTTTGCGTATGTGCTTAAAAGCAGCCTGCTAGAGGGAGTGCTTGATCAAGTCCTCAAAAAATCTCCCTTCTGTCAATATTAGAAATCTATAAATATGAACATTTGAGGATAAAAATAGGGATGGAAAATGTATTGAAATATTTAAGATATAAATAGCTTTTTGGAGGGGTAAGATGGAAAAACAATAAATAGTTAAACAATAGAGACTATCCTTGCTGAATAAATGTATGCAGTGTTGATGATACTCTGTATGGGTTTCAATGTGGGTTGATAGGAAACATCTTGTGGTGTGCTGTCGTTGGTTGGGGTTTTTTTTGTGCATTGAAAGCAGGTTCTTCCAGGGTATTTGGGTGGTCTTTTCTGTGATGGGATCTTTTTCTCTGGTGGAGAACTACCCCACGCTGGATCCCATACCGAGTAATATCAAATAATTACAACCCAGACCTGATGGAGACAAAGAAATTTTTACTGAACCTCCCTCTTCTGGCTTTCAGAAATCGCCCATCCCAACCTTCCCAAGCTCATCATCAGAAGCAAGTCTCTCATAGACCAGGACACGCCAATTCAAAGTGGCACCAGACTCTGCTAGAATAACATATGCAAACTCTGCAGACATATCTCCACTGCAGCAATGATCAATACCCTCTACACCACACCTTTCAAGGTCCATATACCTATCACAACATGTGGCATACCTGATCCAGCGCATCAAATGCCAAGCAATAACTATGTGGGTGAAATTAGATAATCATGACACTCTCAAATGAACACTCACAGAAAATGATAGAAGACAAAAACATCATATTGTCCATGGGCGAACACTTCTCACAAAGTGATCACACCATATCTGACCGCTCAGTCCTCACCCTCAAAGGAAATCTGCAAAATACCGTCGAAGGTTGAGCCTGGGCACTTAAGTTTATAACTGTGCTAGACACTGAAAACCATGGACTTAACAGAAACATTAGTTTTATGGCTCATTACTACAATTCGTAACTCATCCCACTGCTTGCTAACCTTAATTGCCCACTTCATTTTAGTGGTCTTCTACATCTTGTGTAAACCCCTTATGCTTAAAAATCTGTTCTAACTGTTAGCTTAGATACACTGACTACTTTCCACAATAAAGTTTCTGTGAAGCTTAAAAACATATGCCTTCTACCATTAGAAGTCGGTCCAATTATCTCACCTGCCTTGTCTTTCACTTCCTGAATTGAGGCATTTAACATGTATCCCATAGTACCTGTGGCGATGAGACAGGAGGCTTTTGTGTGCATACATGCAAGCACCTGGAATACATGTAGAATCTTTTTATTGGATTTCAGCAGTTTCTGACCGTTTTTGATTTACAGTTTAGAGAATTTGGTCCAACAATATAATCAGTTTCAGGAGAATTTGTATTATGCCTGTGTTTGTTAATGCTTGAATGGTAAGTTTAAGACTTCTCCATTTTTCATAGCAGATGTGATTGATGGCCTCTAAGTGTTATGTCTTTCATCACAAACGTGATTGATATCCCTGATTTGAATAACATATTCAGCCTACAAGCATTGTTTTTCTGTTTTAATGATTTGAGCTCTTCCCTCCATCCCCATTGCTTGTTGCTGTTTTAGTAACTACGTTTCCACCACTTCAGATACACTTGAGTAATATTTTATCATCTTTTTTTTCCAGAAGTCTGTCAGTATGATGTATTGAAAGTATTAATTCTTAAATCTTAAAAAGGGATTATTTTCTTCTAAGTTTTACCTGCCTTAGAACTGTCATTGTGTATTCACCCCATGTGCAAGTTGGGGTAGGTGAAATGGAATCATATTTGATTGATCAGCAGAACAGCTTATATAGAATTTGTTATCTCTGAACACTTACAAATATTTTAAAATGCACAGTTGTTGTAGTTAGCATGTCAATAGCAGAGCATAAAATACAAAATAAGGCACTTCACAATTTCCCTCTTATTGCAATGTACTAATTTAGTGAAAAATGTAAGTTCAATGTGCTTGCTTTTGTAAATTTGTAAAAATTCAATGTTTGTTAAAAGTAAAATTCACTGGTCTTATCCGAGTGAAATAAGGACTTACTTCCTCATTAGTAATCTCTAAAATAATCCAAGAAACTCTCTGTAAATGATTTTGTAAAATCTAATTTATTACTACTGCAAATAATGAAATAATTATGGATTCTGTAGTTATCATAGCTGTAACGATTTAAGTGCCGAAATGGACGAATATATATATTGTTTTACGAGAGTCATAAAAAAAACCTAGAAAACATCTGCTGCTTTTTGTTTTCTTTATTTATGTTGGTCTTCAGAATAAAATTTACTTAATTGGCCCCGTCTTAAAATATCTTTTTACTAAGCTCTTGCAAAATATTAGTTTGTGTCTCTTAAGCACTGTGCACTTCATAGTAATCAGTACTGCTGAAGGATCTTTTATTAACATTAAGTGATTTCTTTCAATGTTTTTATATAGCATACAAGATTGCCATAAACATATATTATTTATGGTATAGATACATTTGTAACCACTCATATAATGCACTGAATTTTCAGTCAAGGGGTGCTTCCAATGATTGCATAACCTGAGTTAATTCAATGACAAGGAAGTGATGTTACAGCCACAAATGCTATTTAGAGCTAAGCTTCCCATAGCAACCCAGTTCTGCCTCCTTTGTACGTATGTGTTAGAACCTTTCATATACAGCACTGTCCATTGTATTATAGGGCAAAATATTTTACAAATATGGATTGACTACCACTATGGGGAGTTATTTTAATAGGACATTCCTGCAGTGTTGGTGAAAACATTTTATTTTAAGACATACCATTGTGTAAATGCTAATAAACAGTCTTTTTCCTATAGTGTAACATTTACAAAATAACTTAGCTGATTTTGAAACAATACTATATTTATTCAGAGGAATGACTAATACAGTGACCACCTATAAAAAGTTGTCAGTATTGCCCTCATTAAGGGTTACTTGGTTTTTTGAACTATTATTTAAACTTTCCTAACCTTCCTAAACAGAATGCCAAGAATTCTGCAAAGATTGAGGCAAAGTTATTTAGGTACATGTTTGTAAGTGTCATCAAGAGGGTCTATCTATCGAATATATCTATGTATCTGTCTATCTGTCTGTGTGTCTAAGAATGAACAAATTACATAGTTATAAGACATGATAAAATATGCTGGGCTGAATTTCTCTCTTGTATTTGGCATAGTAATGGATATGGTATGTATACATAGTGAGGTGGCTGAATATAGACTGGGATAGACTGTGTGCCTCAGAGCCATGTGTGCCATGGCTTTAGTTTATATCTTGGGCAGACTATGAAATGTAATAGCTGGGGATGGAGTGAGAGAAAAGGAGGGAGGGTTTGACAGCTGGACAGCAAAAAAATAATGCTTTTACACCTGGCCAGGGTTGAGAAGCAGGCTTGACATTTTCAGCTTTTGACAATTGGAAGACAGGTGAGGCTCTTTCCCTCCTGTTTTGTGGACAAGGTTGGAAGTGGCTTGAAATTGTTAGAATAGATGTAGGAGATTGAACTTGCCCACATCAACATCCTACTGCTATACAAAACCCTACACGTTGAGCTTCGCAGTAGAATTGATAGACGCTGTCCAGTGGATCGATGGATTGTCCATGATTCCTTGTCTCAGAAGGCTTCAACACATATGGTTCCAGAGCCACCCCTTGCAGCTCTGACCTATGGCAGTGAAGAACACCTGAGGATGCCCAGGCTCCAGTAGTTACACCAATAATCAACACTCCTTTTCAAACAGGCCAACCAACCCATCAAAACATGTAACTATCTGAGTCCTACTCTTCTGACAGTGTCATGGGAACTTTTAGCCCTCTACCAATATCTAAGATTTCTCAAAAATGACTAGTGATTATATGGGTATCTCATTTTTATAGTGCTCAACTTGAGAAGCTTAAAGATGGGCTTGATTTTCAGAGAGTGGGTATTTAGCACTTTCTGAAAATCAAATCTCTTGCTGATGCTACGTCACTCAAAAATGGAGGCATTCAAAAGTACCACTGTCACAGAGCTGGAGCTGGAGGTAGGGGGTGGTCCAGGGCGCTTGGCCTGCCGCCTAATTTGACTTAAGGGAAGGCACCTGGGCCTCATCTGGATTTTTTTATGCTGCATTTTGCTGACTCTTGTTTTCAATATTTTCAGAGATTCCCAAGACAGAAGGGACTATTAAGACTATCTGGTCTGATCACTTGTGTAACGCAGGCAATGGAACTTCCCTAAAATAATTCCTGGAGCAGATCTTTTAGAAAAACATCCAGTCTTGATTTAAAAATTACCAATGATAGAGAGTCTACCACCATGCTTGGTGAATTGTTCCTGGGGTTAATCACACTCACAATTAAATGTATGCCTTAGTTTCAGTCTGAATTTGTTTAGTTTCAGCTTCCTGCCATGGGATCATGTTATACCTTTCTCTGCTAGATTGAAGAGTCCATTATCAGATATGTTTCCCCATGCAGATACTTAAAAACTGTAATCAAGTCCCCCTTAATTCCTTTATTTCCAATAAAATAATAATCTCAATAAAATAATTTTTTAAAAATCTGGCCCTGACATTTCAGAGATGTAAGGGGATGTTGTGAAGGCCAAAACTGTAACAGGATTTAAAAAGCGATTAAAAAAGAATTAGGTTCCTGGAGGATACGTCATCGATAGGTTTATCAATGGTTATTAGTCAGGATGGTCAGGGATGCAACCTCCTGCTTTGGGAGTCCCTAGTCTCTGATTGCCAGAAGCTGGGAGTGGACAACAGAGGATGGCTCTCTCGGTAATTGCCTGTTCTGCTCATTTCCTCTGAAGCACCTCGCACTGGCCACTGTCAGAAGACAGGATACTGGGCTAGATGGACCATTGGTCTGACCCAGTATGGCTGTTCTTATGTTATTAAGGATATATCTGCAACACCTAGCAGAAGAGTTACCATTTGCTGCCACCTTCTTGAAATGAGAACATGAGAGAAGGAGGAGCTGGGCGCGGAGGTTGTGAGGGGGGAGGGCACTGCCAGACCATCCTACACAATCAAGATCTAAATGTGGAAAAGTAGGATACTTTGCAAGAACAGCTTCCTACCATACCGGAACTCTCACAAGTGTCAGAATCCCCAAAGGTGGAGTAAAAACAGGATAGCAGACACCTACCCCAGCAGTCTAAAGAGTGAAAAAGATAAGGAATAATAACAACAAGGGGCGGTGCAGGGCGAGGGGGGGGAGGGAGGGCAGAATATAAGAGAAGGGAGGAATTGAAAGGCAGAGCTAAAAAGGGAAAAATAGCTGTCACATGGTAACTGGTTTTTCTTTTTTCTTTTTCTTTTCTTTTCCCTAAAAAGTTGGAAAATAATTTTGGACAATCCCTCTTCTTTATTTCTGCTATTTTCAGTCTCTGGCTTACTCTTCTCTTAGTTCTTTCAGACTCCATCTGTTTCTGGTCTTTTTCCCCTGGACTTGTCTGTCTCTCTCTCTTTTTTTTGGAGGTTTCTAATAACATGTGACCCCTCAAATTGGGCCCACTGTTACCATGCATTTGCACTGGTATTATTGGTACTGCATTTGTACTTGCTGTTGACTACCAGCAGGTAAAATTCTGTATTTAGGATAATGAATAGGAAACAGTGTTCGGTATATTTCCACTTCATAATATGTTTTAAATTAAGTAAACAGTGTTCTTAATTCCCATTGACTTCATTGGAATGAGGAAGGGTCCCCAAAGTCCACATTTGTTCTTTAGTACAAAACATACTGAATTCAGTTATGCAGTGAATTTCAAAACTTACTAAAAGTTATTATGATAAAATAAATTTTAAAAGATTCAGAAGTGTGAAAGGCTATCTCAGAAAATAGACAAAAAATTAAGACGTAGAATCCTATTGGTTTATTTTTTCTGTTATTCTATTATCAGTAGTGTCAGCAATGTAAAATGTAATCCACCTTTAACAGAAAATTAATATTTGTTACCAATTAACCTTTAAAGAATTGCTTCTAGGTAGCCAGAAAAATAAATTCATCACTTAAAATTAAATATTTCCCCCCCTAAAATCTATTTACTTTTAAACAACTATTTTTATTTTCATACTGCTGTGAATCGAAACTTGTGACACTTGCACCTCTATTTTGATGAGGTCATAGCCATGAATAATTGTGGTGAGATTTGTTAGTTTGGACTGATTCACTGAAAATAAAAAAAATAATACCACTTCCTCGATTGTCTTTTAGTGTGGCTGTTACAATCAGAAAAGTATATTGTTACCCATCTGAATGACATCCTGATGAGAGCAATGTTCCAACGGAAAGTAACAAAGTGCAAAAGTGAGAGAATGTCTGTATTCTTATTTATTTTAGCTTAAATTAACTGAAAACTTGAAAAATTAAATAAGAAAGGACGCACTCTGCTCTAAGCAAATCTCTCTATTTCAGATTGCCTTCATGAGTTTAGGCAACATTGTCATAGTGAATTAATCTAAAGCTCTTCCAAGGTGCAATCACAGATACAGTCAGAACTGGCTTCTCTGCTGTGTTGGTATAGCAGGCAGCAGCAAGATATTTGATCAATCAAAACTCAAAATACCATATATCAGCATTGCAGAGATAAGGACAACATTAAAGCTCACTTAATACGCATGCTTCACCCAGAACTTCATGTGCACGGTCTAGTCTAAGATAGCTTGACTGTGACATACTGTACATAAATATTAAAAGGCAAGAGATGGCAGCATGTTAGGGGAAGCTTGTTCTTTTCATGTGCTGAGAGAGAGGTATCTACAGTTCAAAGCAACTATACCACGGTGCCTACTTTTAGACTTCTGGCTCTCAGCCATTACCTCTCTTGGTTGGAGACCAGTGTTTTTCTCCCTCCTGACTGTTTCAAGGCTGACGGCTCCCTGATTTACACTGTGAGATCCCCAGCAAGTCAGTCTGCCTCGAAGACAGACATTAGCATTCTGCTTTCTCTCCAGCATATAACCAGCATATTTCCCTGTCAAGGTTTTTTTCCCTCACTTTGAACTTTAGCATCCAAAAAGTGAGGACCTGCATGGACCCTTCTAAGCTTAATTCCTAGCTTAGATCTGATAACGCTGCCACCAGCCAAAATATAGTGTTTGGCACACTTTCTGTTCCCCTAAAACCTTCCCTGGGGAACCCAAGACCCAAACACCTTGGGTCTTAAAACAAGGAGAAATTAACCATCCCCCCTCTTTTCGTCTCCCTGGGTTACCCTGAGAGGCTACACTGATCCAAACTCCTTGGATCTTAAAAGAAAGAGGAATTAACCTTTCCCCCCCTCCTTTTCCCCCACCAATCCCTGGTGAGTTCAGACCCAATCCCCTTGGGTCTTAAAACAAGGAAAGAATCAATCAGGTTCTTAAAAAAGAAAGCTTTTAATTAAAGAAAAAGTAAAAATTATCTCTGTAAAATTATGATGGTAAATGCTTACAGGGTATTTAGATTTATATAGACTAGAGGGACTTCCTCCCCCCACCAGCCTGAGATTCAAAGTTACAGCAAACAGAAGTAAAAATCTTTCCAGCAAAATACACATTTACAAGTTAAGAAAACAAACATAAGACTAATTCGCCTTTTCTAGCTAGTACTTACTATTTTGAAACATGAGAGACTGTTTCAGAAAGATTGGAGAAAACCTGGGTGCACATCTGGTCCCTCTTAGTCCCAAGAGCGAACAACGAACAAAAAAAAAACAGCACAAACAAAGACTTCCCTCCACCAAGATTTGAAAGTATCTTGTCCCCCCATTGGTTCTCTGGTCAGGTGTCAGCCAGGTTCACTGAGCTTCTTAACCCTTTACAGGTAAAAGAGACATTAACCCTTAACCATCTGTTTATGACATGCCCACAGTTATAAGTTACCACACAGCTCTAAGCAAGCACATTTATTTTTAAGGTGAAAGCATTACAGAGAAAATACATTAAAAACAACAAAAGAACCTACATGCATGCTAAAAAGCCGTTCCGAGAGGTCAATCCCAACTCCAGCCTTGGGCTTTGGTAGGTGTCAGGCCTTCGAAACCCACGACTGGGTTTCTCCCATGGTTACAGGATTATAACTGTCTCAGAACCAGAACTGAGACCGAGAAGATCAGCCTGGTTCTTTATGCATCTTGGGCCTTTGATCTCCAGTCTCTGGGAACAGGTAATCAGCAGACAAAGTCCCTCTCTTCAGAGGGCTGGGTTTTTGCATAACTGGAGTTGAGGAATTTGCATTAAGTTCCCCTTAGGTATTGCCCAGGAAATCCACTTAACACTTACTGTCCCAAAAGACCATACTTGTCTGGCGCGTATTGTCAATATAGTCTTATTGAACTCCCAGGTCTCACAATTATTAAGTTTTACAAGTTGCGAGAGCAGCTGTCAGTTCCAGTAGTGCTCCATAGGCTGCCTGAGAGAGAGACTGAATCAGCACATTTCTTGGCTACTTTGGTGATACACCTCCTCTGATTAGCTCTGCCCATTTCCTGGGCATTGCTGGCAAGATTTGGGGTGCCTGAAAGGGTTGGGATTGTGGGCAATCTGTGTTGTTGCAACCTGTAATATAGTTTCCAACGCCAAGGGCCCACAGTCACGCCCCTGCAGTGATTTCTCTAGGACGGAGTGTGAGGCACATAGTGTGAAGTAGCTATGCCCTCAGTCTTGTACATAAAGAGACCAATCCAAAGACACTGAAATGAATGGAAGGATCCACCTTGCCTTCAGTGAGTTTTAGATTAGCCTCGGGTGCTAATTCTGCATCTTTTACAAATGCTAAATCCACATTTAAAAAAAATAGAAAATAAAGACTTGATCCTATATGCTGCTGAACACTCTGCCCTGATCTATCAAAGTATTTAAGTGCATGCTTAACTTTAAGCACATGAATAATGCCCTTGACTTCAATGGGATATTCCTGGATCAGGCCCTAAGAGAACATCCCCATAGTACTTCTGCTAGAAATGATATCAGTCATACCTTAAGGGCCTGGAGAACTGTTTTCAAGAAACTCTGGGATTATCTCCCCATAATCCTTTGACCAGGAAATGATATTGTCAGTGTGGACAGGATACTTCACCCAGATCCAGTTATCATTTTTATGCCGAAGTTGAGAGAGTGGGAGCACATTTATAACAAGTTTTATCAATCCAAAGGCTATCTTGCACAACACAATGGACAGTATATGCCATGATGTGATGTACTAAGCAATGGTGCATTCACAGACAAATTCCTACGCACAACTCACAAATCTAGTTAATTTCAGATTTTCTGTAGATGGGATTCGAAAATAGTTGTAAATTAACATATCAACCATTTCAGCTATTTCAGGAAAGGTTCCTTCAGGAAAAATTCCTTCTAGCGATGTTCCTCGTGAGGTGTAAGAACAGACGACTATTGCCTGAACCACAGTGGAATTTCAACCTAAAATTGTTTTTAGAGGTGGAATGGAATGCAATTATCTCATTATGTCTTCAGGCCTATTGAGTATTTAAAAATATTTAGATTTTTTCCAGTAGGAAGTGGTACTAAAAGTCAATGCCAGGATTCATGCAAGAAGCATACTGTGATTTTCTCATTAATTGAGAAGTAGTCCTACCTTTGAAATGCCCCCACTAATGAATTACATGCTGAATCAAAATCTAGTTAGAAATTAAATATTTTATCCATATTAGGGGTGTTCCCAATGTCTAACTATAGAATACAGCCAAATGCTGAAAATATGAAAAAATATTCAGCCAAAGCCAGATTACGGGCATAGTACAAAGTGCCACTGTCAAACTTTCTGTATCATTGTTTATTGTAACAGATTGTTGGTAATATAATCCATCATGGGTCAAATGATTCTTCCAGATTTACTAGCCGGTGTGTTTTGCTAATAATCTGCCATTACAATGATGATATTATGAAAAGTGTGCCACAGATACAATGTCTATTTACGTATGTGCCTAAATCTCAATGCCAACCCCATAATGATAATTAAAAGTACTTAGTACCATTTTTAGAGATGTGTTAGCAATTTAAATCTATTCTGAAAAGAATTGCTTTTTTTTTTGTATAAAATGGCTGAGTTTGCATTCTTTAAAAATGGCTTATTATGCTTTGGGAAGGCTAAAGCCTCCAGTTAAGTATCTAGCCTACAAATTGCAAGAACGGGCACCCTGAGACAGGTAGCCTCTGTACAGTCAAGAAGCACCGTAAACTTGCAGCTTGCCAGAGCACATTCTGAGCAGGAAGGAGGTGTGATTCCACGGGGTCAGGCAAGATGGAATCTGCAGTAAGTGGAAGTGAGGAGATTGGTGTCTATCACCAAGCAGGAAGGGAAGAGTAATAGGAGAACATGACATGAACTGACCACAAGAGGAAGGAGAGCCAAAACTGTTGGTGCTACTGTAAGACCAGAAGGGAGCATGACTTCTTTATAATTTGTGTCTCCAGTACTAAGGAAAAGTGGCAGAGCCAGTTCAGCCATGCCAAGATACTGTGGGGAGGAAATGGGAACCTTTTTTAAAACTATTTGACTTGTAATAGGTGTTTGAAAATTACTCAAGTGTGGCTGAATAGCAGAACTTTTGGCCAAATGCCTGCTCAAACCTCATTCACAGAAAACTTCCTGTTTTGGATAAATTGTGATATTTTGGTGCTCTAGGGAAGGATATCAGATTTCAAAGGGTTTTCATATGCTAGAGAAAGAAGTATCAGTGTTTTTTATTCAACACACACAATCAAAGGATTTAGCTTGTCTGTTGAGTGCTCATTCCTCTGGAGGCATGGTTAATACACGGAGGGGAAAATACAGAATGTCAGCAGTTGAGCTCTGTAGACAAACAGCTTGAAGTTACTTTTCAATCATCAGACATCACAGGCTAGAGAAGTTGCGTTTGTTTAGCATTGCCTCTGAATGAAGAGTTCCTCATCAGCTTAGACCGTGGGCAGGGGAGTAAAAGTATTGTGTGCAGCAAGTAAAAGTTGAAATGACAGTGCTTGCAAGTTTCTGTTCCGTGACTTCCCACCCTAGTTTGAACCCTCCTGCCCTCTAAAATACATCATAAAATGCATGCTGCAGAAAAATGAAGCTCACTACTTTCTTTCCTGAATACATAATTTACATATTTATTTGATTTATTTATGTATTTATTTAAAATTTCCATCATCTTCCAGCCCAGACATTGGGGATTTGGAATCTGTTAAAATGACATTTTAAAGATAGATGCCTTCTTGGCAGTGGATATCATTTGTGATTTTCCTTTTTTATTTTGGTAATGAAGCAACAAAACAAAAAACCCACTAATTTTTATTTCTCTTTTAGGGGGATAGCTCCTATGTAAAGGATCGTTGGTGTGTGTTTGATGGATTCATGGTTTTTTGTCTCTGGGTGTCATTGGTGTTACAGGTAATTACATAATTTTACCTTAAATATGAAGGGCTAATATTTCAGAAGTAGGCCCTGCAGTTGTGTATGCAAAATGCTCACAGCAGTATGAACAAGTAACTGTACGCTATAAATATACACTTGTTCATGGGTCAGATTTAAATTCAATGGTTCTACTGTTTCACAGTCCAGTAACAACACATCCATTGCAGTGCATCTACATTAGGGGTTTTCTTTGATGTTTCACTGGTGTGATTTTCTTTAATTTAGACATTTCCTTAATTTTAAACTCATTCAGAAATTCAACATATTACATATTGGAAGGAATGTCACAGATTTAAATAGAACAGAGGAAATAATAAAAAAAAACCCCAAAATGTTTCCATAGCAATGTTAACTTGTTCACATTTCACATAAAGTTACAGTATAGGAAAAATTCTGTCTTGCCGACCATACAATCCTTCATCATTCAGCACAGAGGGAGTTTCTCCTGAGTAAGAACTGATCAGGGACTACAGGACTCAATTAATAATTAGAGATGGAAAAGACCTGTCATGATTGCCATTTAAAAGTCATCATATCTTATTCAAGTATGTGTTGGTGTAGATCCCACTCTAAGTGTGCATCCATACTGACTACAACATCTTGAAAAACTAGTTATTTTAAGATACATAACCATGCAGAATTACCACACCTGAGACATACAGTTATTTTCTATTTAAGTATAGGGCAAACTGTGATATCTTTCATACACCTCTGTGGTAGAAGTGGATAAATGCTAACTTTTAAATGTCAAACACTGTAACCTACTCTGCACTCTGTCGGTGATCCCTACAGAACATTTCCTGGTACATTCGTAGATCCAAGGCCAGAAGAGACCATTGTGATTATCTAGTTTGACCTCCTATATCACACAGGCCATATAACTTCCCCCAAAATAATGCCTAAAGCACATCTTTAGAAAAACATCCAATCTTGATTTTAAAAATTGTCAGTGATGGAGAATCCAGCATGACCCTAGGGTAAATTGTTGCAGTGGTTAATTAGTCTAAAAATGGCAAAGAATCCTGTGGCACCTTATAGACTAACAGACGTTTTGGAGCATGAGCTTTCGTGGGTGAATATCCCCTTCTTCAGATGCAGAAGTGGGTATTCACCCACGAAAGCTCATGCTCCAAAACGTCTGTTAGTCTATAAGGTGCCACAGGATTCTTTGCTGCTTTTACAGATCCAGACTAACACGGCTACCCCTCTGATACTAGTCTAAAAATGTAGCCCATATTTCAACTCTGAATATGTCTAGCTTCAACTTCCAGCCATTGGATTGTCTTATACCTTCCTCTGCTAGTTTGAAGAGCCCATTATTACATATTTGTTCACTATGTACGTACTTATGAACTGTAATGAAGTCACCCCTTCACCTTTTCTTTGTTGAACTCCTTAAGTCTATCACTCTAAGACACTTTTTGTAACCCTTTAATCACTATTGTGGCTCTTCTCTGCAGCCTCTCCAATTTATCAACATTCTTCTTGAATAGTGAGCACCAGAACTGGACACAATATTCCAGCAGTGTTCTCACCAGTGCCAAATACAGAGGTAAAATAACCTCTCTACTAGTGCATAAGATTCTCCTGTTTATGCATCCAAGATTCTCATTAGCTCTTGTGGCCACAGCATCACACGGGGAGCTCAAATTGAGCTGATTATCCACCATGACCCCTGTCAAGGTATTTTTCCCCCAGTTTGAACTTTAGTGTTCAATAGTGGGGACCTGCATGGACACTTTTAAGCTTAATTTTTAGCTTAGATCTGATAGTGCTGCCACCAGCCAAAATATAGTGTTTGGCACGCTTTCTGTTCCCCCAAAACCTTCCCTGGGGAACCCAAGACCAAACCTCTTGGGTCTTAAAACAAGGAGAAATAAACCATCCCCTCTTCTTTCCCCCTCCCAGACTTTCCCTTCCCTGGGCTACCCTGAGAGGCTCCACTGATCCAAACTCCTTGGATCTTAAAACAGAGAGGAATTAACCTCCCCCTCATTCCTTTCCCCCCACCAATCCCTGGTGAGTTCAGACCCAATCCCCTTGAGTCTTAAACAAGGGAAAAAATCAATTAGGTTCTTAAAAAAGAAAGCTTTTAATTAAAGAAAGAAAAAGTAAAAATTATCTCTGTAAAATTAGGATGGAAAATGTTTACAGGGTAGTTAGATTTATATAGCCTAGAGGGACTCCCTCCTCCCTAGCCTGATATTCCAAGTTACAGCAAACAGAGGTAAAACTCCTTCCAGTAAAATACACATTTGCAAGTTAAGAAAACAAACATAAGACTAATCTGCCTTTTCTAGCTAGTACTTACTATTTTGAAACATGAGAGACTGTTTCAGAAAGATTGGAGAAACCTGGGTTGCACGTCAGGTCCCTCTTAGCCCCAGGAGTGAACAACGAACAAAACAAACAGCACAAACAAAGACTTCCCTCCACCAAGATTTGAAAGTATCTTGTCCCCCCATTGGTTCTCTGGTCAGGTGTCAGCCAGGTTTACTGAGCTTCTTAACCCTTTACAGGTAAAAGAGACATTAACCCTTAACCATCTGTTTATGACAACCCCCAAATCTTTTTTAGAGTCACTGCTTACCAAGATAGAGTCCCCCATCCTGTAAGTATGGCCTGTATTCTTTGTTCCCAGATGTATACATGTACATTTAGCCATATTAAAACATATTTTTGTGCCCAATTTACAAAATGATCTAGATTGCTCTGAATCAATGACTTTTCCTCTTCATTATTTACCACTCCTCCAATTTTTGTGTCATCTTTAAACATTATCAGTGATGATTTAGTTTTCTTCCAGGTAATTGATTATTATGTTAAATAATGTAGGGCCAAGAACCAATCCTTCTTCTTTGAGGAATGTCCCTGTGAGTGCTCCACTTTATGTGTCTTGGCGCCCTGCACTTGTAATCGGAGATTTGTAATAGCAGTGCCCTGGTTAGCCGCGCAGCCACGGCAGCCGTCTTGTGCTGCTCCGAGCAGCTACCTAGCATGCACTGCCAACTGACCCCCAGTTCCTTCTCTTTTGCCCTTGACCTGAGTCAGAGCAACAGCAGTGCCTCTTCAACTCCATAGATAGTTCATATTCCTTCTTCTTTTATCCTCTAAATCCTAGTTAACTTCGGTTAGCGTTAGTCTTTAATTTCTTCCATTAAAAAAAAAAATTTAGTGTAGTTTTTCTGCCTTCTGCCACCCTGCGGGCCTCCTTCAACAATGACTGAATAAAAACGGGCTACCTCATTTTTTCTACAGTTGGCCCTTCCTCAGGCATGCCTGGCTTCCCTGGATTTAAATGCTGCCTGACCTGCAAGCTATTGATACTTCTTGCAAATGGCCATGATGGAAAAATTCCTCGGGTCAGCCTCCGACCCAGAATCCAGGATGCCTCCTGGCCAACGGTCACCAGCAGCCGCCTCAGACAAGGGCTCCACTACCAAGACTGCTTCTCAGGACCTTGTCCCTAAAAAGGCTACCTAACACTGGTCTCATTCATCGCCACAGTGAGATCCACTTAAAAGGAAATGGTCTCCTGGCGAAAAATCTGCCCCAGTACCGATGGCACTGCGAGCCTCAGACTGAGAGGCACTGTGAATGTCCAGTACCAACACCTCTCGAGGAGCCAAGGACCTGGTATGGGCAGGCTCTCAGTGAGGTGTGCTATCTAAAGCCAAGCTTCCTAGCTCAGCCCTGATTGTGCTAAATAATGTCCCGGCATTGACCAGTGAAATGGCACCACCTGCTGTACATACACAACTCAGCAAGATCTTGGCACCGACAGTTCTGACCCTCTCTTCTCAAACTGCACTGCCATCCCCAGCAACGAGCTTCCCAGTATTGCAACTTTTCACCAGAAAAGAAAAGTAAAGAAACCTGACAGTTTCTTCTATGCCAGAGATCTCCCTATTCGGTACTGACGGTATCCCAGCAAGGCCCAGACCAAGCCGGATCATCACCACAGGAGCTTCACTGCCACCTCTCTCCAGTGATGATGATGATGAGGAGGAGGACAACACAGGGATGTACACCCCTCACCACTCCTCTCCTAAAGCTGGATGCTCACATCACCAACCACTTGTAGACGTGTGAGCCTGGCAGACCCAATCCTGGCTGCCACCTCCTATGGTCCTCCCACCCACCTGGCCATACTGGGACCCATGGGCCATCTATAGGTCCCAGAACATTAGACCTCTTAACCCACTGGTCTCCAGATCAACCTGCCCACCCTCACCAATGGACCCAGCACCTTCAGAGGCCCAGGATGACGGGACTGAAGAACAGGAGGATGCACCTGAAGGAGACACCTTGCCACCTATGCATAGTTCATCTTTGTCTCTAGATGAAACAATCATGCCACCACCCTCCACTTTGGGGGACGACTTCAAGTCCTTTCAGGACATTTTTAAGAGGGTAGCGGACTCCCTCTACATCTCCTTGTCTGAGCTCCCTGAGACCCAACATCTGCTCACTGACATTCTCCAAGCATTCCGACCGGCAAAAATAGCATTGCCTAGTAATGCTGCCATAATGCACCCTGCAAAAACCATCTGGCAGACACTAGCCACAGCACCTCCTTCCTGCAAAAGATTGGACAAAAATATTATGTGCTGGCAAAAAAGACTGAATTTCTGTTTATCCACCCCACTCCACTGGTGGAGGCAGTAAATCAGAGGAGCAAACAGCAACAGTCAAGATCCACCCCTTACGACAAAGACTGGAAGAGGCTAGACCTCTTTGGGCGCAAAGCCTATTCTTCCACCACCTTGCAATTCCACATCGCAAATTACTCTGCACTGCTCTCAAAATATACACACGTCGTTTTCTACAATGTCATCTTTTATTGAACATCTCCCTGAGGACAGGAGAGAAGTGTGTAAGTCCAACATTTCTGAAGGCTTTCTCATTGCAAGGACGGTCCTCCAAGCCTCTCTCAATTCCATGGATACAGCAGCCCACTCCATTGTGACCTCTGTGATCATGTGTTGGGCACCCTGTCTCTACTTATTGGGATTCTCGAGGGAGGTACAGGCTATGGTTGAGGACCTACCCTTTGAGGGTCAGAAACTGTTTGCCGAATCCACTGATGTGTCCTTGCGTACTTTGAAGGACTCCCGGGCCACCTTAAAGACTCTTGGCATCTGTCCCTGGAAACAGAAAAAACAGAGCAGGTTTTACAACCAAAAATTCCAGGCTCCACCATACTCTCAGCCCCAAAGGTACTATATCCAATGCTGCAAACAGAGGCAGATGGGATGAAGGCAGAATAAAGACCAGCTGTCCACATACCAGCCTTCCACCTCCAGGCAATCATTTTGAAGGTCTGGTCGAGGGCCCGAGACCTCTACACTCTCTACTTCTAGATCTCAACTCCACTTTAACACCATTTGGGGACTACTTGTCACCATAGTATCCAGACTGGAACAATATCACCACAGACAGATAAGTCCTGGAAATTATCCAGTAGGGTTACTCCACCCCGTTTATTCTGTCCCACCTACCAACACCTCTTCCCCGTCCCTCTTCAGGACCCCTCTCATGAGCCCCTGTTACAATAGGAAACCACGGGGGCCATGGAACCAGTACCAGCTCAACACAGGAGAAGAGGATTTTATTCCTATTATTTCTTCACTCAGAAAAAGAATGGCAGATTGAGACCCATTCTGGATTTACACAAACTCAACAAGATTGTGAGAATGCAGCGATTCAAAATGGTGATCCTATCGACAATAATTCTGGCATTAGAGAAAGGAGATTGGCTTCTGTCTCTTGACTTACAAGGCGCTTACTTTCATATCACCATTCACGCAGCATACAGAAGATTCCTATGCTTCACTCTAGGACATCAACATTATCAATACAAAGTGTAACCTTTTGGATTGTCAACCGCCCCAAGGGTCTTCTCCAAGGCAGCTCACCTCCACAGACTAGATGTGATGATTTTTCAATACCTGGACGAATGCTTGGTAAGAGCATCAACACAGCGGACAGCACTAGACATCATACAAATCACGATAGCCCTCTTTACAAACCTTGGGATTCAAATAAATGTTCAGAAGTCCACTTTGGTCCCTGTCCAACAGTTGGAATTTATAGGGGCCCATCTCGACTGCCTCACAGCAACAGCGAGTTACACCAACAGCGCTTCCTCAACTTAACCACTCTGATTATTACGGTCACGGACAGCCCACAAATGTCAACCAGGACATGCCTACAACTTTTGGGGCACGTGGCCGCTACGACTTTTGTCGTCGGATATACCAGACTACATATGAAATGCCTACAAACCTGACTTAGTACTTGCTATATACCACACAAGCACTCCCCCAACAAGCGGCTCACTATGCCCCGCCAGGTAAAGAATTCCCTTGAGTGGTGGACATACCCACAAAACATCTACTCAGGTGTCCCATTCCAACCGAAAGCTCCTACAATAATGATCAACATGGATGCCTTCCCCATGGGATGGGAAGCTCACTTGGGCAACAACATGATCCAGGGTCTTTGATCAGCAGCAGAAGCCAACTTGCATATAAACATACTATAACTAAGAGCAGTCAGAAACACATGCAAGCATTTCCTTCCTCTAATCCACAACACTACTATCTAAGTCCTTATGGACAACACAGCATGCATGTTCTACATAAACCGCCAAGCGGGAGCCTGACCATAGGCACCAACTTCCCCTCTGCCTGGTGGGTGTGTGGGGGGGTGAGCATGCCCCTCCCCCGCCTCTTCCAGGCCCTTAATCACCCTTGCCTCACCCTCATTTCACTCCTTCCCCAAAGTCCACCCAACCCTGCCTTTTCCCACCCCAGCTCCGCCCCCTTCCTGCCCCCGTTCCACCAAGTCCCTGCTTCTGTCCTGCCTCTTCTCTGCCTCCTCTCTTGAGCATGCTACGTCCCCGCTCCTCCTCCTCCCTCCCGGAAAGTCATAATCGCTGCCAAACTGCTGTTAGGTGGCATGCAGACTGGAAGTGCTGGTAGGGAGGAGGAGGATTTGGGACATGGTGCTCTGGGAGAGAGAGAAAGAGAAAGAGGTGAGGAGGGGGTGGGGGTGAGGGAGCTCAGTTGCAGTGGGTGCAAAGTACCCGCTCATTTTTCCCTGTGGGTACTCTAGCCCCAGAGCACCCACGGAGTCGGTGCCTATGAGCCTGATTATACTCTCTGTGCATGGAGGCAATACACCTCTGGATTTAGTGCATCTCCCACAATGTAGACAACTCAACATCCTACCTGCCGGAACACTAGAATACCACGGCAGACCAACTGAGCAGAGACGTCTCACAAATCTACGAGTGGGAGATGGACTATGCAACCCTCACCACCATATTCAACCTATGGAAATTCCCTGCTTTAGACATATTTGCCACAGTTCACAATGCAAAGTGGCCACAATACTGATCCACTCTCTGGGCAACGCCCTCCTCATGAAATGGGAAGAACCACTAATGTAGGCGTTCCCTCTGATTCCACTTCTGAGTCGAGTTATACAAAGATCAGGCAAGACAAGTCCAGGGTCATTCTCAGTGTGCCTACATGGCCCAGACAAGCATGGTTTCCAAACCTGAGACAGATGGCAGTGAAACCACCTTGAATCCTCCCAATAATACTTCACCTCCTGACACAGGATTCAGGACGCGTCAGTCACCCCAGTCTAGCTCTTCTCCATCTCAAGGCTTGGTTTCTCCATGGCTACTGGGTATTGACAAAGACTGTTCTGAGGAAATTAAAGACATATTCTTGAACAGTCACAGACTAAGCTCACAAAAAACATATACACAGAAATGGACACAATTTCGCACCTAGTGCGAGGCTAACCATATTGCTCCACAGTTAGCCCCACTGCCCAGGGTTGGCCCCACTGCCCAGACTGTATATTAGGTCTTAAAAAATCAGGGCTATCCAACAGCTCCATTAGAGTACATCTCGCTGCAATCATCTCGTTACATGATAACGTGGATGGAGGCACTCTCTTTGCTCATCCAATGACTAAGCATTTTCTAAAAGGCATGATGAATACCTACCCAAACTAAAAGACCCTACACCCATGTGGGACCTTAACCTCATCTTCTGTAGCCTCATGGGGAAACCATCAGAACCCTTAGCGATTTTGTTCTTTGCTACATCTATCTATGAAGGTGGACTTCCTCTTTGCCATCATGTCAGCAAGAATGGTGGAAGTGCTAAGTGCCTTATTGGCACACCCATCTTATACCACATTCTACAAAGACAAAGTGATCCTATGGCCGCACCCCAAATTCATACCCAAGATAGCCTCGCCCTTTCATCTAAATCAGTCCATATACTTACGTATATTTTTCCCAAAACCACATGCCGACAACAGGGAGGCTTCTCTTCACACGCTTGACAGAAGAGAAGGTTACTCATCCTGTGCAGTAACTGAGGTTCTTCGAGATGGTTGTCACTGTGGGTGCTCCACTACCCCCCTCCCCTCATCCCCTCTACTTCGGAGTTTCACTCTGATCCTCTGGGGTAGAGAAGGAACTGGGAGTTGTTTGGCTGCGCACGCTAGGTAACCTCTCGGAGCGATGTGAGACAGCTGCCACATTTGCTACTACAAATCTTCGATTACAAGCTCAGGGTGCCAAGACACCTAAAGTGGAGCTCCCATTTACAGTTACATTTTGAGACCTATCAGTTAGCCAGGTTTTAATCCATTTAATGTGTGCAGCATTAATTTTATATAGTTTAAGTTTGTTAAGCAAAATATCATCTGGTACCAAGTCAAACAACTTACAGAAATCTAAGTATTTAGATAGTAGTCAACACTATTATCTTTATCAACAAAACTCGTAATCTCATAAAAAAAGATATCAAGTTAGTTTGATAGGATGTATTTTCCATAAACCCATGTTGATTGCGTTAATTACACTAGCCTCCTTTAGTTCATTGTTAATCAAGTCCCATATCTGCCACTCCATTATTTTGCCCAGGATCAATGTCAGGATGACAGGCACAACATTAGCTTTCCTCCAGTCTTCTGGACCTTCTCCAGTTCCCCAAGATACTGTATATGTAAATTAACATTAATGGTGCAGTGAACTCCTTGCCAGATCTTTGAAAACTCTTGGATGCAAGTTATCTGGAACTGCTTATTTAAAAATGTGTAATTGTAATAACTTTTGTTTAACATCCTCCAGAGATACCAGTGTAATGAAAAGTGTTATCACCATATGACGAGACTGCATCATCTGTTTTTTCCCAAATATGGAACAAATATTTATTGAACACCCCTTTCTTTTTTTGCATTATTTTTGATAATTCTACTATTTCCATTTAGTAATCCATTGTCAGGATTCTTTTTATTCCTAATATATTTTAAAAACTTTTAATTGTCCTTAACTCGTCTGGTCTTAGAGTTCTCTTTCTTATCAATTTTCTACAATTCCTAGCTTCTGATTTATATTAATTACTATCAGCTTTCCCTTTCTTCCATTTGTTATGTATATATACAGCTGCCTTCACTTCGCTTCTAAACCAGGTTGGTTGTTTAACTAGCACAGATTTCTTCATTATTTGTAGGGACTGTAGCTTTTTAGGCATCTAGTAATGTATTCTCACATGATTCCTAATTATCATTCACATTTTTCTCATTTAAATTCTTCCTCCCATCTGATTTGGCTCATAATTGTTTTCAGCTTTTTGAAATTGGCCTATTAAAGAGAGGTGTGTATGTGTATATACACATAAATATATTACTGGTCTGGACTTTATTCTGCTTGTACGTTATACATGTGATCAAGTCATGATCACTCATACCTAAGCTACAATTAATTTTCAGTTCTGTGACCAATTACTTTTTATGTGTTAGGACAAGTTTTAATAGAGAATTTCCCCATGTTGGCTGCCATGCTTTTTACATAAGAACAGCCATATTGGGTCAGACCAGTGGGCCATTTATCCGAGTATCCCATCTTCTGACCATGACCAATGCCAGATGCTTCAGAGGGAATGAACAGAACAGGGCAATTAATAAGTGATCCCTTCATTGCTGTCCATTCCCAGCTTCTGGCGCTTTGAAGCTTAGGGTTGCATCTCAGATCATCTTGTTTAATAGCCATTATTCTTTTCTTAACCCAATTATACTTTCGCCTTCACAAGATCCACTATCAATGAGTTCTACAGGTTGACTGTGTGAAGTAGCACTTCTTTTGTTGGTTTTAAACCTCGTGCCTATTAATGTAACTTGATGACCCCTAGTTCTTGTGTTACAAGAAGGAGTAAATAACACTTCCTTATTTACTTTTTCCACACCAGTAATGTTTTATAGACCTCAATCATATCCCCTTTAGTCATCTCTTTTCTAAGCTGAAAAGTCCCGTCTTTTTAATCTCTTCTCATATGGAAGCTGTTCCATGCTGCTAAAAATTTTTTCCCCCCTTTTCATGCCTCTTTCCAATTCAAATATATCTTTTTTGAGTTGGGACAACCAGAACTGCGTGCAGTATTCAAGGTGTGGGTTACCATGATTTATGTAGTGGCATTATGATATTCTCTGTCTTATTATGTATCCCTTTCCTATTGGTTCCTAACATTGTTAGCTTTTTTGACTGCTGCTGCTGCACACTGAATATGTTTTCACAGAACTATCCATGATGACTCCAAGATCTTTTTCTTGTGTGGTAACAGCTAAATTAGACCCCATCATTATGATTTCCTGTGTGCATTACTTTGTATTTGACAACACTGAATTTCATCTGCCACAGTAGTGAGATCTCTTTTTAACAATTTGTGATCAGCTTTGGACTTAACTACCTTCAATAATTTTGTATCATCTGCAATCTTTGCCACTTCACTGTTTATCCCTTTTTCCAGATCATTTATGTATATGTTGAACATCACTGGTCCCAGTACAGATCCTTGAGAGACGGCTCTATTTACCTCTCTCCATTCTGAAAACTGACCTTTATTCCTATCCTTTGTTTCCTGTCTTTTTAAGAAGTTACTGATCCATGAGAGGTCCTTCCCTCTTATCCCATGAGTGCTTACATAGCTTAAGAGCCTTTGGTGAGGCTTTCTGAAAGTCCAAGTACACTATATCCACTGGATAACCCTTGTCCACATGTTTGTAGACACCCCTGAAAGAATTCTAGAAGATCGATAATGCATAATTTCCCTTGATTCTTCCCCAACAAATTGTGTTAATTTATTTGTCTGATAATTCTGTGTCTTTACTGTTATTTCAACCAGTTGGCCTGGTAGTGAAGTAAGGCTTACTGGCCTGTAATTGCCAGGATCGCCTTTGAAACTATTTTAAAAAATTGGCATCACATTAGCTATCCTTCAGTCATCTGGTACAGAGACTGATTTAAATAACAGGTCACATAACACAGTTAGCAGTTCTGCAATTTCTTGTTCGAGTTCCTTCAGAACTCTTGGCTGAATTCCTAGAGACTTACTAGTGTTTAAGTTATCAGTTTGTTCAAAAACCTCCTCTTTAATGACACCTCAATCCTGGACAGTTGCTCAGATTTGTCACCTAAAAATAATGGTTCAGGTGTGGGAATTTCCCTGACATCCTCTGCATTGAGTACTAATGCAAAGAATTCATTTAGCTTCTCTGCAATGGTCGTGTCTTCCTTCTGAGTTAGGAAATTTCCATCTAAAATGTTTTAGTATTGGCAAGCATGACACCTTCAGCATATGTCATTCAGATTGAAGTCCCCTGTGATCACACAGTTTTTTCCCCAAACATTGGAGATAGTTGTGTAAAGAAGTGGTTATTCTGGTTCCCAGTGTGATTTGGTGGTCTGTAGCAGACACCAACTAGTACCCCACCTTGTATTTTTTCTGTTAGAACATTGATCCATAAGCATTCATGATCATTTTCTTCTGTGTTATCAGTGACCCAGAAATAACTAGTCATTTTTTGTCATAGAATGCAACTCTCCTTCACTTTTTGCTCTTCAGTCTTTCATAGATAGGTTATAACCATTGATTTTAACATTCCAATTGTTCGAATCATCCCACCAGGTTTCAGTAACACCAGCTAGATCAAATTTATCTTAATAAATGAGCAGTTCCAATTCTTTTTGTTTGTTACCCAGACTGCTATCTAGAGTATAAGCAATGCAAGAATTTCTTCTCTTTATTTTTTCTGGTTCCTTGATCAATTTTGTTCTTAACATATTGATTTTGTGCTATCTGAGCACTCATCTTTTTTTTACCTTCCACTTTTGCTATTAGTTTAATCCTGTCCTGATTACTCTAGCTGGCCTGTCCCCAAGGAAATTGGTCCCTCTTCTACTGAGGTATACTTACTGTTCTACATTTTCAATTTTTATTTGTTAAAAAAAAAAAAAATCAGGGATTTCTCAGTGTTTGGAAAATAAACATTAAAATTGGGATGAAATTAGGTTTAAAAAAATTAAAATGAAAAATTGAGGGGAAAAAGAAAAAATCATAATATACACATTGTACTATAGTATAATTGAAACTTCGGACATAAAAAAATTATTTTTTGTTTCTCTTAGAGCTAGTAGTTCCAGTAATCCTGGCTGGCATATGCTCACATAATTTTCTTCTAAGTATCCTCACTCATGTTGAGCCTCTTGCTATACTGGAGGTAGTCCAACTTTGAAAATAAATGCTCTGCATCAATAGATTCAGAAAGTACACTCAAAGCTTGCCGTGCCACTTTGCTGAAGTTGGAAAATGTGTCTCGATAACTGTTCCAAAAAGCCAGCACATCCAGTTTCACATTGTCATGGTTAGGCATGTTTATGTAAGTACTAAATTCCCCTTTCAGATTTGAAATGTAATCTTTAGTGGCAAATGGTTGAAACACTCTGGTATAATGGTCATAGTCTGCTGCAAAATTCACCTCAAGGAAGGGGTGTAAGTCCTGGATGACATTCCAAAAAGAATCTTCAGCACCAAACACATCGGGGTTCAGATTACAGGACATGGTCTTCTCCCATTTCTCGCTGAATGCTGAAGTTTTGAATGCTTTTGTGGTTTTCTCCTGTTCTGGGATTGGAAGGATTTCTGAAACAGCTGGGTTGTCTTGCTGTTTGTTTCTTCTGCAGCTTTTGTGCTTAATTTACCTGAAATTTTGGTTGTCAGATCAGGTAAACGTGTATTGGCAAACGTGTTGGCAGTAGTTGGAGAAAACACCAGTGATTCCAAATGTGATTCCAAATTTCAATAAACATTACCTAGGTGCGCAGAATCTGGCTGTGATTTTGGTTATTTGCCAGTCTCTTGAGAGTTTCTTCTTTAGAACCAGCAAACTCAAGATGATGTAGGAGATGCATTAGCAAAGTCCACATGTTATTTACATGACAGGCAGTGAAGTACAAGCTCATGCACTGAGGTTGCACAACAGGAGTTGCTAATTGGCAGTTGACTCTGCACTCATCTCACACTATATAAAACAAAGCCTTCATCTTGTTCAGATACTTGAAAATGGCCTCGAATCCAGTGATGCAAGATTTTACATCTTTCATTTCTTCCATAGCAGTAGCTGCTGGTAGAGCAATCTTAATCAAACGAGCAGGACAGGTGATACGGAGCAGCTGTGGTTTCTGATTTTTATCTCCTGTGCAAAGTTAGCCAGCTAGGAAGCAAAATTGGTGTTAGCTGTGGCCACATTTTCCCAAGTTAGCTGGTGCATCTCAAACATGTCAGTTATTGCTACATCAACAAAATGGGTGTCAGCAGAGGGTATGAATGTCATGTCAGCACAAAACAATGCAGGTTTATTCGCTTTGAAATAAAAAACAAAAAGAAAAGACCAAGAATTGGACAGTCCTAAGCATCAGGAGACTTGTAAAAAATCAGACTAGATACCACATTTCCATCAGTTTAGGTACTAAACCATTGTCATTTTCTTTCAAACGAGTGAGGTTATCTGCATTAGGGATGGTTTTTGCTGCTGGACAGTATTGTCATACAAAGTCACCAATAGGCCCTTCTGCAATTTACAGCAGTTGTCCTGTGAAAGAAAGTGCATGCACAAATTCATTGACACAATCATGCTGTGACCTCACTGTAACAATACTGCCCTTGGTGGACACTTCTGAGAGTGCCAATTCAGGAAAAATTGCTTAGAGCAGGGCAGTTACAGCCCAAAGCTGGAGTTCCTTTACTATTAAGGCAAACCAAACCAGGCAAACAGAGAGGATTTTGTTTTTACTCCACCGCCTATCCACAAGTCACACAAGCAATTCCCTTAGACATTTCACTTTCCCAGTATCACCACCAGTGCCACTTGTTATGGGGACAAATGGTTATGAAAACCAATACCCCAGTAAAAGAAAAAAGGTTCTCTGGATCCCAAAGGACCAAGCCCGAGACCCAGGTCAATATACAAGTTAGATCTTACCCCCAAATCATGCTGTTGCCAATCCTTTAGAATCTAAAATCTAAAGGTTTATTCATAAAAGGAAAAAGATATAGATGAGAGCTAAAATTGGTTAAATGGAATCAATTACATATAGTACTGGCAAAGTTCTTGGTTCAGGCTTGTAGCAGTGATAGAATAAACTGCAGGTTCAAATCAAGTTTCTGGAGTACATCCACAGCTGGGATGGGTCATTCAGTCCTTTGTTCAAAGCTTCAGTTTGTAGCGAAGTCTCTCCAGAGGTATGAAGCAGGCTTGAAGACCGGATGAAGGAGCTGCAGCAACCTTTTATAGTCTCTTGTCACATGGCCTTCCTTTCTTTGTTCCGAAGACAATCGTTCCACCACATGGCAAGAAAAAACCTTAGAGTTCTGTCCATAGGCATGTCCCTACATACCTTGCTGAGTCACAAGGTGTATCTGCCTTCCTTCAATGGGTCATTTGTATAGCTGATGGTCCTTAATGGGCCATCCAGCAGGCTAGGCAGTGCTGATGCCAAACTGTTTGGGCTGTCACCCAGAAGCATAGCTCAAGTTTGAAAAACAGACAGTATAGAGCCAGTACTTATAACTTTAAATACAAAAATGATAACTGGACACAGTTCATAACCAGCAAACCATAACCTTGTCTTAGACACCTTATTTGACCTCCTTTTATACAAGATTTGGTGCTACTACAGGACCTTGGTTGCAACAAGGATTGATATGGTCCCAGTTTGTGTCAATAACATCACACTCTCTTTCATTAAGCCCCTGGTGAAAGCTCCTGATATTGACTATCCTGAAGCTCACTTTCTTCTTTAAGCTTCTTGTGTCACTTGCTTTCAACATGCTCCTTTATTCTGTCGGCATGAGCACTGGCCTCAGTGCTGCAGTACCTGCAGCACAATGCATCCTCTCCATTCTGATCTTTGTTTTTCTTAAATTGCTAATCACTGGTTTCCTTGTTAGTAGTCAGGCATACCTTTGTGTTTTCACCTCATGTTTACCTTTTTACTTTATCTGTGGAGGACTGATTGTTTAAATTCAGTGCCACACTAAATGGATGCAAAGAAATAGGTGAGCAGGGTCTCCCTGTGAGCCAGGCAGTGTGATATTAATGTTGTTTGATTTTTCCAATCTCCACCATGTGTGTGTTCTGTGTTTTACACTGCAGAACTGCTTCAGTCTCAGAGCTGCAGGACACAACAATTGTGTACTGAATTAGTGTTTAACAAAATTAAGTAACACAAAAAATATTGAGTGGATTGATAAACGAGTGTGAATTAGTAAAAACCAAACTCCTTTAATTAAAAAACCTGGTAATTTAACAGTGAAAATAGGTAAAAACAGAAAGCATGGAACATTAGGTATAGTAATACTGTATAGTCTCCTCATCCCATAGAACATTTTTTCCCAAACTTGGGATGCCGCTTGTGTACAGAAAGCCCTGGTGGGCTGAGATGGTTTGTTTACCTGCCCTGCCCGCAGGTTCGGCCAATCGCAGCTCCCACTGGCCGCAGTTCGCCAATGTTCCATGAAAGAAAAACCCTTCACCCTGCGCCACTTACCTAGCCAGTGACTGACTTACAGAATCTTCTGCTTTCTGTCTTCCTTTGCTTGTGGGACAGGAAGGATCTCACAGAAGATGGCTTGGATATTCTTCAGAATGCTTCCAAATTCCCTGAAGTAATCTATTGTCTGCAAGATATCCCACAAGGAAGTGTCAGTAGCTGGCTAAGTGTGTGAATTTTTGTAACAGTGAGACTCTATTCATGGTCTTTGCAACGTTTTCAGATGTTAATTTCATTATCATTAACTGGAAAAGAAAACTTTTCATTCTTATCAAAGAACAGAACGAGAGAGAAAGAGCCAGATCAAGAGATCCCTCTTCAAGACTTCTTGCATACACAGCTGGAAGTTTTTTAAGTTGTTTGAGTTAGAAGTATTAGAAATATGGGTGGAATATATTTTTATTTCTCATTAAGATAATTCAAAAATGGCTCAGGGGATTTTTCTTAAACTTTCTTTAAAAGAAAGAAAAGTTGAAAAGGAAAATTTCAATCCAAAAGGGACATTGAAAGTGAAAAATGTTATCATGAAAATAATTTTGCTGCCTTCATAAATGTGAATCCACAAAACAAACCCTGTTACAAGAGTCCTGATGTGGACTGTGCAGGAGTAGCAGAAATACCAGCCCCCCTCTTTTGATCATAGGTGTTTGAAATTGCCGAGATAGTTGATCAGATGTCACCCTGGGGCATGCTGCGGATTCCAAGGCCTCTTATTATGATTCGAGCATTCCGGATATATTTTCGCTTTGAGCTTCCAAGAACCAGGATAACAAATATTTTAAAGTAAGTGAATAATTTATCTGTAAATATAAATACAAATTAAAATGTTCTTTAACATGACTGTATAAGCAGCTGGGAGGAGGATTGTTAGATTTGGAACTGGACAAAAAAATGTCAGAATTGTTCATTTTAAAAAAATATCAACTGCCAATATAAGAGAGACAGAAAACAGTTAATGTTTTTTATGAAAAATTTTTATCTGCTCCAGTGACTTTTACATATTGGAAGGAGCATCTAGAGATAAGTGTGCATGTTCCTATGACATATATCTTTTTAAAAATAATAAGACACACATACACACTGAACCGTTGGCACATGGCCCGGGACGGTTTGTTTACCTGCAGCATCCGCAGGTTTGGCCAATAGCAGCTTCCACTGGCTATGGTTTGTATGCTGCTTCCCACAGCCCCCATTGGCAGATGCTACAGGTAAACAAACCATCCCGGCCTGCCAGCGGATTTCCCTGACAGGCCGCATGTCAAAGGTTACCGATCCCTGCACTTAACTGTAATAAATATCACGCATAGCATTTGATGGTAATAGCCAGCTGATACATGGTAGAGCTATGCAATAAATTGCTTTTATCAAGCATGTTTAACCACTTCATCTGCACTCTGCCCACTCACCCAGATTCTTTGGGATTGCTTCTGACATTTCAAATCACCCATCAACTTCAAACATCCAACAATTTATCCCAGCCTCAAAAAAATTGCTCAACTGGCACAAAAATATTTAGTCTTTTCCTTCAGAATTGTCTTCTCTGCCCCACACTCCCAGAAACTACACTGTGCTGAGGCTCAGTGTGGATTAAATTTAGTCCTGGGCCAATAGCAGGTGTTAAGGCCTGGTATTTCAGGTCCAATAAAGGTTAAAAATGGGTGTTGAATACCTTGGAGAAGAGGAGATTTCCAGTTTTTAAGTGGGATACATACATCTTTTATCTAAACCAGGAAAGTCCTGCATTATCAACCTTAAGATCATGACATTATTTATGAAACGATAATTGAGATCATATTGAGAGTTAATTCTCTCTCTCTCCATTTACATTTGGACTCCTGGTGATAAGCCGTCCTATCTTTACAGACAGAGTCAATCTGCATTATACAAAATGATTGATGGGGCAGTGTGAAATAAGGAGTTTATTGGCCCCCTTTGGGGATTAATTTTGCTACATTATCATGTAGTCTGTATTTATCAGATTTTTCAAAAAAACCCAGTCAGAATAATATGAGAGCTTTTTATCCATTTTATTATGTCTTTTTTTTTTAAATTAATCTCTTCTCTTGCATGGCCTGGTTGCTTTAGTTACCATGGGTCAACTTCTCAGCTAGTATAAATCCATGGAGTTCCCTTGCACTTCGGATTGATTCCAGCTGAGGACGTGTCCCTAAGTATCCAAATTCACAGATCTCAGAGGGAGAGAGGGAAAATGATAAGTTAAAAATGTATATTGTTCAGAACATAAGCCAACCACTATCTGATGTTGATAGGAGCAATTGGAATCTGCTGGAAGCTCAGCACTTTCAAAATTAAGCTATTATGTAAGTTCCAGTATTGATTTAAGCCTAACTTCAGGCACCTTTTTTTGGAAAAATCTTGGCTGCCATTTCTAGTCCAGATATTGAATTTGATAACCTATTTCAGGGGTTGGCAACCTCTGACATGCGGCTCGCCAGGGTAAGCACTCTGGTGGGCCGGGCCAGTTTGTTTACCTGCCACGTAGGCAGGTTCGGCTGATGGCAGCTCCCACTGGCCGCAGTCCTCTGGCCAGGCCAATGGGGGTGGCGGGAAGCCATGGCCAGCACATCCCTTGGCCCACACTGGTTCCCACAGCCCCCATTGGCCTGGGACGGCGAACCGCGGCCAGTGGTAGCCGCGGTCAGCCGGACCTGCCGACGCGGCAGGTAAACAAACTGGCCCGGCTTGCCAGGGTGCTTACCCTGGCGAACCACGTGCCAGAAGTTGCCGACCCCTGACCTATTTTAAAGCTGTTACTTTTACAGCACTGAATACTGCTTGGTCTGCATCTTAGCACAACATAATTGTAGGGAAGGAATGCCATATTTCAGGATAAAGAAATAGGCCTTTCTAACAGGTGTTCTTTTTTTCATTTATTTTTGAAATGTCAGCTGCTTTTGTCATGTCTTTGTGGGTAGGTGCCATGTAATATATAATGGTATATTGTCTCATTGTTTCCTTATACTTATGTGCCTGTCTGTATCTGTTGCCTCTTGTCGATAATTGCCCTGTTCTGTTCATTCTCTTTGAAGCACCTGGCACTGGCCACTTTCAGAAGACAGGATACTGAGCTACATCAACCATTGGTCTGACCGAGTATGGCCATTCTTATATTGTGTACTTAGATTAAAAGATCTTTGGGGCAGGGACCAGAGTTTGGTTGAGTGTTTGAACAACATCTGGCACAATCGATTCCTAGTCCATTACTAGGGCATCAAGGTGCTGCTGTAATACAAATACTAAATACATTTTTCTGGAGGTTAGTTTTTATTTATTAATATTTAATGTAATATTTATCTTCTTACCAGGCGTTCCGGAGAGCAGATTTGGAGTGTTTCAATTTTCCTTCTATTCTTTCTGCTTCTGTATGGAATTCTAGGAGTTCAGATGTTTGGAACTTTTACCTATCATTGCGTAACAAATGACACCCAGCCAGGGTAAGTTCATCAATATGGATATTTTGGGGTGTATTCTCTCAATGTATATGGGTAATTTCTGGCAATGTTAATGAGTGTAGATTGGACATATTATCTTAAAAGTAGACCAAAGCCATCAGTTATCATAAGAAGATATAGCCAGATACATCTGAAAAACAATTGCTACAGTCATTGCTATGGCTATAGGCTGCAGTCTCCATGAAAATGTGTGTGTGTGTGCGAGAGAGAGAGAGAGAGAGACATACACACAGAAAGACACACATCCCAGCAAAGGGAGCCCCGGGGCCATTGTTGCAGAATTGTGGCCTAGATCAAGTCCTTGCCATCAGGTTTTTGTCTGTGCAACCTTAATTCGGCCTCTTGGTGTTTATGCATTATGACAGTTTTCAATTACATGATCTTGTTCTATTTTTTCTACTGGTCCCATGCGTCATTCAGTGCACATTTTGGATGGGGCTCACTTAATGAGCAGCTGTGCAATAATTTATTTTCAGTGTGTGGATCTCATGCCTAATGTACTGCACACTATTCAAACCCTGCTTTGAAGAGAGAATTATTAATTTCCTCTTCTTTTCTATAGCACTAGTCACTAGAGTATCTAAGTGCTTCACACCATTCATTAATTTACTTTCAAAACACCTCTATGAGATGAAGCTATAGTATGAACTCCATGGTATAGATGGAGAACTTAGGCACAGAGAGACTAAGGTAAAAAACGTCCACTAATTTTGGGTGTCCAATATGAGACACCTAAGATCTGATTGTTTAGATTACTTGGCATTATATAGCACTGTGTATGTTACAATCGCAGCTCCTATTAACTTCAGTTGACCCTATAAATGCTCCACATTTCTGCAGATCAGACCCCAGAGTTTCAAGGTAGGCACCTAGAAAATGAGGAACACACAGTTACCAGTGGCAGAGGCTGGGATAGAATCCCATTATTGAGGGCAGCATTGCGCTGCCTTAACTGGGAGATCCTCCTTTCTGTTCCTGCAGTCCCCTCCCCTCATTCACTACACACCTTCCAAATTCTGCAACAAATGAAGCAAGGGTCCCACAGAAAACGTTCTTTTCAGTACACAACCCTGTTTCATCCCCAGAGGAGCTTCATCCTGTACACGTAATGAGGCAGGGATCCTGTGTAGAAAGTATGTGATCATTTAATTTAAAGACTGTCTCATAATGCATTCAAATCAGGCAACTTCCCCCTATATGCTTCCTGGGTCCAGTAGGGAGGTTATTGAGAACACAGGAGAGACAAGTCTTCAAGTTCTCAATTCAAGTGCCTGGACCCAGCACAGAACTGCACCAATAAGGAAAGCCATCAGCAGCATCCCCAGCTATAGCATGCTTTGTTTTGATGGAATCTTCAGGGTATTTAGCAGCTAAACCCTAGCAAATGTCTACTGAACATGTGCAAATTGCTGTTTTTCAAAGGCTTATGACTTGACTAAAGTTTGAAAAGATTAACAGGGATGACAAAAGGTGCTTGCTTGACACCAGGGTGACCATCCTGCCAAATTTAATGTGCCTGTTCCAAAGCATGGATATGGTAGAGCTTCCTAAAGAAAAGATTTCCAGAAATTTTTAACATGGGCAAAATATTTTACCTAGCTTGAGTCTCAGAAATGACTGAAACATTTAGACTGAAATTTTCTGGAAAAATTGTAGCCTGAGGCTGACAACCACCATGGAAAATTTCAGACCAAACATTTCAAGTTTTTTGCAAAGGTATAAGCTACTGAAAACAGGGTCTTAATGTGAGACGCATTGGCTGATAATAATAATAAGTGATGCTAACAGCCCCATATACGATAATTTGGATACGTTGTGCCAAAGGATGGGTGAGAGAAATAAGTCTAGAAATAGCTGAAAAAATGTCAACACAAAGGAAGGAAAGGGCTTATTTAGCACAGAGATTTCCAAGGTGAGTTGCATGTACCAGTTGGGGTCTGTAGATCATTTCCTGGGAGTCTGCAGTAGCTGGTAAGTGACATGATGCTGTCTTCTCCTTGTTTTTGATTGCTTTTAAATGCCTTCATGCTCTTCAGTATGAAGAGCAGTCTGGAGTCTGGTAAAAGTAGCTGGAAACATGAAAGACCTTGTCTAGTTACCTCTGCTAGGAGGGATGGGGAGCAGGATCCTCCCACAGGAATCAGAGCTACCAGAGGAATTGGAGCTGCCACCCTGAAAAGGAACATTCATATGGGAATTACATCTAGGGAGGCAGGTAGAAAGAAAGACTGCGTGGGTGGCAAGAGGCAGGGATTCAGAAAGAAACACAAGTGAGGGGGAAATGAAATGAAAACTAAAGTAAATAATGCTATTACCTCTTTTTCAAAAAGGACAAAACATTTACCACATTCTGGACAACTGCTAATACAAAATACTGTGTAAATACTTCTTTTCTAAGTAAGCACTTGCTGTAGAAGCTACAGGAATATTATTTGATCAAGAAGGATAGGGATGGCGTCAAAATATTGCTGCTACTTCCTCAAAACATTTCTAAAATCCAATTGTTCCTTTCTATCTAGATTGCTAAAGTTTGTTCAGGTGCTGATCAGCACCCGTTTTGACTACCGCAACCTCTTCTTCCTCTCTAGCTTCCCTGACGCCCACACTCTATCACTTCCATCTCTCCACCTCCTCAGTTATTTTGTAATGTTAACTCTGGCAAATAGAAATACTTCAGTGCACTAAGTAAAGTCTGAGCTATTCCCTCTATCTGTGAGATCAGCATAAGCTGACCTTCTTCCCAAAGGCTGAAAAGTTTTTCTGCTGGATGATACTTCTTTTTTGTTTCCTCTCTTATTTATCTCCTTTTTAGCTGCCAGGTTTCTTTGTTTACAACAAATACTCTTTTCTTCTTAGGTAATTTTCTCACTCACATTCTCTTGTGATTATCACTTATCTGACTACATCTCTGCTGTTGCAGCTCTTCTCTCATGATTTATCACACTGTTACAGCTCTCTTCCCACTAATATTTTGTTCAGTGGACTTCCTTACTGTGGCACTTCTTTAGCTGATTTCTCTGTCTTGTGTGCCCATTTCCTTTCTTGTTGGGAAAGCTTTTAACTACTAGAAGAGTGATAGAACCAGTGTCTGCAGGATTCAAGGTAGATGCTGCTTGCTTGTCACCACCAGAATCCCAGGCAGGTTGCCACTAAGAGGTACTGAGACGCTAAGCCATGCAGGAAGTCCTACTCAAAGGGGCATGAGCGATAGCCCTCTGTGATTTCTTGACTGGCTGGCATCCCCCATGTAAACTGGGAAGCCATTTCTGGGAGTTGTCTGAGCAATGCAGATCTCCGCACTTCCTGTCTCATGGCTTTTCAATCCCACATCCTCAGCTCTTAACTATGCTCAGCTCCCTACCCTGATCCCTGGTGTTTTGTCTTCAGCTTAAGAGCATTGCTGACCCTGGCTTGGGCCGACCCCGATTCTCGCCTCCCACTTCCAATTTGGTGACAGACTTTGACTTTGCAGTTTTGACCTGGCCTGGCCCTGGATTCATCTCTGACCTTCATCCTTGATACTGAATAGCTCACTCTATGCCCACAGGCTGCCCACGACCCGAATCTGATACATTGTTCAGGTCACCTCCAGACTTTGCCCTTCCGCCAATCCCTCAATAGACAGCTAAAGGGCAGGTCCATCTTCCACCTGCATTTCCCAGGTGACCCAACCCCCCTCCCCCCTGGAACAGTTATCCATGAGCGACTCTGCTGCCGCCAACAATATTATAGATGCAGAGGTAACCCAGACCCTTCAGCCAAAACCTTCACTGGACCTGGTAGAAACAATCGATAAGTCACTCCTGTCATTTGGTCCTGTAACTCGGAAAACTGTTCTCTTAGAGGCCAGAGTGGGAGAGTGCCACGAGTTATCGCACTTCAGTATGATCCATGCTCCACACTTGTAATAGTAGGATTTTATGTTTGTATTTTGTATAATTTAAAATGAAAAATAAATAATAATAATGTGGCATGCATTAAATGTATTGGTGTATGATTTGACCATATCCCACCAGCCACCCTTTCTGAGAGCAGAAAGGAATGGCCTAATGGGCCACTGGTAGAGACGCATCAGTCAGTATCTGTGTCTGGAGCCAATTTCAAGGCAGTAACAGCCCTTTTAGGGTCACCCCTTTGTTGTAGGTTTAGCATTTTAAAATAAGTAAAAGAATGCAATAATTGTTTTCTCTTGCACTGCAATTTGTTCAAATGCTCTGTGTAAATCAATTCTGTTTTGTGTGTGAATGAGGAATGTGTGTGTTAGAAAATAAGTGTGAAGGCCATCACTGGACCAGATGTTGTAGGGAGGAACCGAGGACAGACACAAGGGCGCCAGGATATTACAACACATCCCTATTGAAATGTCAGAAAAGGGCAGATTGACGACTCTAAAGATGAGACAGGCACCTATCAATGGGGACAAGATAGCTGTGACCAAAACCAGCATGGGGTAATTCCCTGAAAGACTTGATGAAAGAACAAAATAAAGAACAAAAAGGCCAATTTAAGAAAACAAGCACTCATCAAACAACAATTGATTACAGCTTGACGGTGCAAAACTCATTGGTCCCAGTGAAGGAAAATCACTGTATAAACAGGATGCCTTGCCATGAAACTTTGGGTTCGTCCTACCAAGACTTCCCCTGAACATCATGTGGCAACCGACAGAACCTGGTCCTACCTACCCGTGATCAACCTAGCTGGCCACTAGATTGTTCCAGACTCTGGATTGGTAACTAGAACATTGACTGGTGGGACTGTGTGTGTGTGTGTGTGTGTGTGATTGAATGCATATGATAACTACCTTCAATAAACATAGCGTATTGCCTTTTCCAGTGAAAAAAGATCCTGTGTGCTTCTTATAAGCATAACACACTTCCCAGTAATACTAAGGGCTTGGTTACACTGGAGAGTTGCAGCGCTGTGAGGGGGTTGCAGAGCTGCAACTCAGGATGTGGCCACACTTGCAAAGCACAGCCAGCGCTGTAACTCCCTGGTTGCAGCGCTGGCTGTACACCTGGTCTGCCTCGGGTGTAGCGATTCCAGCGCTGATGATGCAGCGCTGGTCATCAGGTGTGGACACCAACAGTGCTTTTATTGGCCTCCGGGGTATAAGGAGGTATCCCAGCATACCTTTTCAGCCACTCTGATAATCGTTTCACACTCCACTGCCCTGGGCTCAGCTGACCCCCCTTTAAATGCCCCGGGAATTTTAAAAATCCCCTTCCTGTTTGCTCAGCCAGGTGTGGAGTGCAATCAATCAATCAATCAATCAGCGACCATGCCTCCACACCCCAAACGAGCCCCAGCATGGAACAGTTCCAAGCTGCAGGATCTCATCAGTGTTTGGGGTGAGGAAGCTGTGCAATCACAGCTGCGCTCCAGCCGGAGAAATTATGATACCTATGGGCAGATATCAAAGTCCTTGCTGCTAAGGGGCCATGAACGGGACATGTTGCAGTGCAGGGTAAAAATAAAGGAGCTGCGCAGTGCCTATTGCAAAGCCTGTGAGGGAAATCGCCGCTCAGGAGCTGCCCCCACGACCTGCCGTTTTTACAAGGAGCTGGATGCCATACTTGGGTGTGACCCCACTGCCAATCCGAGGAGCACGATGGAGAGTTCAGAGCAGGGAGAAGTGGGCGAGGGTGTAGAGGAAGCCGAGAGTGAGGCTACTGGGGTGGAGGGAGACACCCCGGAGTCCCAGGAGGCATGCAGCCAGGAGCTCTTCTCAAGCCAGGAGGAGGCTAGCCAGTTGCAGCAGCGGGAAGTTGCTGGTGAAGAAGAAGCAGAGGAGCGTGCTCGGGGTAAGCAGATTTTATGTTTTGGGAGAGGACGGTTTGGGTTATGGCTGCCTGCATGCATGCCTAAATGTGGAATAGCCCATTGATTTGCTCTATCACGTCTCTGTAATCGGCCTCGGTAATCTCTTGAAAACTTGCAGCCAGAGCGTGGGCAATGTGCTTGCGCAAGTTTATAGGGAGAGCCACCGTGGTCCTTGTCCCGGTCAGGCTAACTCGTCCGAGCCACTGTGCCACGAGGGGTGGGGGGACCATTGCTGCACACAGGCAAGCTGCATAGGGACCAGGGCAAAATCCACATGGCTGTAGAAGACCCTCCCTCTCTTCCCAGGTAACACGCAGCAGTGATATATCTGGCAGTAGGAAACCCTGTTGAGAATGTAGGGATACAGCTCAGTGCAGGGCGCCAGGTTCGCGGTCCCCCCCCCGTGCAGATCGGCAGCTTTGCGGTCCCACCCCCTTGCAGGTCGGCAGCTTCACAGTCCGCCCCCCCCGCAGGTCGGCAGCTTCCCGGCCCCCCCCCCCTTGCAGGTCGGCAGCTTCGCGGTCCGCCCCCCCCCCCCGCAGGTCGGCAGCTTCCCGGCCCCCTCCCCCCTTGCAGGTCGGCAGCTTCCCGGCCCCCCCCCTTGCAAGTCGGCAGCTGCCCGGTCCGCCCCCCCCTTGCAGGTCGGCAGCTTCCCAGTTCCCGCCCCCTTGCAGGTCGGCAGCTTCCCGGTCCGCCCCCCCCTTGCAGGTCGGCAGCTTCCTGGTCCCCCCCCCTTGCAGGTCGGCAGCTTCGCGGTCCGCCCCACCCGCAGATCGGCAGCTTCGCGGTCCCTCCCCTTGCAGGTCGCCAGCTTCGTGGTCCCCCCTCCTTGCAGGTCAGCAGCTTCGCAGTCCGCCCCCCCTTTGCAGGTCGGCAGCTTCGCGGTCCCCCCCCCCTTGCAGGTCGCCAGCTTTGCGGTCCCCCCCCTTGCAGGTCGCCAGCTTCCTGTTCCCTCCTGTCCCCTGTGCAGCCAGCTCCCTCCTCTACCCAGTGCAGAGAAACCCCAGTGAGCCATCAGGCAGTTCCCCTTCCCAGGTGAAGTCGGGGCAGAAACACTCACCCCATTGCTCACCATGCCTTTGCTTCCGTGGCCTCTCTGTGCTATGTTAGGTATGTGGGAATGATGCTACAAAAAGTCTACAAACTCCTTCACTGTGTGATAATAAACAATGTAGCCTCTGTGTATTACATGTTTCTATCTATGTTTTTTTAAGTGACCTTGAATAATGCAGCTGGATCACCGCCTGCCCGTCGTTTGCAGAACTTGAGGAAAAATCCGCGAAAATCAAAAGAAGAATTGATCAAAGCAGTTATGAATCAGTACGCGAGAGAAAGTAGGAAGACGCAGGAATGGAGAGAGAAAATGCATGAGTGGAGGCAAACAGAAAGCAGGAGAAAGGAATTGGCTACCAGAAAAACCTCGAAGCAGTTGATAAGTCTTCTGTCTCTCGTAGCCATGCAGGCAGATCTGTACCGTGGTAACCCACACCCCTCCCAAAGCTCTCTTTCTTGTTCCCCAGTATTTGCACAAAACACCCTTCTCCAGCAGCCTGTTTCTTATTACCCCCAGCTGCCTCCAACACCTGTACGATCACCTACCACCCCTGATAACTACAATCCTTACCCTGTGCACTCCACCCCCATGACGCTGCAGCATATTAATCCTGAAGTGCAGCAGACATTGAACAGCAATCCAAACAGGACATATTCAAACCTCTGAATGTACAGTCCACCACCCTACCCCCCTGCCCTTTTATGTACTGTATTTTGAATAAAGGATTTCATGGCTTTTACAATAGTTTTTATTATTGCAGAAAGTTGTAAATACTGTACCCCAAGGGCAAAACGAGCACAGCAAAGGCACCAAACATTACTGTTGGCTCTCAGCATCAAATTGCTCCCTTAAGGCATCCCTAATCCTTGAAGCCCTTTGCTGGGCCTCTCTAGTAGCCCTGCTCTCTGGCTGTGCAAATTCAGCCTCTAGGTGTCGAACCTCGGAGGTCCATTCCTCACTGAATCTTTCACCCTTCCCTTCACAAATATTATGGAGGGTACAGCACGCGGATATAACAGCGGAGATGCTGCTTTCCCCCAAATCTAGCTTCCAATAAAGACAACGCCAGCGGGCTTTCAAACGGCCAAAAGCACACTCCACAGTCTTTCTGCACCGGCTCAGCCTGTAGTTGAACCGGTCCTTACTCCTGTCAAGCTTCCCTGTATACGGTTTCATGAGCCTTGGCATTAAGGGGTATGCGGGGTCTCCAAGGATCACAGTGGGCATTTCGACGTCCCCTACTGTGATCTTGCGGTCTGGGAAAAAAGTCCCGGCCATCAGCTTCCTGAACAGGACACTGTTCCCAAAGATGCATGCATCATGCACCTTTCCAGGCCATCCTGAGTAAATGTCAGTAAAACGCCCACGGTGATCCACAAGCGCTTGGAGAACCATGGAGAAATACCCCTTGCGATTAAAGTACTCTGATGCCAGGTGGGGTGATGCCAGAATAGGAATATGCGTCCCGTCTATTGCCCCTCCACAGTTAGGGAAACCCATTTGTGCAAAGCCATCCACAATGTCCTGCACGTTCCCCAGAGTCACAGTTCTTCTTAGCAGGGTGCGATTAATGGCTGTGCAAACTTGCATCAGCACTATTCCAACGGTGGACTTTCCCACTCCAAACTGGTTCGCCACCGATCGGTAACATCCAGCTTCCAGATTGCAATAGCCACCCGCTTCTCCACTGGCAGGGCAGCTCTCAATCTCGTGTCCCTGCTCCGCAAGGTAGGGGCGAGCTCAGCACACAGTCCCATGAAAGTGGCTTTTCTCATCCGAAAGTTCTGCAGCCACTGCTCGTCATCCCAGGCTTGCAGGACGATGTGATCCCACCACTCAGTGCTCGTTTCCCGAGCCCAAAGGCGCCGTTCCACGGTGCTGAGCACGTCTCTTACTGCCACAAGCAATTTACTGTCTTGAGCGTCAGGCGAATCAATATCATCGTCTGACTCCTCACTGTCACTTTGCAGCTGAAGGAATAGCTCCACTGCCATGCGTGATGTGCTGGCAACATTCATCAGCAAGGTCCTCAGCAGCTCTGGCTCCATTTGTAACAGAAATCGTGCTGCAGACTCACAATGCCGCCAAACTGCTCGGAATGTGTAGCAAAGCACCACGGGGCGTTGGAACAGGAAGCGGAAAGACCGGCACCCTTCCGTCCCCTTCCCACAAGCCACAGCACCAGAATGGGACGAGGTGCTCTGTGGGATAGCTGCCCACAATGCAGCACTCCCAACAGCGCTGCAAGTACTGCAAATGTGGCCACACTGCAGTGCTGGTAGCTGTCAGTGTGGCCACACTGCAGCACTGGCCCTACACAGCTGTACGAACACAGCTGTAACTACCAGCGCTGCAGAACTGTAAGTGTAGCCATGGCCTTAGTATACCATGATTGGAGTAGCGTGACCCATGTGTTTCCTGTAGAGGGAAGTGCGTTGACTTTTCTTCTGAATTGTGCTGAAAAGTCTGCCTGCAGCTCCCATGCAAGCCAATCTCTCTCCCTTGGGAAGAGAAATTATTACCCAAGGGGAAATGCAGGGCAGTGGTGGCTAGTCAGAAAGAACTTGCCTTGAGTCCAGGACCCCCTCTCTCCCAAGAAATACTAGGAGTGCACGACATTTTTGAGAAAAAAAGTGGACATCCAGCACCCACACTGATTGTCTCATAGATTTGCAGCCTGGGATGAAGACCCTATATGGACAAATATTCACCATGTCTGAACTAGAGTCAGGAGGACTGGGCCATGTATCTGCGAAAATCTCGAGAAAGGATTCATCAGTTGATCTGTCTTCCCATTAAGGGCCCCAGTCCTTTTTACGCAGAAAAAGAATGGGTTGCTGCACCTTTCTGTGAACCATTGAGCCCTAAATCAGATCAAAATCCACAACCAGGATCCTCTACCATTATCCTGGAATTGCTGGAGTGTGTGCAAATGGCCAGGATCTTCACAAAACTAGACCTTTGGGAAGCTTACAACTTAGTGTATATAGAGGTCGGAGATGAGTGGATGGACCCAGAATGGACACGTTGAATACTTAGTAATGTCATTTGGCTTAACAATGCCCCTACAACTTTCCAATGCTTCACAAATGACATGTTCAGTATATATTTGATCACCATGTCATCATTTATCTCGATATCCTGGTGTTCTTAGAGAACCAAAGCCAACACGATTGTCATGTCCAGTCTGTTCTAGGAAGTTCTGTGGAGGCATGAGCTGTATTCCAAACTGGAAAAATGCTTCTTTGACTGGTCTTGCATCAGTTTTTGGACTACATCATCTTCTCCGGGGGCATTAGGATGAATCATCAAAATATTACAGCAATCCATGATTAGGCAACTCCCCAAAACCCTGTGAATTGCTGGGTGTGACGGGTTAGATGAGAGAAACCCCCTTGTGTCTGCCAACTAATGTGCCAAGACTACTACTTCTGCCCCTTCTTTCCTGCCCTGGCAGCTTAGGACTTTGGTGCCCTGCCTGGTTTGAGCCAGACCCACTAGCCTGCTGCAGACCCAGACCCAGGGTCTGAACCACGTCCCCTAACAGCTGTAGGCTTAACTGAAAGCAATTTACAGAAGTGTTCACGTCTTTAACAGTCAGATGTCCAACTCCCAATGGGGTCCAAACCCCAAATAAATCTGTTTTACCCTGTATAAAGCTTATACACGATAAACTCATAAATTGTTCGCCCTGTATAACACTGATAGAGAGATATGCACAGCTGTTTGCCCCCCACCCTCCCAGGTATTAAGGCATACTCTGGGTTAATAAGTAAAAAGTGATTTTATTAAATACAGAAAGTAGGATTTAAGTGGTTACAAGTAGTGACAGACAGAACAAAGTGAATTAGCAAGTAAAATAAAATAGAACACACAAGTCTGTGTCTAAGAAACTGAATACAAATAAAACCTCACCAGTTCCAGTAAGCTTCCTTTTTGCAGACTAGTCCCCTCTAGTCTGGGTGCAGCAATCACTCACACCCCCTGTCGTCACTGTCCTTTTTTCCAGTGTACATATATACATTCATAAGCATATTCCATAAAGCCTTATGGGGGACACTGTCAGACAGGGCTTTGCCAGTTTTTATTGGTGGTTTATCACTGACTTCTCTGGAAAAAATAGCTCTCCTAACTTCGCTACTGTGTAAGACTGTCTCGCTCAGTTGGTCATCTGAAGCCCAGCATGCCTTCATTCAGTTCAAATCCACCTTTTTGATGGCCCTCATCCTGGTGCTCCCCAACCCAACCTACTCCTTCATATTGGAGGCTAATGCATCCAGCGTGACCCTTGGAGCAGCACTCTCCCAGAAGCTTGGACCCAGCAAGTCTTGCAACCCTATGCATTTTACTGCTGCAAGCTCATCCCAGCAGGAAGAAATTATGAAATACTAGATATGGAGCATTCAAAGATTGGTGCTACCACCTCCAGGGAGCTTTGCTTCCTGTATAGGTCTTCACAACCATAAGTACCTCCAGCATCTCAGCAAGACCTGAGCTTTAAATCAAAGGCAGCTAAGGTAGGTCCTGATGCTCTTAGTTCAAGTTCACTGTCATCTACCGATCTGAGCCTTATCACGAAAAGGAGAGTACTACCAGAATGACGAAAAACCAACTGCTGAGCCACCATTCCTTCTCAAACCCAGTATTTTCCTCAAGGCACCAGTTCATCAAGATTAATCTCACTTATTCATTCCATCTCTAGGGAGGGTTCCTTTGCCTGGGAACCACTTCCTGAGCACTTGGCTACCCAGATGCACTGCTCTGAACACGATGGAGCAACATATTTCAGTGGGTGTCTGTATGTCCCTCTGAGGGGGCTGCCACCTCAAGATACTGTCTCTTTGTCATGATGCCTTACTGGCAGGACACTTTGGTTGTCGTAAGACTTCCTGCACAACCTCCTGCCTTTTCTTGTGGGTCCACATGCAGGCTGAAATTCAAACCTATGTAGATTCATTTGAGCTCTATGCCTGCACCAAGATAACTTGAGCCATGCCCCTTGGTACTTCGATACCCCTGGAAACATCCAAAAAGTTTTGGACATCGATTTCACTAGATGTCATTGTGGAACTCCCCAGCTCTGATGGTAACACTGTCATCTTGACGGTCATGGACTGTTGGACAAAAATAGCTCACTTTCATCTTCTCAAGCTGCTTACCCTCTGCTGAAGTTACTGGCCAACTCTTGATAAGACATAGTTTTCGTCTTCATGGGCTTCTGGACTACATTGGCTCAGACTGAGGTCCACAATTTACCTTGCGCTTCTGGCACAAAATCCTGTGACTGCTGGACATCTGCACTTACTATCCTCAGATGGAAAGTCTGAGAGGGTGAACCAGGTACTGGAAGAGTACCTCAGCTGCTTCACTATCCTCATAACAAATGATACAACCTCTTACCACTTGCCAAGTTTTTCTACTCAATGCGGACCACCCCTCAGCAGAACAGAGCCCCTTATTCCAAATTATGGGTTCCACCTGGCACTATCAGCAGGATCGCTGAACTCAGCTGTCTCCAACTGGGTCCAACAAATCCATTTTGCCCAGAAGGATCTTAAGGACCACCAACAGAATGCAAAGAGAGCTTACAAGTGGTATGCCAACTAGTGGTGCCAAGAGGCCTCTGTAGACCAGAAAATCTAGCACACTTTGAACAACCTTCTGTCCAGTAGATCCTCCCGCAAGCTGGATCACTAGTTCCTGGGACCCTTTTGGATATGCCAGCAAGTCAGCCCAGTTACTTTCAAATTACATGTTCTCCAATCCCTCAAGATACACCCATGTTTCACATGTTCCTGCTAAAATCCTATGCTGACAACCCCTTTCCTGGTGAACCCCTCCTCCACCTCTGCCAGTCGAAGACCAGGACCATGAAGAATATGAGGTGCATGCTCTCCTTGATTCCAGATACACCCCAGGACACATGTATTACCTAATAGACTGGGAAGGACGTGGACTTGAAAAGTACACTTGTGAACCTGCCTTCCAGGTCCACATCCCCGACTTGGTAAGAAAGTTTCATGAGGCTCATTCAGACAAGCCTGGTCCAATTCCATCCTGAAAAGGAGGGTCCTGAAGAGGGCGGTGATGTAGGAAGCCATGGGCGTAGAACCAGTGCCAGCAAGGTTCAAGGAAGGTGCCATTTCCTTGTCACCACTAGGGGCCCAGGTAAGAAGCTCTGAGAGGCAAAGTCCTGCAGGAAGTCCTGCCCTAAGGGACATGAGCAACAGCCCTCTGTGATTCCTTGGTTGGTTGGCACTCCCCATATAAACCAAGAAGCCATTTCTGGGAGTTGCCTGAGTAGCTCAGACCTCTTGTGTTTGTCTGCCTTAGATCCTACCTCACCACTCCTTGTTGTGACCTACTTTCATCCCAGATTCCCAGCTCTTGATCTAGGCTTGGTTCCTGATACCTGGTTTACTGTCTTCAGCTTATGACAATTGTTGACCCCGGTGACCTGGCCCAACCCCAATTCTGACCTCACGATTTCAGTTTGGCTATGGACTCTCACTTTGCATTTTTGACCTGGGCTGGCCCCAGATTGAACTGAAGCAGTTGCTCAGCTTCTTGAGAAAAGACTATTCTCAGTAACTGCCCAGTCAAGAAACACTTAAGCTAACAATGAACTTTGAGAGGCGCCAATCCACATCTGAGCTTTCCTGGGAATGTAGCTCAGCCTGTAAAGTTCTGAGTCATGCATGGACATGTGACTTGCTCATGTGACTCCAAAACTCCATCTTACAGCTGGATTCTGCATAGGAGAGGGGAACAAGAGAGAGTCTGTTTAAGCCCCTGGAAACCCCTCCATTTTGTCTTTAGCTGGCTCAAGAGGTAGCCTCTCCACCCCCAAAGGATACCTGAAAGAAACTGGAACAAAGGACAGTAACTGCAGCAGTGAGAGTGATTGCTAGACCCAGACTAGAAGGAGGCTAGTCTGTAAAAGAAGCTTACTGGAATGTCTCTGAGGGTGAGATTTCATCTGTAATCACTTTTTACTGTATTAGACTTAGACATGCGTGTTTTACTTTATTTTGCTTAGTAATTCACTTTGTTCTGTCTGTTATTACTTGGAACCACTTAAATCCTCCTTTTTGTATTTAATAAACTCACTTTTTACTTTTTAATTAACCAAGAGTGTATATTAATACCTGTGTGTGGCGGGGGGAACAGCTGTGCATATCTCTCTGTCAGTGTTACAGAGGGCGAACGAAAATTAAATGAGTTTACCCTGTATATGTTTTATACAGGTTAAAATGGATTCATTTGGGGTTTGGACCCCATTGGGAGTTGGGTATCTGAGTGCTGGAGACAGGAGCACTTCTTAAGCTGTTTTCAGTTAAGCCTGCAGCTTTTGGGGGTCATAGTTCAGATCTGGGTGGTTTGTGTTTGTAGCACCCTAGCATGCCTGGCTAAAACCAGGCAGTGTACTGAAATTCCAAGCTGGCAGGGAAAACAGACTCCAGAGGTAGTCTAGGCACATCAGGTGGCAGCTCCCAAAGGGTTTCTGTGATCCAACCCATCACACATGCAGTGCATGAAAGCAAGAAAAATAAAGTAATTAAAGCCTCTCTTCACCCAAAGTAGTCACAAAAATGCCTCTGGGAATTAGATTTAAAGAGGAGGACTTTTAGAAGAATCGTAATGAGTAATATACCAAATGGCAGACTAAAACTTATGTTAGGAACATTTCCTGTTTGGATCACACACAGGAACAAGTTTTGATGATAAAAATACAAAACTCCTCAAATATTTTGAAGTCTTGTAAGAAGATAAGAAAAGTCAAACGCACAAGACCCAAGCTTAGCCTATAAAAGGGTAAATAATATAATCCACTATCTCTCTCCCAATAGGCTAATTTTACATAGCAATTTAACTGGAAACTGTTATTTATTTATATCCCTTTTGACACATATGCAGTCCGAAATGCATATGAATTTTGTTAACCATTGCTAATTTTTTATCTGTCCTTGAGATTTTATGCTTATAGATAGCCAGCTCATCAGATCATTACAAACAAACAAATCAGACATTTCAGTTCCATAAAATATATTAATGTTTGGCTGTAATAGATATATCAGAGATTACAAAGATTGACCTGTTCTGTGGATAGAATATATTACTGAAACTGAAAGGATGGGTGTTAAGGCACTGGACTGAGACTTGGGAGATCTAGGTTCAGTTCTGAGCATTGCCACAGATTTCCTGTGTGACTTTGAGAAAGTCACTTAGTGTCTCTGGCTGGAATTTCTAAAAAACCCTACGAGAGTTAGGTGCCCAACTTCTATTGAATTCCAGTGGGAGATGGTTGTCTAACTCCCTTGGTCTCCTTAGAAAAATCTCAGGTTTTCTGCCTCAGCTCCCTATATGTAAAATGGAGATAATAATATTTCCTTCTTTCCCCACCCGTATTGTGGGTCAGGGAGTGTTTTCTTACTGTTAATATTATTTATGATTTTTATTGCCATATGTGTTTGGACAGCATCTTGCACAATGGGGATCTCATGTTGGTTGGGGCCTCTAGATAGTACTGTATGACTGCTGTTGTTACTACTGCTGCTAAAGGAAGAGAACTTCAGTTTCCAGGTGCATTAGTCTGACCTTTCCCATGAGCACTAAATTCACTAAAATAAATTGTTTTAAATACAATTATTTTACAGGACTTTTCATTGCAAAATAACCCACATTAATAATGAATGTTAAACTCAGTAAATATACACGTTAAATATATGAAAACAGTACATCTAACAGCTTGATATTGTATTTTTCACAGAAATGTAACCTGGAATAATTTAGCTATCCCAGATACTCACTGTTCCAGAGAGCTAGAAGAAGGTTACCAGTGTCCAGCAGGATTTAAGTGCATGGACCTTGAAGATCTGGGACTAAGCAGGCAAGAGCTGGGCTACAGTGGCTTTAATGAGATAGGTCTGTCTTACTGGTAAAATCCATTTCAGTATCCATTTAAAAATGTTTATAAAATAAATAGAACATATAAAAAATAGTTCATGTCTGTGCAGTGAAGATACTAAGTGAAAACAGTGTTCTCCTATATGATTACTGCACAAACAACTATATTTATTTTCTTTTAAGTGCTCAAATCATAATCTATTTTTATAGAGTTTGGCACCCCAAGGTTTAAATAATTTTATAACAATATCTTTTTTATGGACAGGCAGCCATTCGTTATTACAATATGTAAATATAATGATTAACGTGGGGTTTTTATTATTTGTGATAGATTTTAGATTATTTAATGGTTTCATAATCTGTTTATCTTTCAGACTAAACTTTTCGTGCAGTATTTTTCTGTAGTATGATTATAGATGGTGCCCAAATACAGCAGTGATGGACATGTTAAAATAATTCATATTTGCATAATTTAAGGAGCACTACTAGCTCATGCAGCTAGAAATTAGGCTGGATTAAGTTGCAGTCCCAACTCAGATGGTTCACCAGTTATGGAAAAGCTAGTATGACACTGTGACTTTGCACTCCATATGATTTTATGAAAATATGCTAATAAATGTAACTGGGATATGCTTCATGCAAAAGGTCTCGTGTAAGGTATTGTTACAAAGCTTATATTCTACTGATTGTGGTTATCCTATTTCTATAAATGTATCATTCTTGTATCTGAAATATACAAGAAATATGACTCTGAGGTCTTATTGTAATTATGCAAAGTGTGGGTCATTAATGGTGGTTTGGAATCTTGATGGCTCCCATCAACTAGGACAATTGGTTGTAAATGGCTTTGTTTACTTGCAAGCCTTCCTGTGAGTCAGGCCAGGAAGAATGAAGCCTTGGGGTCTCACAGGACATGTGACCATGTCACTTGGTATTGGAATCCATCTTAAACCTGGTGCTTTTCCATTTATAAGGAGGGGTGGGGACCCAGAGAGACAAAAGATTCCCACCTTGTGCCAAAGCCATATAAGGGGGTGGAACAGAACAAAGGAGGTTCCAGTCATGAGAAATCCCCTAGTTACCACCTGAGCTGGTAAAAAAGAACTGTACCAGGGGAAAGGATTGGACCCAGACTAGGAAGGCATGTAGTCTCTGAAAGAAGCTTATTGGAACATCTCGGGTGGTGAGATTTACCTGTATTGAGTTTCTTAATGTATTAGGCTTAGACTTGCGTGTTTTGTTTTATTTTGCTAGGTAACTTACTTTGTCCTGTCTGTTATTGCTTGAAACCACTTAAATACTACTTTTTATATTTAATAAAATCACTTTTGTTTATTATTGAACCCAGAGTAAGTAAGTAGTACCTGGGGGAGCAAACAGCTCTGCATATCTCTCTATCAGTGTTATAGAGGGCGGACAATTTATGAATTTACCCTGTATAAGCTTTATACAGAGTAAAACGGACTTATTTGGGGTTTGTATCCCATTGGAAGCTGGGTGTCTGGGTGCAGATACAGGTGCCCTTGCTAAGCCGTTTTCAGTTAAGTTTACCACTTTGGGGGCGTGGGTCAGACACTGAGTCTGTATTGCAGCAGATTAACATATCTGGCTCAACAAGACAGGGTTCTGGAGGGAAAAACTAACAGAGAAAACGGACTCAGGTAGTCTCAGCATATCTGGTGACAGTCTCAAGAGGGCTTCTGTGATGGAATCCATCACAGATATTTCTTAGGCTCCCAGATTTGGGGGAACCACAGCTAGGGGCATTGCAGCTTCAAAGACCATCTCTGACCAAACATCTTACATATTATATGTGGCACAAACTCCTATAGCTAAGGTTACCCAACTCTATGGCTAAAGTTACCCATTATAAGAACTCATCTTTAGTTGTGTGTAATTTTGCCAATTTTTAACCATTTGGGCTGAATTTTTTGGAAATATCTATATACTGGTAACCAGGAGTTGTTTAAACTCTTTGTCCCCTTGACTTTCATAGTGATGGTACAAAAATAATAAATAATCCATAAATAAAATAAATAACAAAATTCCAGAGTCATTATTAGAAGGCCTTGTGTTATGTAACATTTTAGATAGATAATAGATAAATAAAATAATCACTGATATAGTTTGCAGATTACCCAAAGATTGAGAAAGTACTAAATAATGAAGAAGACATGTCTCTGATACAGAATGATCTGGATCACTTAGTTAAGTTGGGCTCAAACTAACAAGCTGCATTTTAATTTGGTCAAATGCAAAGTTATACATCTAGTAAGAAAAATCTAGGCCACACTTACAGGGTGGGAGACTCTATACTGGGAAGCTATGACTTTGCAAGAAACTTGGGGTCCCGGTGGATAACTAGCTCAGCTTGAGCTCCCAGTTGAAGCTAGACAGATTCAAATAGGAAATAAGATGGACCTTTTTAACAGTGAGGATATTTCGTCATTAGAATAATTTACAAGGGTTGAGGTGGATTTTCCATCACTGCCAATTTTTAAATCACAATTGGATGTTTTTCTAATAGATATACTCTAGTTCAAATAGGAATTAATTCAGGGAAGTCATATGTTGTACAGGAGGTTAGACAAAATAATGTTGTCCTTTTCTGGGGTTATAACTTCTGACTCTGTGAAGGTTCAGAAAGGCTCCTCTAAGAACACAGGTTGGATTAGAGGACTGGTGTCACCTGTCATTGTGTTTGTTGGATTTCTCCCCACAGTTCCCTGCAACTTTATACCCTTCCCCTGTTATATAGTCCAGATTCTGCACACTTATTCACATTTTGTAGTACCTTATTCCATGAGAAATCTCTCTGATTTAAATGAGGTTATGCATGGTGTGAAATACTACTTAATGTGTAAAATGTGTCACTATGTGTGAGGAAGGTCAAAGGAAGAATGCTCTTATATAGAACGATTCCTTTGACCCTACTGTACCCGAAGCAGGCTTAAGAGGAATCACTTGTAAGAGTATATGCATTGGAGTCCCCTCAACAGAACTTGCAGCATATAATGCTGCAACTGCTACCATCATCCCCAACTCCAAGAGAGGAGTCAAAAACATTTGCTCCTGTGGCACCCTGCTCTCGCAAGTGCCCCTTCTCTGGCTGATATGTATCTGCAATCACTTAGTCTTGACCGGGGATGTCACCCACCTCTCATAGGCTCCCCTTTCTGGTTGATTATGAGGCTGCCTTTCCTTCAGTTCTTACAATGGGGTGGCACCTGCCTCTCATGACCCTTCCCAAGGCAATGGTTGTTTGGCAGGTCTTTAGTGACTCAGCCCTCTGAGTCGCATGCACTGTCCCTCCTTCCAGGGTATACAGTCTCTAGTTCTTTCTCATGGCCCAGGGCCTTAGCCCTAAGGCTTCCTCCCTGGAGGCACTGTATTCTTTAACAGCCCAACAGGGGCCCATCTTGGTACCCTCAGTTGATGTCCTTTTGGCAGTCTTTCCTGGACTCAGTCTTCAACCAGGCCAGCAGAGCGCATCACAGTACCCTTGCCCGGTCTGGCTGTGTTCTGGCTCAGTCTCCTGGGCTCAGTTTGCCCGCACTGACCTGTCCATGGTCCTGCTGCTCTTCCAGCCAGCCAGGCACCCGGTTACCCCTCTTTGAGCTCTAGGCAGCAACTGACTGCTCTGTCTGTGCTGCTTCCTTTTATATAGGTATCCAGGCCTCTGATTGGCCAGTCCAACAGCCCTTCTGATTGGTTGTTTCTCTGCAGCCATTCTAGGTCACATGGAGAACTTTCCTCTGCTCTTTTCTGAGGTGGAGTGAGGCAGGCCCATGAGGCCTCCAGCAGGGGGCCTCCGGACCTATCCTCCCTGTCACAGTCCCCATATTTCCAGATAAATAAGACTAGTATCATCCGCTCCAAATTCATCTTAGAGTTCTTGGAGATCCTGGGTAATCCTCATTATGGCAAACCAAGAAACCCTTTTAGCTCCTAATAGCTGATTGGTCAAAGCCAGGAAAGTACGGGAGGTATTATAAAGCTGTGAATTCCCTAAGGTTGATTATATTGGGTTACATGCTGAAAAAATATACTGAAACATAAGAGACTGTGCAATTTACTATAATCTGTCAATAAATGTGAAGAAAAAAAAGTCAGAGTGCTACATTGCAAGAGCTATTCCTGTAATTGATAAAACTTTTAAAATAGCCTAGTTTTTGTTTGAGACTTTTAGAAAATATACTTGAATTATAAAATGCAAACTCCAAACATCTCTAGGGCCCTGATTCTGATTTTTATGCATTTGAGAAGTCCCACTTAACTCAATAAAAGTGTTTACTTCCATAAAATTACTCACATGCATTAGTATTAGTTACAGAGCAGATTGATAAAGTGTCACTTAATGGCTTCAGTAATCTTCCTGCTCTTTTAGACAAATGCCTTAGTAAATAAATATTTGTTGCAGCATGACCTGAAAGTCAGCAAAGTTTTGTCTGTTTCAGAATGTAGCTGAGAATGAGTTCAAGGTTCTAGGAGCCTTCATGAAAAATACACTGTCAGAACTGCTGTAATAGAGACATCCGAGCATCTCTAAGGAGCTCAGTTGTTGGCATAAGGCAGAGAGAAAGAGAATCTCTAAGACAATGAGGATCCGAACCGTGTAAGTCGGAACCAACATCCAAAAATGATCAGGCAAATTCTATAGCACAGATGTAATATGCTATCTGTGAGAAACACTACAGTGGAAGTGGGAAGATGCATTCTCTGCTAGCTGAAGTTTTTGGGTAGTTTCTAGGGACATCTTCCGTGGATTATTGCAGTGTGTTCTAATCTGGGTGTGATAAAAGGTATGGACCACCACAACAAGGGTTTATATGCAAGTGGAAAGTTTGAGGTCTCCTTGCCAAAAGGAGGAGAGCACTTTTGGATATTGCTACTACTTCACCATCTATAAGCAACTGGCTCTAACAAGATCCTTAGATTATGCACTCTAATAACAGGCAGGGTATGTCTCTCCTCTGAGATGGTATATATCAGTGCCTTTCTCTCCTCTGGACATTTCTCTGTGACAATCAGAATTTCTTCCCTTTTACCTGAACTGAGCTTTAGGCAACAATTTATCCTGCTAGGCCCAACTGAGACTTAAAGTACTAGAGAAGCTTTCCTGCAGCAGAGGAAATGGAGGTATAGATCTGAGTACCAGTAGCTCTGCAGTCTAAACTACTGCACTAAATCCTCTAGCTGTCTTACATGCACATTAAACAAGAATGTGACAAAACAAACACTATAGTGCCTGCTACAGGAAAACTTGGTGCCATAGAACTATTGCCCAACACGACCCTATTGGTCTTTTTGTGAGAAAAAAGACTAGACTTTTCCAATCACTATTCTATCTCTCCACAGACATGTCGACACTGCTGCAATATCAGTGATATCAAAGACGACTGATAGAACTTAAAGAATCAGCATAGGCACCTTTGTCCAATTGCAGCTAGGAGACCAAAATGCCATAGCAGAGGCTCACATTAAATGTATAGCCCAAATAAAAAAAAAATATGCCACCATAGCTAAACAGAGTAAAAGAGGCAGTTATAAGCAAAAAGGCATCCTTTGAAAATTAGAAGTCAAATCCTACTGAGGAAGATAGAAAGGAACATAGATTCTGGGAAGTCAAGTATAAAAGTATAATTAGACAGGCCAAAAAAGAATTTTTAAGTACGGCAGAAGCAGGAAGTTTGCCAAACAATCAGTGCTAATGATGAAAGTACCAAAGGAGCACTCAAGGAAGACAAGGCCACTGAAAAGAACCTAAATGAATTCTTTGCATCAGTCTTACTGAAGAGAATGTGAGGGAAATTCCCACATAGGAGGTATCAATAGAAGGGGTTATGTAACAAATTGATAAATTAAACAGTACTAAGTCACCAGGAACAGATGATATTCACCCAAGAGTTATGAAGGAACTCAAATATGAAATTGCAAAACCATTAACTTGGTATGTAGCCTATCACTTAAAACAGCCTCCATACCAGATCATTGGAGGATAGCTAATGTAATGCCACTTGTTTTTAAAAAAGGTTCCCAAGGTGATCCTGACAGTTATAGGCCCGTAAGCCTAATTTCAGTAGCAAGCAAATTGGTTGAAACTGTAGTAAAGAAAAAAATTATCAGACACATAAATGAACATGATTTGTTGGGGAAAAGTCAAGGGAAATCATGCCTCCTCAATCTATTTGAATTCTTTGAGGGGGTCTGTCATGGTATAGTCCCCACTCTGAACCTTAGTGTTCAAAAGATGGAGTACCAGCATGAAATTTCTCTAAGCTGAATTACCAGCTTAGTACTTGTAGCGCTGCCACCAACCAGGAATTCCAGTGCCTGTTACACTCTGGTCCCCCCAAAACCTTGCCCGGGGACCCCAAAGACCCAGTCCCTCTGGATCTTAACACAAGGAAAGTAAACCCTTTCCCTCACCGTTGCCTCTCCCAGGCTTCCCCTCCCTGGGTTACCCTGGAAGATTACTGTGATTCAAACTCCTTGAATCTTAAAACAGAGAGGAAAATTCACCTTCCCCCTCCTTCTCTCTCCCCCTCCCAGACTCTCCTTGAGAGAGAAAGTAATCCTAACAGAGAGAAAATTAACCCTTTCCCCCCCCTTCCCTCCTTTCTCCCCACCAATTTCCTGGTGGATCCAGATCCCGTCCCCTGGGGTCTCACCAGAATAAAAAAAAAATCAGGTTCTTAAACAAGAAAAGCTTTTAATTAAAGAAAGAAAAAATAGTAAAAATTATCTTTGTAAATTTAAGATGGAATATGTTACAGGGTCTTTTCAGCTATAGACACTGGGAATACCCTCCCAGCCTAAGTATACAAGTACAAAGTAAAATCCTTTCAGCAAAATACAAATTTGAACTTCTTCCAGCCAAACACACATTTGCAAATAAAGAAAACAAAACACTAAGCCTAACTCGCCTTATCACCTAGTACTTACTATTTTGATCTATAAGAACCTGTATCAGGGAGATTGGAGAGAAACCTGGTTGCCCGTCTGGTCACTCTCAGAACCCAGAGAGAACAACAACCAAAAACTAACAGCACACACAAAAACTTCCCCTCCCTCAAGATTTGAAAGTATCTTGTCCGCTGATTGGTCCTCTGGTCAGGTGACAGCCAGGCTCACTGAACTTGTTAACCCTTTACAGGCAAAAGAGACATGAAGTACTCCTTTTCTATTAACCCTTAACTATCTGTTTATGACAGGGTCTACAGACATGTGGACAAGTGGCTGTAGTGTAGTTGGTCTTTCATAAAGCTTTTGACACAGTCCTTCACCAAAGGCTCTTAAGCAAACTAAGCATCATGGGATAAGAGGAAGGTCCTCTCATGGATTGGTAATGGTTAAAAGATAGGAGACAAAGGGAAGGAATAAATGGTCAGTTTTCAGAATGGAGGGAAGTAAATAGTGGGTTCCCCCAGGTATCTGTAGTGGGACCAGTGCTGTTCAACATATTCATAAATGATCTAGAAAAAGGGGTTAACAGTGAGGTGGCAAAGTTTTCAGATTACTCAATATAATTAAGTCTATGGCTAACTGTGAAGAGTTAGAAAGGGATCTCACTAAACTGGGTGACGGCAGCAAAGTGGCAGATGAAATTCAATCTTGAGAAATGTAAAGTAATGGACAGTGGAAAAGATAATCACAACTATATGTACAAAACTATGGAGTCTATATTAGCTGTTACTACTTAAGAAAGAGATCTTGGAGACATTGTGGATAGTTCTCTGAAAACATCTGCTCAGTGTGCAGTGACAGTCAAAAAAGCTAACAGCGTCTTAGGAACTATTAGAAAAGAGAGGGACTATAAGACAGAAAATACCATAATGCAAATACATGTATTCATGATATACCCACCCTTTGAATACTGCATGAAGTCTTGGTTGCCCCAACTAAGAAAGGATATATTGGAATTGGAAAAAGTACAGAGAAGGGCAACAAAAATCATTTGAGTATGAAACAGCTTCCATCTGAGGAAAGATTAAAAAGACTGGGACTGTACAGCTTGGAAAAGAGATGACTAAGTGGGAGATATGATAGAGGTCCATAAAATCATCAGTGGTGTGGAGAAAGTGAATAATAAGGAAGTGTTATTTACCCCTTCACATAATATAAGAACCAGATGTTGCCCTGGTTAACAGGCAACAGGTTTAAAACAAACAGAAGGAAGTATTTCTTCACACAGCACACAGTGAACCTGTGAAACTCATTGGCAGGGGATGTTGAGAAGGCTTCTAGCCAAGATGGTCAGGGACTCACCCCATGGTCTGGATGTCCCTAAGCCTGTGTCAGAAGCTGGGAGCAGATGACAGGGGATGGATCACTCAGTAGTTACCCTGTTCTGTTCATGCTGTTTGAGGCATCTGGCATGAGCCACTGTCAAAAGACAAGATACTGGGCTAGATGAACCATTGGTCTGACCCAAAATGCCATTTTTTATATTCTTATGTTCAAAATTGTCTCTGTACAAGAGCCATCTTATGTAAAGATGTCTAAGGAAAACTGAGGATATCAGGTAATGTTCAGAACTATTTTGGTAGAATCTCCTTAATAAGCTTCCCCTAATCAGGAATGTTAGAAATAGGGCAATAACTGGCAAGCTTAGCAATATTTTATAATGCTCCAATTGATGATACACCTTATATGTCTACATGTAACTAAATTATTTGGTAGACTTTTTTGTGCAGCTATAGTATTTTATTTTATAAAAGTAATGATGTTTTATCTGAAGATATTATTATAGAACTTGTCCTATTCATTCCTGAAATGTGTCATCATAACAATCATATGAGCATAGCAATCTAACAGCTACCGTATAATTAGTGCTACTTCATTTATGGTAAATCAGTACAAGTTATGCATATATGATTTTGATCATTTCAATTACAAATTTTAAAAATAGAAAAGTGAGATTTCTAGCAAGTTTGCTACAGAGTAAGGACCACATTCTATGCTGTCATAAGTGGATGCAACACTACTGAAGTTAATAGAGATTTTCCAGCTTGCACCAGGGATGAATTTGGTGCAGAAAAGGCATATTGTGGGGAGCGTACACTATATTTGTGCATAGTAGAAGGTCCTTTACCTTTGGGCCTTATCCTGCTTCCATTGCAGTACATAGATTTGACATGAATGGGAGCAAGACTGGATCTGTACATAAACTAAGCTTTTGCATTTACCAAGGGATTTTATTTTAATAAGCACATAACTCTGTTTTCCAGTTTTGTTCTGTTTTTAAATGAAGTACAATACATACCGATCCTAGAACTCTTCTCTGCTGTTTTCTGCTGTGCTCTTGTATTCTGATCAGCATTGTCCTCTGCACCATCTTGAAGGGCTAGTCTTGCCTGGGGCAAGAGGAAGCCTTAGTATGCAGGTGCTGTCCAAGTACAGTACAGAAGTTAAATTTTCTTGTTTAAAAAGAAAAAAGCTGTTTGGGAAGGAATCATCTCAGTGTTATATGTTTGTACAGTGTCTAACAGAATGGGGTCCCAGTCCATGGGCTCCAAGGCACCACCACAATACAAATAATAATAATATTCTGTACTGCTGTTAACATAATTGGGAAGATAATGTGAACCAAGAGTATAGTGTTATCTTTCTAAACCTCTAGGCCCCTCAAGTGCCTCTGCTATCCTTCAAAGCTTTCCCAGTTTGGAAACATAGTGAAATTGACAAAACTGATCAGTTTCACTGCTGCTGTTGGGGAAATCTGTGGAAAGGAGTAAAACTGTCAAGAGCCAGGTCAGTTTCACTCTGCGGCAGCTTGGGGAAGGTATGGACGGTGGCAGCAGAGCAATAGGATTAGGCTAGCGAAGACCCCCAGGTCCATAATTGTCTTAGCAACCGGGAGGTTCTGGAGTGGGAGGGATAGCAGCAGCAGAGAGAATAAATAACCTTAACTCTTTGTTGGCGAGCAGTTTCACATTTAACAACTTCTGTTAATAGCAGGGTCGAGGTCAAATGCTTAGTAGAAATCTAGGCACCGTCCCCTTTCCCAGCAGCTGAGCAGAGAGATTGACTGCCTAAATGGGTGTTGCTCCTGAACACGGTAGAGTGCCCATTCGTCTTAGATGCGTCCTTTATCTATTAGTGTGTGGGGTAATTTTTTCAAACACTGTCCATGAAGGAGTCAGTGGGAGTGAGTGAAAGGATGTGAATGAAAGGGTGGGTTCATGAATGTGGCTAGCATAGCTCCTCACTATTGACCATGCCTAAATGGTACAATCGACCCCTTCTGTTTCTCAGTCTAAGGGTACGTCTACACTACGGGATTATTCCGATTTTGCATAAACCAGTTTTGTAAAACAGATTGTATAAAGTCGAGTGCACGCGGCCACACTAACCACATTAATTCGACGGTGTGCTTCCATGGTCCGAGGCTAGCGTCGATTTCTGGAGCGTTGCACTGTGGGTAGCTATCACGTAGCTATCC